>NC_051155.1:78075542-78380260 GCF_013339745.2 Dermacentor silvarum
AGAAGCTGGCCACATGACAAGGGTTGTCGCAATAAAAGCATGTCGGCTGATTGTCGGGCGTGCGCCATGGTCCAGTGTTACTGGTAAACTGGTGGGAAACGCAGGGAGCAAGTGGACGTCATGCTACAGCGGGCAGTGGTGGTGAGAACGACGGTGGTAGGGTCCGCGCTACAACTTCGGCGTATACCCTATAGGTGCAGCCACTAGCCGTGGTGCATGCGGGAACGGAATAGCCTCATGTACTTGCTCCTGCATCATTTGCCGCAGGTTTGGATTCGAAGATGGTGTAGGGCTTGGAACGGTAGTGAGTATAGATAGCTAACGAGCGACTTCGGTACGAATGATTCCTTGATCTCGCAGAGGAGGGGGCCGTGGTCGGGGACTGCAGTTATGCTAGAAACCCAGGTATGCTGTGTGGAAGAACGCTGGGTCAGGAGACGTTCTCTGCGGAGTTCATCATAACTCTGACAAAGGCCAGCGACTTCGATGACGTTTTGTTGGTTTTTCGATAGGAGCATTTGAAAGGAGTCATCTTCGATGCCCTCGAAGATATGACTCATCTCATCGGATTCGGGTATTGATGCGTTGGCGCGCTAGCAAAGGTCGACGGCGTCTGCTATGTTGTTGGTGAGGCTCTCATAGGGTTATTGGGAACGGTTGCGTAAGCGCTCATCGGCACGAAGCGTTTGCACCGCGGAGCGACAGATAGCTTGCGTGAAGCTCAACTTGAAGTCGGACCCGCTGCGAATATCAGATTCATGGTTGCGTAACCACACGTTCGCAACGCCCTTGACGTAGAAGACCGCGTTGTTCAACTTACGAGCATCGTCCCTGTTGTTGTGAGCACTCACGCGTTCGTAGTATGAGATCCAATCTTCACCGTCGTTTTCGTCGGAGCCGCTGAAATTTGCTGGATCTCGTTGACACCGCGAACCTGAACAAAGAAGGGTGGGGGCGATCGATGCCGGCGGTGGTGTTTGGCTTTCGTCGTCAGGCGTGATGGGCGGGAACTTTGGACTACGGAGTTCCAGAATTGCAGAGAGCCTAGCAACTTCCAGCGAATATGTAACGTGGTTTAATTACCAACCCAGAACGATATACAGGAAGGTCTGTTGATCGAGCGTCAGGCACCGAGCGCGTGAACTCAATCCTCGAGCGAGGCGCTAAAGATGCGCCCGTAGCACGCACCTGTCTTCTTCGCTACTCATGAAAATTTATTGGAGACCAGCACCAACCGAGTGGAACGTAACCAGTACTCCAAGTCGGCGTCAGAAGGTTCGTTGAAAAGCGGCACGTATGTACAATATGCCACATACTCAGCGACCCTGGTTGGTGCGATTCTTTCTATCGACCACTTACCGCAGCGCAGCACTCCGATACGTTGCCCAATCGACCACGAATTGCCAAGCAACCCAGATAGGCGAGAAAACGTCTGTACACACACAAACACACACACACACACACACACACACACACACACACACACACACACACACACACACACACACACATACATACATAGCCTCGAGGAAGATCACGAAGTACCCTCAGAATGTCAACACAGTAATAACGTAAATGAATATTTAAGTGAACGAAACGATAATTTTCAGCAGTTGGGGCCCGAACCCATATCCCCCCGTTACGTGTGCGGTGCTCTATCAATTCATCGTCAGCTACAGGCGCGCCATCCATCGGGCCACTTTTGTGGGTGTTTGTGTGCAAGATTAGCCCTGGGAGTAGAAGGCAGTGCCGCTCACGGCCAAAGCGGTGGGCGTGGAACGGCACTTCTTTTTTTTAACTGTAGGTGTCACACAGTCCGTGAGTATAGCTGCAGGCGGCTGGCCAATAAGCCCTCGTAATACTACCAGGTGGCAACAAGACTGACAAATTGGAGGCCCTCGCTTTGGAATGAGCGAAAAGAATGAACGGTAGCTAGCACTCCCAGGGCTAATTCTGCACACACACTCAAGAAAGTTGCCGGAAGGATGGCGCCTGGGGAACCTCACGATCAATTAATGGAGCACCGCACTCGTTATGTGAAGATGTGGGTTCCATCACCAACTGCGACAAGTTATCTTTTCGTTCACTTTCATTTTTCTTTATTTTATTATTTCTGTATTTCAATAAACGTAACAATTAATTTCTCTTATGCTTTTATTGGCTTCATCGTCTGCCATTTCTTATGAATATGGCTACAAAAATTGAGGCCCTCCCTTCCCCTTATTGTTATCGCTCACTGAATATTCAGTGAAAGATATGCGACCGTAAGATGGAAAGAAAGACCGGAGAAATACTTTTATTTGTATCTCTTCTTCCATTATCGAAGCCATTACCTTGAGCGGAAGAAAATTACAGCCCACCTGTCCAAAGCAAAACTCTCCAAAAAGCGTCCGTTTTAGCATATCCATGGAGGCCGCAATGACTATAGGCATCCATTGAAAAAGTATCTCGTGTCCTTTGTCAACTGCGTGTTGGTCGACCTGTCGGATCTCTGGGACAAGCTGCTCATATGATCCGTGCCGGAGTGCAGAGAGTGAACTCTGGCGAGCTACCCTGGAATAAAAAAAATATGGACCATGAAGGGGGTGGTGGCTCCTCATTATTGAAATGAAAAGGCGCCCGGAGGGTGGCACGTTCGGGAGCTGTCGTTCATATTATATGCGATGTTATTGCTTTCATTTGGACAGGTTTCGCTAGAATAACCATCGCGGTAGCTGGACTTGTAGGCGTGACTGAGCCAGCGCTGTAAATATTGAGGAGGTCATTCTCACTCTTATGTTAAAGTAGTATTGTGGCCTGTTTGAGAGCAACCGACGACAGCGTAGCTTTATTCGTGATTCCCGGTATGGTGAGGCATACTTCAGGTCGGCGCAGGAACTATAAAGGCGAGGGACGGTCGTGCTGCAGGCATATATTTCGATCGCATCGAGGTACGATTGGCTACAAATATACAACTCAGCGTTGTGCGTGGAGTTACTGCAGGCGAGGAGACAAGCGTGTTGAGATCCCACTTTTTATAGGTATACTGGACTGTGGCGCGAAAAACTTTTCGTGAAAAAGGGACAGAAGAAATGAGACAGCGAAGCGCCCACAGTGATTGACGCTTCACTGTCTCCTTTCTTCTGTCCCCTTTTCACGAAATGTTTTTCGCGCTACAGTCCAATATACCTAGGAAATCTCAGCACCAACTTGCCGAAGAAGTTCTTTTGGAATGCTGTCCCACTTTCTAGAGCCAAAGCATGCAAAAAAAGATCGCGCGTTTACCACGTCACCTTACACTGGATGAGCGGAATTCATCCAAAATTTAGAAACGAATACCTGTATATCTTAGATCCCAATTTAAAGCTTAGCCTTTCGGCGACCCCTCAGGAAGCGACGGAATCATTCTAGTCCGTCTCAATCTTGCGGTAACACTTTTGAAATGAGTAATTCTTAGTCCTCGGAGTAGTCAGCGGCCAGTTTGTGACTTTTGCGACCGCAGAAAGGTGATTGCGCACTTTCTTTGCATGTGCACTTGTTTCAAGCAGCAATGACCAGCGCTCTAAGCGACACTAGACCACCCGCAGAAGCGTCCGCTCACATGAGGCAAAATTCTTGGCCACCCGTGTACACGGGTATCAACGCGAGCCGGTAGCCAACCCGAGGTATTATCTGGTTTTCCCTTTGCTTTTGTTTTCCCTTTGCTTTTATCTCTTTCTCTCTCTATGTCTGCAAGCACACAGTGTATAGTATATTATAAGCAGTCGCGCGTCTTGGCGCAGGTTTACGCAATCGATAAGTGTATTTCCGTGTTTCTCATGTGAAAGACATTCAGAACGGTGTTCTCTAGCATTTCCATCATTCGTCGCCCAAGTTTTGCCATGTCTCGCTATACTGCACTGCCAAGTCGTCTGGCTATACTGCAAAGTCAACGTACATTGACGTGATGTGGTTGAAGCGATGTCGAAGGGGACGTGCGTATAGGGCATTGTAACTGCTCTACTCCGTGTCTAATTGTAAAAAAAAAATCCACACGGCTAAGGCGATTTAAAAAGGCCAGTCGCGCTTTTTGGCCAAACGGGGAGAAACCATAGAAAGAACGTGATCATGGGCCGAATTCACAAAGCTTTTCGTTCTTAAGCTCTGTTTTCATTGGCTGATCGCCTTCGATAATACCATGTCCCACATCGCTATTGGCTGGAACGAACGTTTTTAGCGTAAGAACGTTTTTGTGAATAAGGGCCCACGAGACTTGGTGTGCTTTAACCTGCAAACCTAGTCGAAGAATCAGTGCTCTGCTTTGTACAATGTTAGACTCCTTACAACGCTGTGTTTGATGAAGTTGTTCATTTTTTTTCACATTTTTATATATGAGTGGTTTGCGTATTCGCTCATATTATCGTGTCCCTGTGGTTCTTCTGTGTGTGTTTGCGCTGTGCTTTCCGCCAACGAGGACTGCCGTGTGTAGGCCAACTAGGACATTCGAACGCTTGTGAACTGCGCAGAAACAATCGTTTTTTGTAGTGTATGTATGAACTTGAGAATTACTGTTACTGTATTCATTTCGCTATACGACGTTTTATTTTGTTCTTGTTTTGAGCTCATCTCTGAATTAAGAGAAGAGGAGTAACAGGCGCCGTCTAACGGGCGCCAACATGCGCTTGCATAGAGTTAATTAAAACATAATTTTTTTTCAGAACCGAACTAAGGCGGCACTCAATTTTCATAACGCTTCCTAAATGAAGCGATAAGACACACCCTTGACTAAACTTCCTTCTCGACATTTCTTTAAATCTGCTCGATGCTTGCTTTATAGATTCACTAGAAAGGGAGAGAATCTACGCCTAAAGACTCCGGGACTAGTCGCTGGCCATGCTCCCACTTATCCGGTCGGCTGCCGGTGGAAACTGCGCACTAATTATCTCTAAAGTTGTGCCAGCGCCTGAGAGTACGGCAGAACCCCTTGCGCCGTACCCTGAAATTGGGGAAACGCGCGGGGGCGACCAGGTGTTCTATGTGGATTGAGCACGGCACAAAGCCGGGTTTAATTGTGTTGAGAAGTTCTTTCCCCACCTCTGAGAACCCGAATAAAACACCGCGATTCACTGATGTCTGCTAAACTTTAACGGAGTGAACTATTTACAAGATTATCAAACATCTCAGCAATGAATATTGTTCTACAGACATGAAACTTTTCCAATAGTCATCTGTGAATGTGAGTTACTGTTGTTCTTATCCTCACTCGCCTTTAATGGAACCTAAGGCATCATGCAGATATTTTGGGGGCACCGGAGGTCCCGCAGGTTGCTGACGCTGACGCTCGATGATGATAATTTTTGCCAAGGAAAATTGCTTCGAGAGGAATGTCAGCTTTGTCAGTGCCCTAACTTGCACCAAAAAGTTTCTTTGGCTACCTTCATTCATTTTACAGGAAATAAAATTCGCACGCAGTAAACTACTTTTCTTCCTTAAAACTGGTTTTCGTTTGAGTTTGTAGACAGAATTAGGCAAACTAAGCTTCAGAGTGAGCTTAAGAAACTTAGGCTCGTATTCACAAACCAATTCCCCGTCGGTTTGTATAAGCAAAGGTGGCTGCGCATAGCCATAAGCTCATAATATTATGGATCCCATCAATTCTCACGCAGTGGCCACTAAACGTGTGTGTGTGTGTGTGTGTGTGTGTGTGTGTGTGTGTGTGTGTGTGTGTGTGTGTGTGTGTGTCTGTCTGTCTGTGTGTGTGTGTGTGTGTGTGTTGCAATTAAACGTTGCAATTAAACACACACACACACACACACACACGCACACACACACAGACACACACAGACAGACACACACACATGGAGAAGTCCCCGAAAACTGAGAGGGTTCGGGCATCTCGGAGTCGCCATATTCGACATCCTTCTTCTGCCTTTTTCTTCTCCTCCTTGGCAGACTTGGCATCCCGCTTCATCCTGCTTCGGCTCCTGACCATGGCATATTATACCCTCCCTGCCTTCTGTCTTCATCCTTCCGCGGAAGGCACGGAGTAACTTTTTGAATTGAAGCTTCTTCCTTCTTGCCTCTCAGTCCTTCATAATAAACTGTTTATTATTTAGGATATTGACAGGATACCTTGTTGCCTTGCAGTTTTAGTAACAAGATACGGGCCCGACAGTGGCGTCCTTTTTCACCAAAATCATGTCTCCAGGAATTATACTAAGTATCTTGGGCCAATGCCGTTCATAAAAGCTTCTCCGTAAATTATGCCGGTACCTCCGTCGTTGCACAGCAGACAATGCTTTTTCTGGGAGAGAATCTTTGTCCGTAATCCCTAGTTCTTTATCAAGCCAGACAGATCTTCCGAAAGCGGCAAAATGAGGGCTTCAACCTAAACCCCAGTGCAGGAATGGTTGTAATGTTAAACAGCCGCTTCTAACGCACACTTCCAGCCGCCCTTTAATTACAGGTAGAGAGCCAAGAACGTTTTCAATTCTCGTATGACTCTCTCTGCAAGGGCATTGGCTTCTGGATGGTAGGGGGCGGGAAAACGTAGTTCAACGCCGCGTTGATGTGCCTAAGCATGAAGCTTGTCGCTACGAATAGCGGGACCATTGTCAGATACCACGACTTCTGACGTTCTTGAATATATATATTTCAATGAGTAAGATCACGCAGTTCGCGTCTTCCTTGCCGGGCTTTGTAGCCGCAGAGCTGTTGCATTCGTCTATTGCCACCAAAAATGCTTGGGTACTTCGTATTCCTTTCCTCTTCATTCTAAGTTCAGCGAAGTCAAAGTGGGCTACCTCGAATGGAATGTCTGAGTAGGTCGATCGGCAAGACCATCAGGTCCCCTCTAGGTCTCAATTTTGCCTTGCATAGTTAGCACTCATGACAAGTGTTGATGTAGCTAGCCACATCGGTTTTCGTGTTTCTCCGTGTAAATCTTGGGTAAATGTTCGGTGTGTTCTCCAAAGCAGTCCTGCTCACCTAACTCTGAACTATTACGATAGATATGTTTGGAACACAGGTACATGCACCCGGGCATTCTTCACTTCTAAGAATTGTGCTCCCTGGGCAATAGCTACGGTTTCGGTGCGTGTCGCGAACATCGCGAAATCTTTTCAGCCTTATTTCACCGATTTCACGACTTGGCTCTGGGTGTGTCAACACGCCATCTGTTCGCTTGTCAGATAAGGAGTTAACCTTCCTAATGCTGTAAATGGCGTGTGTGCAACGTGATGAGTGGCGGGTATAAACCCGGGTAGCCCAAAATAAAACTTTTGTTGGAGGTTAACGCTCGTTTGTCATCTCCTTTCTTCTGCCCTTGTGTATATCTGCGCTGCAATTCACCAATGTGTTTTACCAACAAGCACAAACAGCCACATTACCGAAAAATCATGGCGCGCATTAAAAACTACCGTGGAGTCACACAGGGTGCAACCATTGGAGACGTCGTCCTTGGCCTCCGTCCTTTTGTCATAAGTCCCACGCATTCTTGTTTAACTGTACATTTTTTGGATGAAGATATTGCTCTTTTAAGGCCGCATCCTTGTTTCATATACTTTCACAGCAGCGCGAATTGCCCACGTGTTATGTGTATAGGGCAGATGTCCACTCCCTTACCCATCCTGCCAGCAACAGCTTGGGCTTCATTTCTGTTTATGAGAGGATGGAAGGCCCGCATGGTGTTGGGTGACCATTTACGGTGAGCGCCGTGGGGGCGCGGTACGAGTGTGCAGAACGGATTCGGACAACCCGGCCTTGTAAGCAATGAGTTCGTATTCCGCCGACGGTCATAATTTGTCCACCCAGACAAAGCTTGAGTGGGACTGCTGCACGCGGTGTTGCGGCACCGGCTCTGGAGTTCTTTGTTGGTAAGAGACGCCATCGAGGTTTAAAATAGCCTAGCAATATTTACTACGTGTTATGTGCACGGCGCAGGGGCACACTCCCTTGCGCATCCGGACGGCAACCACTTAAATTTTCTGTTTGTTTTTGAGTGCTTAAAAAAGCACGCGTCGTGTCGAGTGTCGAGTCACAGTGCGCGCCGCAGAGGCGCGGTTCGGATGCGAAGGACGTATTCTAAGAACGTGGTCCTGTAAACGCCGAGTTAGGATTCCGCCGATGGTCATAATTTGTCCCGGCAAGCAGAACTCTAGCGCAAATGGTGGACGCGGTGTTCCGGGGCCGTCTCCCGAACTCTTGTAGTCTAGCGACACCGCCGAGGTTTGAAATGGACTGGAAATAAATTGCGCGTGTCTAGAGTTTCTCGCTGAAGCCGTGACTGACCACGTGGAAATGGTTAATGTAGGTGAGCAAAGAAAGAAAATAGTTTTGTTTTCCAATATCTTTACTTATAAGAGTAAACCCATCCCTGTAGGATGTGGCCTACCAAAAATTTGATTCTCATCGGCAACTACTACTGTGGGACGGGCTAACGGTCCTACCACACTTTTTCTTTGTCTGTTTGAGCTTTAATATTCCAGACGATATCCTGTCCCTCAGTCTGGGCTGAAAGCCGGGTCACTAATAGATCAGTGAGGCTCTGTACAATGTGCGTTAAAGGAGTGTGGGCTGTAATCGGATTTGCTGATTGATCATCGAGGCACCGTAGAGTATTCGGGGCTCTAACAGTCATTGAGGCAGCCGAAGAGTGAGGCACTTCTTTCTCTATTGTTCAATTAGCAATTCATTTGCTTTCCTGTCATGTATCTGCATTGAAACGTTTACCTATAATCATTTGTTGGCTATCTGGTCTACATCGCTTCCTGTTTGCGTTTGATCATCACTAACAATCATAATCCGAAAAACTTCACCTTCCAGCGAAGAACGGAGAAGCAAGAACAACAATCGACATTAGAACACACTGCTCTCTTTAAAATAACTTTAACCTTATAACAGAGTAAGGTTCCTGTGTCTTCATTATTATTATTATTTGATTTGAAAACATATATGCTTTTCCTTTCTTGTCCGTGTCTTCAATGTGTAAGATATGCGCCCAGAATATGGTGTTTATAATTACCGTGGCAGAAGTAATCGCCTATAGGTGAATACAGAAAAAAAACCGATAAGAGAAATACAATGTGTTGGTCAAATCTAGTTTCGTCTAAATTGGAAATTTACTGGTTTTGCTGATTTGTAATGGTCGCCTGAAATCGACGTTAAGTGCTCCAGGACTACAAAAAATAAATTATGGGGTTTTACGCACCAAAACCACGATCTCATTGTGAGGCACGCCGTAGTGGGGGACTCCGGAATAACTTGGTGTTCTTTAACGTGCACCTAAATCTAAGCACACGGGTGTTTTCGCCCCCATCGAAATGCGGCCGCCGTGGCCGCGATTCAGTCCCGAGACCTCATGCTTAGCAGCCCATCACCATATAGCCACTAGCTACCACGGCGGGTTTCCAGGGCTAGATAGAAATTCCCTTCCTAATCCAATTCCAGAATCTTGGGCTCGCATTCTGTTACCATCGCATGTGTCTCAATGTTGTCATCATTCCATCTACATTCCATTCCGGGGGTTTGAAAATATGGAATGCCTCCGGAACCATTCTGGTACCTACCTACTACACAGCTTCCGAGCCCAGACCTTATTTGACGCCGGACGGCGCTTGCGCCACCAGGGTTGGTGCTACGGGCCAGTTTTTATGATTACGAAGAGGCCAGTGGTGTGAAGAAGATGACGACAATTGAAGCTAGCGCGGGCTGTTGCCTTTTATCCAATAAGCGTAGCGTACCCGTTCGTAAATATAGGCTGATTCATCTCAGTCGGACTAAGCTATAAAAAATCCACGTGTGAGTTACAAAAACGCAACCAATTTACTCTTACCCGCTCTCTTCTAGAGCAACTCGAAGTATTCGTTACTATGAGCTCAGGTAATTATTAACAAGGAATAATTAACCAACTTCTAAATCAATAATTGAACCGCAATATCTTCAGTGTAAACGTTGTAGAGCCTATTGAAAATGCCCAAATAATTTCTTTCCATGCTGATAGCTCTTTAGGTTTTAATTTCTTCCGGACTACAAAGAAAGCACGCGATATTTGAAAAAAAAAAAAAACTCGTGAGCCGCGCGCATGCCCGCAGCTGCAGTACTGCCCTCAAACATTCTACCAACGAAGGATCGATGCTGAACGCAGACCGAAGGCATAGATAGGCCGCAAAAAATAAATATGGGCGATGATCACACCCGTCACCTCCGATACATGGCCATCCGTGGCTAAATCCTTCTCCCCCGGCCTTTACGCTGGCTATTTACTCTGGCAGAGCTCCACGAATTATCATGTGTTATTTATAGTATATTCCTTCTCTGCAACCGACAAGACATCTCAGCGAAAGGGGAAGCCAAGACCACTGCATTCGATCCATCTCAGTTGCTCAAGGCCTGTACGCTCCTTCGGTCTGCGTAGAGCACAATCGCCAATTCACGCGATACTTTTTCCAATCTCGCGTGCCAAGTACCAAGCGCACTAAATGTTGACTTGTACCACAGAGCTACATTCAAATGGGGCACCCATGTACATGATTGTGGGAGCAAACCTGCTTACAGGCAAGATTTCTTCTTAAAAGTCATCCATCCTACCTAAACCATAAGCTAAAAAAAGAACAGGGGGGATGTCATAACTGGCCAATTCGGTGGTCTGTAGAGGCCGCAAATCTGCGATCCGGAGGAGGAAACAGTCCACACAAAGCACACAAGCCGGCGCTGAGATTCTCGTTCAATGGGGAATTCGGGTACCCCAGACACATTCTGTCAGCTTTGAAGCAGGAAAGGCCAACGACACAAGCTCAAATGAAGGAAAGCTATTTCACAAAGTGCTCAACCACTCCTTGACTGCATGGTATGATCGGTTGGCATGACGCACAACACTTCGCATCGACAATTAGCAGACTCTTGGCAGCGGTAGGTCTGGTCATTTTGAAAAATACGCACGCACCCCTTTTACCAATCCTTGTGGTTGAATAGCTTTCGTGGGAGTTCTGAAAAACCTCCCGTTGTCTCATTCTCATAACGAACGTCCCCCAATCAACCCGCGCCTGAATGACACGCTGGCTTTGGAATATGAACTTCACAATGACGTCGAGGGCGAGTCGCTTAATTTGAATGGAGATGAGCGCTTTTGTAGGATTGCCTAACTCCTCAGTATATTGGTGCCCACCCCGTCTAAGAGCTTCTGTGGAATGCATTCATGTCACAATCATAATGACGGTGGCATTCGCTCTCCGGCTAATGCGTCAATCGTAACCGTACTAAAAGATGGCGGCCACGTTGATGGCCTCGATGACGTCAAGGCAAACCATATATTATTTCGGCACCGCATTTTCTCTTACTGTCCCTTCTAACCTAAAAATGATATTTGTAATATTTGTAATACTCGGTGAGTGTTCTAACACCATAACACCTAATTCTAATCTATAGCACACATAGTTTATGCAAGCTAACCCCAACTAGACCTTGTAAATATAGTGACTCAATTCGCAAAGGTAAAGTATTTCTGTTGTTTACAGTTGTCGTTAGAACAGGCTTAAATGGTACGGTCCCGAAAGGGCTCTTTTTCTGAAGCATAACTATTCGTATTACTTTGCTTTTATGTTTTTAATAAGATTACAGATCATAATTTAAAAAAATAAAACATATTGCAGCGTTCACTATGCGGTTATCTGTTACCATAATTGTAAGATATCTCGCAACTTCTAAATGTGCCATGCCACAGCCCTGTGCCCGGACCTCTGCCTGTCAACTAAAATGTACAATCTGCGTTGCTTACTATGTGAATGTAAGCACATACTCCCTGTGCAAGAAACTAAACGAGTATGCAGTCATTACCATACCCGGAATGAGAGTGCTTTTACTTTTAACGCCATGCTGAAAACTGAAAAAAGAAAACGTCATGCCGCTGTTGTAACAGCCACCCAACATAATAGTTGCTGTCTCCCGGGGATTGTACTAGGGCGGCATACCCACGTTATGAGTCATTCACGACACACTTGTATGCGCTGCGTTTACGGCGCACAAGGAAGCCGTCAAACGAGAAATGTTTGCGTCGAAGCGCAAAGTCCACGACACCGCAATACACATTAAGGTCGCCTGAGGAAGATTATACATTAAGCTTTTTCTGTCCTTCACATTTTAGTCAACGCGAAAAACTCCCGTAACATCGGGTCAAGTACGAGCGTATACAATTCCATTCCATATGTAACACTGAATTCAATCATTATCACGTTTTCTTGGCACAAAACGAAAAAGAAATATATTTTGCAGATGTTTGGTTAGTATAATCTTAGCAAATGAATTGTTTAGGCACAACAGAAAGATAAGCTTAGTTTACGAAGAGAACAGAGAATATAGCATGTAGCTTTGGCCACGTCGAACACAACTGAACACATACATGGATGGACAAGGAAGCAAACACGACAAAGGTGCTTATATACTAGACTGAAGTTTGCTCAAATGTCGTTTCAAAGATACATGTGATGGTACGATGCCGTTTAAATACAAAACCGTATTGAATAAAGAGCAACTAAAGACGATATAAAGTGGTTTCATGTAACGGTACCTCCGGCGTTCATACCATGACGCAAAATTGTATAACTTTAAGCCAACAAATCTGTGGTTGCCCCATTTAATATAGCACTGCAGCGGCAAAAGCACTATCTAATTATATTTGGCAGCCATGGTTCGATGTGAGTGACCAGGATCCAACAAGACAAGCAATAAATCCCACAGAAGACTGCAACGCGCGACGACGCGATGTAGACACCGGAAACTTGAAAGGCTTCGCTGCCATCCGGCTGGAGATTCACTCTCAGGGTGTCATCGCGGTCGGGCTACAGCCAATACAAGTTCCAGTAATTGAGGTGGAACAAGGGGAAGCTGAGGCAAGCTCTCGGCAAGCAGTGTCGCCACTAGACGTACCATTGTGGACACGCGGGCAGCTCAGCCTATTTATCTCGACATGGAGCCGCGACTCGGAGCTTTCTTTGTCGTGGCATGATTACTGAAGCCGGAAATTTCATCGGCGAAAGCTTTTGGAGTGCCGCTGGAGTAACTCGAATATGCGCGGGGCTCGGTCGTTACTCTGCCTGAAGTAGGCGCCTTTCTCGTGGGTTCAGCTGCTCCATTGTCGGGGATGGTCAATGCCGTCTTTTACCAACGGGTTTTGCCCACTACTATATAGCTGCTAAAAAACGTATGCATATATATACAGGGTGGCCCAGCTATCACGCAGCACGAATTAAAAGAAGAGGAACGGCGCTACGCGAAGCCAACCTAGTGCGTATTGTTTCCAGTACAGTGAAGTAGCCGCCAGTAATTTTTTTCGTTACTGAGATTTATTAAGGTAATAAATTATCTAACTCGATAAGTACTGTCCTAATTATCAAAGCGTCAATGAGAAAGTTGTAGAGGAACATGAAGAACTCCCGATACAGCTTTCTGCTGCTGAATACGCGCTACATAAATGTGTTTTTCCGAATGTGAAAGAAGCCCGCGAATACACGCAGAATTGCCGCACGACTGGCCGCTCAAGGCACTTTGCGTGTATTCGCGGGCTTATTTCATGCTCGGAAATAAAAAAAAAACTTTTATGTAGCACTTATTGAACAACAGATCGAAAGCTGTATCGGAAGTTTTTCATGTTGCTCTACAACTTTCTCATTGACACTTTGATAATTGGGACAGTACTTATCGAGTTAGATAATTAATTACAATTACCTAACAAATCTCAGTAACGAAAAAATTACTGGCGACTACTCCACTGTACTGGAAGCAATACGCACTAGGTTTGCTTCGCGTAACGCCATTCCTCTTTTTTTAAATCACGCTGCGTAATAGCTGGGATACCCTGTATATACCCGAAGCACTTATATACTCTCGGGAATGATGTATGCACATAAACAAATTGTAGAATGTTACGAGTTGGGTGCAAGCAGTTTTCTTCATTTCCTCACTTCAAGCAGCCGTTGCACATTTTGCAATATGTACTGTAAGTTACGAACTCATGCACATATGCCTACAGAATTTGGATATGGCGTTGATTTCAAAAAAATCTTGTAATAAAAATCAAGTGAGCAGGCGTCTAGTGCCTATTTATGCAGCCTCGTGCTGCATAAAAACAAGAAAACTGTCTCAATAGCAAATCCTAATGAGTACAACGGTGAAGTATATGTTTCAAAGCAAAAATGCCTTCACCCGAGCTGAAGCCAATGGGCATTTCGCCCACTGAGGCAAGATGGCATGTAACTGTATGTAGCTGTATAACGAGTAATATTGAAGTTCATTTTGAAGGCAAAGGTGTCGGGCCGAGGCTGTGTGAACTCATGTGTTGCGTGTGAACACTTCTGTTATGTGAGTATTTATGCTATGGGAACTCTTCTATTGCACGAACATTTATTTGTATTGCAGTACAAAGACCTAGTACGTGAATCTTCGTCCATGTATATATTAGTCCAGTTTTGTGATTCTTGCTGGAGTATCCGAAAGCATAGTCAATCGTAAAGTGAACAATTATTGTTTTCCAGAAGCGTATATGTTAGGCGATATTTACTTAAGCGTATACAAAACAGGATCAAAGACAATAATTACTTATATCCTCACCGAAAAATTTAATTGATTGCCGCTTAGGCTGCTGAATGCCCAAAAGAATCAAACGGGCATGGATCAGAGGTTCTTGCGTTTTTTTTAATGAGTAGGCAAGGGATCCAATCACCGATACACAGACGATGAGAAACAGAGAGAAGGCTGTCCCATTTCTACTAAGTAATGAAGCAGCGTTTGCTTTAGGCACTGGCGAGATCATGTGTCTTTCTGGCTGACATAACCCTAATGCCGGAATTGCCTGATGGCTGCGAATTAAATCTTACATATTTAGGGATACGGCAGTGACTAGCAGCTAGGCAGGCATTGTCTCTGTACTTCACGTTAGTGATCGGTGCCGCTCAAGCTGCCGAAAACGACTGGCTCCGGTGCTTAACGATAACAATAAGCAGCTCAAAGAACCCGAAATTTTCACTGCTCTGTCAATTTCGCAGTGACAGCGCCATCGGTAAAAGGCGTTATTTATTCCTGCTCAAAACGTTCGAGAGCAGTGCGAACGCATCATGTAAGCGTGTATCCGCGTGCCTTAATTGGGGGGCTTTGTTTATATTACATTTATTATTTGCGATAGCAATTACTCATTATTTATAAGCCACTATAAGTATAATCGAATATATAGCGACTATGATTATAGCATGACGTGCTCCATAGAATGGCCAGCACCGCGAGGTTAACGACGTCCAGCTATATCCTACCGGCATATATTTAATGGTGTGGCTAAACTTAGATTTGACACACTGCATATATTAGGTATATATCATATACTCCACAGTTTTACGAATTGGGAATCGTCAGTCAGTATGATGTTAAAGAAGGCACAATCACTTATGTAGTATTCAGAATTTACGCGTCACTCCATGGAACGTTAAACGGTTGGTGAAGCTGCGTGTGAGTCCTCTATTCTATATGTAACCACAACTCAAGTTGAGTAACCGGCAATGTCTCGACGGTAGACATTTCTGAACCTCTCTTCATTTTTCTTGTTGATTCCTTGTTACAGTTCAGTGATAACATAAATGATGGACCGCGCAACTGTCTTGTTTGCCGCGAAACATATTCCTACTCGCATTCAAGGAATATATTGTCCATTCACCTGATCAATAAGAACGATAATTTGCTAAGGTGCTGTTTTACTTAAATTTGTGTTGCTAGAGTAAAACTTTTATTTCCAATGTTCTTAAACTTTTTGTTAGTACAAAGGAAACGAAGCCAAAGTCTAAAGGGAACAATGATGACCTAATAATTGTATCAGGTTGATAAGCCGAAGTGATGCGTGCCTGCGTGTAGCATCTTCGGCGCATGCTCGCCACTAGTGTGCCCTTTCCTGCAGTGGGTATAAAACGAGTACGAATAAACGCTGGGACGTCTTCATTTGCTGAGAACTGGTCCATGCTGTTACTCTGTCGACACTACCAACGATACATGGTGTCAGAAGTCACGACCATAGTGCTCGTGCACGGTAAAGAAGCATGGAACTTGTGAAACCACCGGAGCCGCTACACTTCACCGGCGAAATCAGTAAGCAATGGAAGCTTTTCAAACAAAAGTTTGAACTTTTCTTGGTTGCCTCCGAGCCCGACAAGAAGCCTCGACCAGATGCCTCAAAGATTGCTTTACTGCTAACTGTGGCAGGCGACGACGCACTGGAAATTTACAACAACTTCTCCATCGGGGACGAGGAGAGCCAGGGAAGTTACGCAACTGTCATCTCCAAGTTCCACACCTACTGCGCAGAACAGCTGAATGAAGTGCACGAGCGCTACCTGTTTAGGCAACGCGTCCAAGCTCAAGGTGAGCCAGTCGAACAATTTGTCAGAGAGCTCAGGAAGATGTCTCGTTCCTGCAATTTTGGCACCGTGGCAGAGTCGTTCATACGTGACGAAAGAGTCTTTGGCACAAATGATGACAAAGTAAAGCAAAAGCTGCTGCAGGATAAGAAGTTGACCTTGGCTAAAGCGGAAGAAATCTGCAACGCTGCGGAAATGACTGCCGTCCAAAACGAAATCTGGTCTCGAGAACAGAGACAGATTGCCGCTGTCAAACTACGGGAGCATACGAAGCCGCAGTAGTGCGATGAACAGCCTGCAATGGTTCAAGTGCCGCAGGTGTGGACGCACGCACGTTCGGCGAAGCTGCCCCGCATTTGGCAAAGTGTGCAAAAATTGCCAAGGGCCGTATCATTTTGCTGTCCGTTGCAAGGTGAATAGACAAGTTTGGGAAGTGAGGAGCACCGAAGATAGCGAAGCGGAATTTGACATCCTTCAGGTATCTGTCAACAGCGTTGGGAGATCGTGCGACCGTGACTGGGTGGTCAGAGCGCAAGTTGCGGACACGACACTAGACTTCAAAGTTGACACAGGATCGCAAGCCAACGTCGTGCCTAAGCTGCAGCCGTGGGTACCCTTGGCGAGAAGCAACTGTATCCTACGATCTTACAACGGAGGAGTCATCAAGCATCTCGGAGTCATGACTACCACGGTGGCCGTCGAAAGCAAGAAGGTTAAGATTAATTTCTTCGTCGTGAAGAAGAACCGACTTGCCATACTTGGACTGCGAGCCAGCGAACTGCTTGGGCTGTTCTCGCGCACCGTAAACGACGTCGAAGTAAGCAGCAGCGAGGAAGTTGTCCAACAGTTTCCACGACTTTTTTCTGGGACTGGATGTATCAAACAACCATACCGCATGGTTCTTCGAGAAGATGCGGTGCCAGTCGCCCAGACAGCCCGCCATGTGCCTCTTTCCCTGAAGGAGCCTCTGCGCGAAGAACTTGCCCGCATGGTCAAAGCCGGCATTATAGCCAAGCAAGACCAGCCGACGGACTGGGTGAGCCCTCTAGTTATTGTCAGAAAAAAGGACGGGAAACTACGGTTATGCATGGACCCGAGGAAAATTAATGACAGCCTCAAACGCGAGCACTACGAGATGCCGCGTCGAGAAGATATTGAATCGGAACTAGCTGGCGCACGTTTTCTTACGCGCCTCGACGCCAACTCGGGGTTTGACCAGATACCGCTGCATGACGAAACGTCAACAATTTGTACGTTCTCGACTCCCTTCGGTCGTTACCGCTTTTTGAGGCTGTTCGGTGTAGCCTCCGCCCCAGAAGTGTTTCAAAAGGCTCTGAACGAAATATTCGAGACACTGCCGGGAGTGCGAGTGTACGTTGATGATGTCATCGTGTGGGGTGCCACAAGACAAGAGCACGAAGAGAGGTTACGAACGGTACTGGAAGCCGCACAGAAAGCTGGTCTAACACTCAATGCAGACAAGTGCAGCATGGGCGTGCGCAAGATTTTTTTTTTCTTGGCGACGTTATTGCGGAAGACGGCATACGCCCAAATACGCTACCCTGGTTAGCTAGCTCTCTGCTAAGTATGCCGCCGCGACTGACAAGCAAGCAGTGCAGCGCATGCTCGGTGTCGTAAACTATTTGTCGAAGTTCCTGCCATCAATTACAGACTGAACGAAACTTCTTCGCGACATGATAAAGAAAGACCGTATCTTTGAATGAACGGAAAACCACGCTAAAGAATGGAAAATCATTTCTGACAGTGTGAACAAAGATCCTGTGCTGGCAATTTTCGATCATAAACGGATTACGAAGATAACATCCGATGCTTCGCAAAATGGAACAGGCTCGGCTCTCTGGCAGCGTTATGAGCATTCTTGGAAGCCCATCGCTTGTGCCTCACGCGTGTTAACCGAAGCACAACGTAGATATTCTCAGATAGAAAAAGAGGCTATGGCTGTTGTCCTGAGGTGCGAAAAGTTTCACCATTTTATGTACGGACGTAACGTTGTCCTTGAGACAGACCATCGACCCCTAATAGCAATCTCGGAGAAGCCGATTGGAGAAATGCCGCCCAGACTGCAGCGATTTTTTTCTTCGTTTGCTTAGATACCACTACAAGCTCCAATTTGTTCCCGAAAAATGCTTGGTGGCCGCCGACATGCTGTCTCGAGCGTCCATCGAAAATCTAGAACAAAACACCGACGATGACGTGGAAGTTCACGTGGTAAGTGTTTTGTCATCACTTGTCAGCGAGGAAACTTTGAAGCGGTTGGCAGAAGAAACTAGTAAGGACGACTACCTGAGTCAAGTCATTCATTGCTTGGAAAGCAGTCGTCCAGTTCCTGGGACACTAAAATCCTTCGAAAGCGAATTGGTTGTCTTGAGTGGTGTGTTGCTTAAGGGATGCAAAGTGGTGATACCGTCAAGCATGCGCCCTGAGCTACTTCGAAGAATTCACGAAGGCCATTGGGAATAAATAAATTCAAATCTCGAGCGCGCAAGTTGCTGTTTTGGCCTGGTCGTAATGCTGACATTGAAGCACACATCAAGAGGTGCGCAGTCTGTCTGAACTGTGCATATCGGCGGCAAAGTGAACCACTCATGGACCGCCCAGTGCCTGAACATGCATGGTACCGAGCGGGTGTCGATATTTTTCAGTGGGATAGAAAATCGTACCTGTGTCTTTTTGACGCGTTATCCAACTTTCCGGAGGTGGAACTGCTAAGTAACACAACGATGGCCACATTTGTGAGAAAGCTCAGCGCAGTATTTGCACGGTATGGAATAAATACCTATTGAAGTGTGCACAGACAATGGTCCGCAGTTTGCGAGTCACGAGTTTGCACTGTTTGCCAAGAAGTACGATTTTAAACACATTACGTCCAGCCCGCGGTTTCCTCACTCCAATGGCCTCGCGTAAAAAGGTGTTCAAATACTAAAGCGAATTTTAAAGAAGACATCCGAGATCAACGATGATTTGTGGCTTGGATTGCTCGCTTACAGGAGCAGTCCGCTATAAGACGGTCAGTCACCTGGAGAGTTACTTCAGGGCAGATGACTTCGGACAACTTCACCAGACTTGCACGAAGCTCACAAACAGTCGGTAAAGAAACATGAACAGTACCGACCCCCGTGCCTACGTGTAGCATCTTCGGCTTATCTACCTGATACAATAATTACTGATCTTTCCTAGAGAGAGAGAGAGAGACAAAACTTTATTTTGATGGGGCACGGAGAAGCGTCAATCTCCGTGGTGGGTCGAGCCTTCAGTCCAGGGCCCCAGCGGCGGTGGCAGCACTTTCGGCTCTGGCGATAAGCTTTCGCTGATCCTCCAGTGCCGAGCTGGTCAGCACCATCTCCCACTGTTCGTGCGTTGCGTTTCGATGTGGGGAGTTATTGGGGATATTTTGGCATGCCCATGTGGTGTGATAGAGGGTAGGTCGCTCTGTACAAAAAGGACAAAGGGGCTGATAAAGGGTGGGGTACATCGCGTGAAGGAGCGTGAGGTGAGGATAGGTGTTGGTCTGGAGTTGCCTCCAGGTCGTGGCTTCAGCTCTGGTGAGGGATGGGTGCGGTGGCGGCATCGTTCTTCTCGAAAGGCGGTAGTGCTGCAGTATATCGTAGTAGGTTTGTAGTGTGTCTGGACTTGGGTCTTCTGGCGTCTCTTGCAGTGCCCGGTTGCAGTGACCTCGGGCTATCGTGCCTAAGACGGCTTTCATACCACGTACGTTCGCTAAATAGGGCGAGCTTATGGTGTTTTGAATACCAATAATGCGTCCTTGACTGTATATTGTGTAATCGCGGTGATTTTGCAATTTAGTGGAAAGTAAAAAAAATAATTACCACTGTATACGAAGAGTTTCACGACACCCGTCCGAAAGAACATAGCACCGTATATTCTTCGTTCATATTCCCCATTGTCCAGCAATTACATAGCACAATTTTGGTTACGCCGCGTCTGCAGCCCGGTATACAAAGCAGCGAGAGCTGATCACACACACCCACACACACACACACACACACACACACACACACACACACACACACACACACACATATATATATATATATATATATATATATATATATATATCAGTGAAGTATAGAATAACAGGAGCTGGCACAGAAGTAGTTCAAAAAATAGAAGCACGTAGGAGAAACATAAGAGGACTTTACTGACGTTTCGGCCGGGGTCTGGCCTTGATTAAGAGTCGCAGTTTGCGAGTCTGCGAGTTGAGAGTACAGCCTCTGGATGAAGGCCGGACCCCGGCCGAAACGTCAGTAAAGTCCTGTTAAGTTTTTCCTACGTGCTTCTATTTTTTGAACTATATATATATATATATATATATATATATATATATATATAGGAAGATCAGAAGCACAACTTCTCGTTTATCTTAGGTTTATTATTTTCCCAACAGTCTCGGTCGGTCCACCGACCGAAACTGTTGGGAAAATAATAAACCTAGGATATCCGCGAAGTTGTGCTTCTGATTTTCCTAAATACGCTTGGCCCATTGAAAAATCCAGTTACTAATATATATATATATATATATATATATATATGTACAAGATTACGTTACACGTGTTCACGTTACAGCCGTGAACATGCAGTGACGTTGTGTTTTGCAACCATGACTTACTAAATGTACTCGTATATATATATATATATATATATATATATATATATATATATATAATCCGTGTTTCGTAGCTGTGCCTCAGCTATTCGCCATGCCACAGGTGCCAACGGAGTAACTTCACTCGCCCGCGGTGGTTTATTGTGCAGCTGGACCTCAGTACTGGCGCACTGCTGTGTTTAGGATTTGTCGGTTTGTGGCGAACATTGCCAGGAATGAAAAATGGTGCAACATGGCCAATTATTGCTTAATACTGATAAACACTCAGAACTGTCCCAGAACCATCAGGTTGGCGGCTCTAGGATCCAACGGTAAGAAAGGAAACTCACCTGCACTTCGATTGGCGTCGGACAGGTAGCACTGAATCTCCGCCGCCGAAGCCGTCGGAACGGAAATGGTAGTGTCATTGGACGCCGGTAGGAGATGCCACGGTAAAGAAGATGTGTTCACGCTGTACGAATCCTCCCCGGAAGCTGGTGAGAGCCCAGCAAGTTCTGGTTGTGGAGGCGCCATGGGCTCGGAGCTGGCGCTCCCGTTGACCACCGAAGGAGCAGAGACATTTCCGACCGGCTGCTGATCATAACCGGCCATTCTTACTTCTTCAGCCATTTTCTGCGCCACAGTAAGAAAAGAACGAGAAACGCCCGCAGGTAAGTAACCAAGTAATCTTCGTAGATAATAATTGCTGACCCTGTCAGTGTATGTGTAAATTATTGTACACGCGGTATATAGAGCCTCCTGCATTATAGGCTAAGTCGTTGATAGTAGACATTTTGTACGCGTAACTTCATTTGCGGCGAAAAATTTGCCTTGCCTGTGTGCCGCTGTCAACATAAGCAGCAGGCGTCCGTTTGCATTATTGGGTACAAACTATTAGCCCCGATATATTTGAGTGGCACCCTCTCGCCTGTGATGTCAGAGGGGAGACTCCGCTGCCTCGCCGCGCGTGCGCTCGCTGTCAGGGCAAGTTGGCGCTTTTGGCCGACATGCTTTGCTCTAGGTTTTGAAATGCGAGCATGCAGATTTGTATAACAGTATATACGAATTGTTCCAGGACACTATTTCCTGCAAACTCCAGCGGAATCACCATCGTCAGCACTCTTAGTGTCGCTTGCTTCTAGCGTCGTCTGCTGTAGTCATAAGTCTGTACAGGTGCGTGCACGGCTTTGGCTACTCGTCATTGCTCTTCCGTTGTTGCTGTGCACTCAGCGAGTTGTCGGCCCTATTTCGACGATTAAGTGCATAATTTCGCCATCACCTACTGTGTATGCGCTGTATTGCTGGGTTTGTCTGTCTAGCGGGTGCTGCGATTTCGCTCGCACGCACCGTTATCCGCAGAGATTACAATTTTTTTGCTGCCCAGTGCGTTGAGCATATCACGAAACACATTTGGTGCCATTATCAGGAAACTACATGGGCGATGCGGTGCGTTAATGCATGCAATGATTTAGCAGCATTGACCCGAAATGCGGTTTGATAGGAGAGCGGACAAAGATAGTGGGAAAAACAAAGTTACGAAGTCTCGTGTTGCTGTGCTTACCTGCGCAAGATTGTTTTAATTAAACTGAAGCACTTTCATCGTGACACAGCTCGCCACTTCATGGTATGCGGCTCAGCGAACCCTTTCTTTGCTCGTGCCATGGATAGCGAGCACGTTTCGCGGACGAGGTTCGCCCAGCAATGACATTTTGTGCTATAAAGGATAGACGTGCAAAAGCGCAATAAAATGATCACAGGGGTTCCTACGTTTTCTTTTTCTAGAACAATTTTTTTTATTTCTACGCTGAGAGTGCGGTGTGTCCCAAATGGTCCCGGTAGTCTGAAAGTCCATTGAACAGAAACACTTCTATGCTAACCGAAAGACACAATAGTTTCGCATTAGAAAGTGGTAATTACAATTACTTGTAAGAAAGAATTGTAAAGCATGTTTGACAATTGTGAAACATATTAGAGCGTGGTGCAACTAATGTTTGAGATAAACCGCTTGTCACTTTAAAAAATTAGATTTTTCTGGCCATAAAGAGTTTTCTAAATGGAACACCAAACGACAGGAATTGTGAGCCAAATTAAAAATTTGTGTTCAACTACAATGCCGCTTAGCCGACGCGAAATTTGGTGAATGAGTCGTGCGATCGTGCTTGATTTCAAAAGCTGCGTAGACTCTAATTTACTCGCTAGGCGTTATGTTTTATGACTGAGTCACGAGATCCTGTCCCTGCCAGTGAGCGCTGAGGTTATACAAAATTTTTTTGTTAAAAAATGAAATTCTGGGAGTGTACCTTCCAAACCACCATATGATTGTGAGGCACAGTGTAATGGAGGACCCCGGATTCATTTTGACCACTTGCGGTCCTTTAATGTGCACTTAAACTTAAGTATACGCGAGTGTTCTCACGTTTCGCCCCCATATAGAGGCGGCCGTCGCGGCCGGGATCGAATCAGCGAACTCCAACTGAGCAGCGAAGCACCGTAGACTACCCCATCGGGTGGTGGTATAGCAGATACATTAAATATGCAACGTTTGCTATCTTCCTAATGCTGTCATTTATAGGACTAAAACTATTAAAGAAAATATAGACGGTACTTGGAGAACGCCGTGCTACGCGAGACGCTGTCAGAGCTCGAGAAAACGCATGAAAAGGAAGCTATTCTATGGCCGAAGCGTAGCAGACGACAGAGGAGGTCCCCCGACTGACGTCACAGGAGCGCCGTTCGCAGAGCCGTTATCGGTCGCGCACGAGGCGAATAAGAAGTAGAGTTTGCCCCTTTTTATAATGTTAATTTTACTGGGTAGCTGTTCTTACGACAAGTTGCGCAGTTCCGGCTTTCTCAAATGACCTGTCGAAAATTGCATACTGTTGAGAGCAGAGAGCAACGGCTATCTCGTGTGCATAACTGATATCCACAGCTCTGTGTCTCTATGATTTTTGGGGAAGTCCCGCCAGCGAATCCACAGCTAGTTGGCCCCGGCCATTTCTGCGCTCTACTTGCACCTGTACCTTGTTGTCGATGTCCCTGATTCTGTTAAAGGCGTGGGTTGATGCAGCGCCAATTGCCAAACATTTTACAATGGTGTTTTACGGTCACAACAGCAAAATTAATGACAAAGGGCAACCTAGAGTTCTTTATATTTTCTTAAAATGGGTTCTGTTTATGAATCGAAACAAATGGAACTAGATTTAGAGGAAACACTTTACAGAACTTTGTTCTTGCATGTTAAGTTTGGAATTACTGAGCTAGATTTATACAAGATAAAGAGCACACTTTATGCAAGGAAACAAAAATATCACCGAGTGGGAATGAAAATGTTGCGTATAATAAAATAAGGCGGTAACAAAACTTAGCTTAAGTTACGGGAGGCATTAAACGTGCCCAAGAAAGCAGGAAAAAAAGTTATTCAACCTTCTTGAGGTCGTTGCTGAATTTTAATTTTTCGTAAACGTATGAGGTGCTCTGTTTCGTCGTGCTGGAATTTTAAAATTATTTATCCACCATTTGACACTTCGTCCACAATGTGCAGAAAAAAGAACGTACACACACGCACAAGGTCATGCACGTTATCCACTATTGTGCGTGATCGTATGTTCTATTCTACCACATTCATAGCCAGCAGGGGAAATAGTCTGGATTAGCTAGAAAGCTCAAAAAAGGTCTATAGTATCAAGATCACCGATGACGCTTTTGTTATTATATCACAATTACTGTTGTGATGTGATTTTGCATCAGTAGCACAGTTTAAAATGCTTCAAGATCAAGTTTCGAATGGATGAAGTCAGCGGATGAATTGTTAACACAGAAAAGTTTCATTTTATTCTGTCAAAAGCAGACTGTACGTTAGAAAAAGACGAGAGAGCAACTACACATGTCCATAGGCTTATACGCGATAGATAGCGCTTAAACGTGACCTAGGAGAGCAGTTATTATTGCTGTTGTGTATTGAATCAAACGTCAGTGCCAAAGCTTTCCTAAGACAAGAAAACAAAAAAGAACAAACAAAAAAACTGTTCTTTCCTTTTAAATGCGAAGCACTTCTTGGCCAACATTTACCACTTTGAGGGAATCTGTCTATATATATATATATATATATATATATATATATATATCCAACGTAGCCGCCTACGTCTTGATGCTCTCATGCTAGTTTCGTTAACTTGGTAGGCACCAAAATTGGCATAGCATGATAAGAATGTATGACGAACGTAAATGATAGGTCATGACATGAATATCATGACATGTGTGTCATGTAGGTCATGAAACAGCCGTCGACGTCTTGGTGCTCTCATGGTGGTTTTGTTAACTTGGTAGGCGCCCCTCAGACTGCGTCGCATATCATCGATTCCCACAGGGCGTGGGATCTGCCGGCTTCTTGTTCTGATTTTTTTTTGCTTTCTAGCACGGCCACTATTTAACATCCTAAGGAATATTTCTTTGAATTCCAGCGTTCATTTTCAAAACTATCCGTGGCGATAAGTCATGGCAACTCTTCTCAACGGAAGGTTTGCTCATTTCCACGACGAACGACGAATCGTGCTAAATGCGGTACCAATTACTGCACATTAACAAACACTAAAGCAAAAACGGCTGCCATATTCTGACGGTACAAATACGAGCATCCTACGCATTCCCATTTCGGACACTCGTATTGCCCAAAAAGCACTAGGCGACATGACCATTTAACCACGATGCTGCCGTACTCCATCGTCTGACGCGCCTAAGCAGTTAACGTCTATGCCTTCGCCGCGTACGTAGGAGTGTGACGCAATCGCCATTACAGAACACCGCCTACGCAACGAAACTCTTCCATGCCAAAGAGATCATACGTGTCAAAAGCCCGCATTGAGCAGGACACGCCATCAGGGTGTCATTCAGTTCAAGATGAAATGGTGATTCTGTTTTTCTTCACGCTATGAATGACTTGCGGAGGAGCCCACGAACGCGCGACATAAATGATGGCCGACTGCCCACAATGAGTTGGAACTTAGCGGATGCAGCCAATTGTAAGGCGAACGCTTACTTTGTTAACCATATATCACTTCATTCCATACACCTCGACCGCTTGCAAAAATAAAAAAAAAACAATGATCGATACATGTTTATGCAAAGGCTGCTACAAAATGAAGCCACGTTGCTTTGAGTCGGTGGTGTTTTGAGACAAGTTGCATGCCATTTGAAGCCAATTCAAATGCGGAAATACAATAGCAACCAAACTGTTTCCAATCCCTAAACCTTCCAAAGGTTGAAATAGTAGCTTTTTTTAAACAGGCACTATTGAACAAAATCGTGATAGCCCTAAGTAACGAATTACACCTTGTTTGTGGCCAGAGTTGCAATAAATTATTTACTCGGTTTATTTCTTTTTGTTTTTGTCGTCGAATCTCATCTCAGACGTGTAGAGATAGTGAATAAATATGGTGGACGAGTTCCTTCTTTAAGCATTTTCCTCCACCTGATTTTACATTCTCGCAACACCTCTTCGAGTGTACAATAGGATTATCAGAACGGAAGGAAGCCGAAGTGTGCCTTGGCGTTGAAAACAGGGTTACAGAACAGATCGGGGCAGAAGCCAGTCAGAAGACGAATCAACATGAACGCGTGAGCCACACCACCTGTTAGAGGTTCTGCTCACTAGACTGACCCAATGAACTTTCCAGTTTTTGTATGGTGTCACCGGACTCTTTACACAAACGACACGAAGATACTTCCTTTTTCGGGGCGGCCTTTCTGTTGAAACCTGCGAAGGTCAACACAGGAAGAGTGGTGGATTGACGAGCATGGCGATTTAATGGAAAAACAAAGTGATGATGATGATATCGAGCAAGCGAAGAAAAAAATTCGCCTGAAGCATCATACAACTGCCCAACTTATAGCTCATTTACTGCAATGGATCGACAAATTTTGTAAATCCTTTGAACTTAACGACCAGAAATGACAGTAAGTTCGGCGCCATTACCTAGGAACTGAAGGTGCCAGGCACAAGAACATTTCCGCATGCTTTATATCCGATCACATGAAATGAACCTGTGAGCTCAGGCAAGGAAATGTCATGCGTGTTTGAAGGGGCTCTCATGTCGTTAGGCGCAGATGGTGAATGATGTCACTGCTAGAAATATACCCTTTTCATCCGTCAGTTTATATGATCGAAATCAACTACAGAGGACTATAAGATCAACGTGAGATTATGTCTAATGTTAGTGCACATGTGTAAGCAACACGGTTTATAGCTACACGTGTACAGAGGACTGCGTCTAAAGTTAATGTATGGGCTGCCATGATACATGCATGTAACCTCAAATTCTATTCAAGCAACCGTGTGAATTAAAGCAGGGAAGATATGCAAAACTTGTTAAGCCTGGGGATGTGTGCTGAGGAGTGCCGTGGCACATCTATCTGTCTCTTTCTCTTAGTGTGGGTGTGTTTGCTTTGTTGCGCAGAAGTACAGCTACATTGATATAGCCGGGCAGGCCGACCTATGAGCCTAATGACAATAAAGGCGCATGAAAACGTTTGCAATTTATCTGTCTGTCACAAGTGAATCTAAGGAAAGGTACTATGGGATATCTTCTGAATTCAATAATACACCGAGGTAATCACACCACGGCAGCTTGCAATATAACAGTAGCACGCTGTCTATGCTGCGTGGTGGTTTAAGGTGACGCAGCTGTCCCAGAATTCTTTTTTTTTAATTTTCGCTACCTACCTCACTCCCTCCGCGCAGAGGTTGGTGGGTGGGAGAGGGTTGGATGTAAGTACGTAAGTATCTCACGGAACAGATATTTTATTTTCATTGAAAGTTGATACCAGTGAGCAGGCCTGTGTCCTGCGCAATTAAAGAATAAATCATGACACTAAACGTATACTAATGTCGGCTAATAGGTATCTATCTTGAAATCACTCAGATCTCTTGATGCAGTACCTATCATACTGACCGGCTTCTTTGATTTTGTCGTATATACACTACTCGGTATTTGGACATCTGGGTACGTGCTTCATCTTACACAGGACGAAATTTATATATAACGCGCAGAGCGGGTTAATCGTCAGGGTGATGGCATTGTTCTAAACTGTAGTCCTATACCCACTGAACTTAAAACTCGATTTCAAATGACTTTCTTCTCAGTCGGCATTGCAGCCCTTTCTCTACACTCTCGCTCCGTTCGTGTTTGTTCTTGAGCAACATCAGCCACATAAGGAGCTCGAAATATCTTACGGTGCTTTAACGTTGCAGTAGGCAACCATATCATAGGGTAATCAAGCCTTTAATAAGACAGATATTTAGACACCAAGCTCTACGCTATACTACAAGCCAGCCTGCCCATGCATGCAGTATATTAACGTACACACAGCGGCCAACAAACAATAGGTCTTTTAGGGAACTGCGGGCCTGGGAAGGACTAATTAGTTTCACCGCAAGCGACCTCTCATTGTTCCCCCCTTTAACTCGTGTTGCATGCCAAACTTATACCCCCCTCCCCCTCTTACGCAACGAGCCGACTCAGTGCGAAATGCACTCTCTTAATTTAGGCTCATTACAGCAACCACAATGCATAGATGAACTTTTGTCCTTCCTCGACTTGTGTGTCATCTGGTACGCGTATAGCGCGTGGTTTTTGTTATACTTAGCGACATTACTGAATAGATTGCGTGGCTTGCTTATATGGCAGGCCGTGTGTAAGGAAAACTGTTGTAACTTCCTATGCATACATTAATGAACTATATAGAACTCGTGCAGGGTAAATAATATTTTTTGTTGTTTTTAAGACTACGTAATAGGCAACTTACAAAATGATAAATACCCAGTGCCAGTGAACAATAGTTCTGCGCGTTGCTGGTGCTGCTATATGTCCAAGTTTATATAGCTGATAAAACTACTATCCTTACTCCGTATAGCTCTCTACTAATTTGCTATCGCAATTGGTGCTTCGCCTTTCGGGTGAAACTGCGACAAATTTTTTATCAACCGGACACACGCTATAGATTTCTCTTCTTAAATGGGCCACCTTGACGTATCTTTAGATTGTTTTGTGAAATGTCTTTTTCTACCAAAAAAAAAGTTCGTTCAAAGAATTCCCTAAAAAATGTGAGCAAGATGCAGTTGCTATTATCGATGGGAGAAACATGATTAATTGTTGGAATTTGAGATGCCGATGCAACCCCTTTCCTTTCAAAAATATCATGGTGGGCGCTGTGAAATCAGTTTGCCCTATAAGTGCGGTCGATCAACATGGACCTTTATTCATGGTGAACATGTGTTGCCTTCAGGCAAAACACAGCATTTCTTTTCTTGATGCGTTTCTGTCATTGGTACAGTTTTTAGATAAATTTGTACGGCTAGCACCGAATGACAGGCATCAAGCGTCGTTTGTAGGAATATAGCAGCAACAAATGAGAAGGAATAAGGTAATTTGCGGGCGAGTCTTTTTCATTTGAAAGCTGGGTAAAGGAGACAGACCACTCAGCATGTAGGTAATGTAGAGCAAATGTCATTACAAGTCTGCCGTAGCACCGACGAGAACGGTCGGTTCAAGTTCCACACGAAGCTATGGGTGTCTTCGGGTGAAGCTCGTACACGGTGGTTTGCCTGCTGCTGCGCACCTATTGATGAATAAGGTCCCGCCTATATATATATATATATATATATATATATATATATATAATTTTCACATGCCGATAAAAAGCAAAACAATTGCTCTGGCCGTGTTGTGTGCAGTTTTAAGGGTTTCATTATAAAACACAGGCAACAGACCTTTTCCCGGCACGCAAGCGCAACCAACGGCCGCGCATGCGTTTATTAGAAATGTATGTACGTCGCACAGATGGGCGTTGCACTTTTTCTTTCCTCCTTCACCGTACGAGCGCCCGTAAGCAGTATTAAGTGCAGCAAATTTGGCAAGGTGGCTCACCGCGTTGCTTAAATCAAGCAAAAACGCGGGATTTATGGTTTAGCTGCGAGGGCCTCTCACCTCTGCGATGCCAACAACCGCCTCTGTTCCCATGCGCCACTGTCCCCCCCCCCCCCTTTTTTTTTAACAGAAAAGCTCAGACACCTACCCACCTATTTAGTGCGCACACTCTTCGACTCTTAGTAATAGCCAAAATTGAAAATTAAGCCTATTAAGCAATGTGCAGATTGAATACTAAATCCAGAAGCATGTTCTACAGTTGCAGAGGAACAGTCAAGTAGACTTAGTTTACGGTGCGCCTTTAGAATTCCGCTTTTTACAAGTGAACATTTTTTTTACTTCTGCATGCGAGGTGGATGAAGAAGAGTTAGGATCAGAGTTTCTCGTGCTATTGTATTTAAAACTTATTGAAAACAATTTATTTGGTTCTGTGTTTTTTGTGCGACGATGCAAGGTGTACCATTTCACCAATATCTAGCTCCACGTCTGAGACTGCAACTGTAAAAGCTTTATACGCTCCGCGACGTTGCGCAATTGCTCTGACGAATCATATCACTTAGCTGCGATTAGCGATTTATTGTCTGAGCCGTGCTGTGTATAGGAAGTGCCAAAGAACGCAAGGAAAACACCCTCCATTTTTTATGTACTGCAGCTTTATAGACTGACTTCCAAAGAGACTGCCACCTCGAAACTGCAACCTTACACTTTTTCGACGAATGCGCTCAAATGAAATTGGCATTGCGAGCTACTACCTAGTTGCGGTAGATTGCGGCACACTAACGCAATATTGGTTGTGCCCGAACCATAAATTCGATCCTTGCAGAAAGCTTTCTCGTGAAAATGATGGGGAGGTACAGGCGAAATATTGTTTCCTGCCTTTTTTTTCAGTTCGTTTTTAAAATTAGAATACATGAGCGCCCAACCTACGAGCAAGCAACCGGCGAGCACCCTGGCCCTTTCTAAAACCTTACAACCTACATGCACTCCTCTTATAAGACCACTATGGCAGCAGCAGAGGCACGGACACCTTTCCTTTTACAAAGTCAAGGTCTCTTTATTTACGCGTCCAACAACGTGGCATTCTGTAAACCTTTTTTTTTTCTTTTTTTGATCGATGGAGGCAACATGTATACGGCAAAGCTTATAGCTCTCCGTGAAAAGGCGGCAGCTGGGTAATAACCGCATAGTCCGCGTTATTTCTTTCTCTTTTCTTGCGGAGAGATACGAATCTATTTGTGCGCATGTGTACTTATGTCGTGGGGAGCGCAAAGAAAGCGGTTGCTGCCGCGGTGGCTTAGCGGCTATGGTGTTGCGATGCTACACACGAGGTCTCGTGTTCAAGTGGCGGCCGCGGCGGCCGCATTTCGATGGGGGCGAAATGCAAAAAACGCCTGTGTCCCGTGCATTGGGGCCCGTTAAAGATCCCCTGGTGGTCAAAATTTATCCAGAGTCCCCCCACTACGGCGTGCTTTATAATTAAGTTCCGGTTTTGGCACTGTAAAACCCCACCATTCATTCATTCAAAAACGTGTCGCCTTTTTCTCTCTCCTTTTAAATGCGTAAATATTTCTGTGCCTACACAACGAGGAAACCCATCTGTCAGGTAAGACGAATCGCTATAAATAAATTATTCTATAAAAAAGAAAATCAGAATAAATTGAAAGGAAAATCGTTGGTGGTGGCGAGTTTCGAAATTACGACCGCATGGTCAGAAGCCGAGTGTCTTAGCTATTGCACTACGCAAAGACGTTTTTTTTTTCTGACGTAGAATTTATCACAATGAATCAAACAACAAATGATGTGCGTACAGGAAAAATTCACAATATTATGAGCACCAGGTGGTCATCATCAATGACAAGTCAACGAGGAGTACATTCACAGAAAACATCACACAAACAACAGCTTCCATCAGAACAAAAACGAAAAAGAAGAAGTTAAACACCTAATCAAAAGTGCATACCAATCTGGCTGACATTCTTTTTGATCGTAAATTTCCTTTAGGGCGTAGTCATTTTAGTGAAATGCGATCGCGAGGAAATTGTCCTTTCTGCATTTCGATCTTGCATACCAGTTTTCCATAGGCTATGCAGGCCTACCAGTAAAAAACATATCGAATGGTACGTCATCGCACGGAACAACAAGATATCGGATGTTGTAAGAATTTTGTCAGAAGCTATTTCTTCAAATTTCTATGGAGGACATCCAAGAATAAAATGGCATCCCATTCAGTCAATAAATTTGCGTTCAATAGTTTCATGCACGTAACAAAGGCGACAGTTAATAGACGAAATGAAAATGTTCCTTTTCCGAAGCCTTGTTCGGCCTGACAAGGTTCCAGTATGCTTTTGTAAAAAATAAAAATAAGAAAATAAAAAATAAGATTTTGTAGAAGGGGAAACTAGCATTTTGCGCACTCTTGCAAGTACATGATATCCTGGTAATGTCATGTATATTGATTTATAAAACGGCGGCGGCAAAAACTTCGATACTAAATCTTCGTAAAGATATTTTCGTGACACAGTGAACAAATAATCTTGAGAAAACCGAACAGTCAGAAAAGCCATAGAAAAAAAAATGTGGTTGATCCCTCTTATATAGGAATCGGTATAGAACACGAAAGTGAAACGTGTCTTCACAGAAGTAGTGTAATGTTTATTGCACATTGATATATAATGTCTATTGGTGTTTTGTGGCTAAAGCGCCCTTAGGCGTTGATGCACCCACGCTGACGCCTGGTGGCACGTCTCCTCCATCACGACTACCAACGTCGATGACCATGAGCAACCGTCGTGCATATGAAAGCTGCACTACGCTGCACACGCTAGCACAACGCGAAAGACGAAGCACGTAACTGACACACTAATACAACGCGCAAGACAAAGCACGTAACTGAATCGTCACCGAGTCAAATCAGCGCGTACAGCGCGTCGTAATTGCAGCCTCCGCGATCAACTTCAGAAACATTTTCAGAGCTAATTGCGGAGGCCACGCTCCGCTGTGCTGAGTACGGTGAACGCCACCTAGGTGGCGTTGGTAGTGCTTCTTGATGCCAGCGTCCCTTCGAATGCTGGCATCGAGGCGTCGTAGTGCTGAGACCACCGAAGCGTTCACTGTCGGTGCGCGTTAGTGTCATAATGCAGTACTTCTCTTTTCTGCTCGTAGGCGGCGGCACCGCCCCGAGCAAGAGCGCGGGTACACGGAGGAGTGTTAGATATATAAGGCGCGTCTGTGTAGCTCTCTGCAAATGCGTTTGTGGCGCAATGGGTTAAACGCTCGGCGATCTATCGTCGCGGACCGAGAGGTCGTGGGTTTCGATTTCCAAATTTTGCATGTTTGTGGAACTTTTTCTTCTGGTTTCTTTCTTTGTATTATGTTCTATGACGTATTTCCGTGACGGAAATACGTCAGTGAAGTCTTGGTGGACCCCGGCATAAAACACTTTCGTGTTAAAAAAATGTCACAGTTTCGCCCTAAGGGCGAAGCAATGAATGCGATAGCAACACAACAATGTGACACGAAGTAAGGTGAGCGGCTTTGGTAGCAATATGAATGGTAGTAAACATGAGCTGATTAAGTAAGCAGGTGTGCTGCGGAGTAAGTAGACCGACATGAAGAGAGACTCGATGACCACCAGAAGGCGCGTGTGAAACGGTGGTGTTGATGAGAAGCGCTTCCCGTGGGCAGCGCGTGCGAAGGGACACACCTGTAGCGCTGCACTGCCGATCCGGGCAGCATTGCATGTGTAGCGTGCGTTGGAAAATGTGGCCCGACTATTACTAACTGAATGAACAAGCGTGGTGTGAGCGCGCACAAGCAAACATAAATAGATCACACTGAATGACCGCAGACAACGACTGTCAAAACGCTGGCAGCAAGCGCATATACGTCGCAGCGGGCGAAGGTATGTGCGGTCTATCGCTTCAACGGAAACTGAGCGGCGAATGCACAGCGCATAGAAAAGGTCAGAGCCGTGTGGAGATAAGAGACAGTGCGGCCGGCGAGTGACGAGCGCGGTTGTTGGCAGAGTAGAAGTGCGCCCTCCCCCCCCCCCCCCCCGCTCCCTCCGGCGCTGCCGTCCCGCTTCCTTGCTTGCGCGTGGGAGATTGAGTGGGACGTTCCCCTTGCGCCCGGTTGCAAGATAGGCCTTTGGTGCCAGAGCGCAGCGTCGCCCCGCCTCCCTCCCTTCCTCCCATACCCCCAACGCACGGCGCGAACGCCGTGCGTTCGCTCTCCGTGATAGCGCGCGTCCCCCGCACGCTACCGCTCGGGCATACGGCGCCGGCGATGATGTTATCTATGCGGAACCTCACGGCGACGGCGACGGCCGACGGCAGAAATCCAGTTTAAGTGTCCATATAATTGCTATCGCAATAAAATAAACGTCACGCATTATTCCACATAAACATTGTCTTGAAAGGAAATTCGAAATCACTACCAATTCTGGCAGGGCATTAACTAGGCTAACCTACAAGAAGACTCGTAATACCTGATGAGGGCTATCCTGAAAAAGAGAAACGGTGAGGCTAACTGTTGGTGATAGAAATGCGCCAACCCTACTCCTACAGCACTCCTTAGTCGAAAAATGTTGTCGCGTCTCATAGGTTCAAAACTGGAAGGCCATATAAATGTTGAAAAGATCATGTCAAAACGTTGAAACGCAGTGAACAACCTGAAAGACAGCCAATCTTGGTTACCAAGAACATGTTGCAGGCTTCTGCAAGACGGTGCGGGACCACGTATCTGTGTAGCGCCATAGGGCGGGAACGCGCTCTCTCCAGTAGTCTGCACTTAACTTGTAGGCATGCAGTTGAGAGAGTGAGTGAGTGAAATCTTTATTAAAAATAGATAAATAAAAGAATGTACACTGGTTGGGGCCCCTATCCTGGGCTCCACTGGCATGAGCGGCTCGCTGGGCTTGGTCCAGAAGAGCCAATTGGCTCTCCCGGCCCTCGTCCGCAAGCCATGCCTCCCACTGCCTATTCCTGACGAGTGGATGTTTCAGTACTATTGGGCTGTCTATGTGCGGAGGCACTTGAACTCCTAGAAATTTAGGTGGCACACAAGGCCATTCAATTCCAGCATGATGTGATGGTGTAATGGCCCAAGATCTAAAACCATAGCCCGGAGCTGTTAGAGTTATTAGATAGTTTTAGAATAGGGGCCCCAAATGTTTTGGGGCCCCAAAGTAATAGCGTCGACACAACTACTCATGCGCGAGACGCTAACTGCGTTCGGGTTTTGCGTTGGGCACGCTATTTCACCGATTTAGCAGGAGCCCCAAAAGCAGCCCCAAAAGCTTTGCGTCAACAAACATGGCGGCACCCATCGAAGCGACGGCTCTCCGAGTACCAAACTCGGCTTGATTCGTGGTAACGCGTGAAGTTCGTAAGCTAGGAGAAGTGACTGCGGTTATCGCTTTCTCTCAACTAAAGTGTGTAATGAAGATTGATTCATTAGACGCCGCTGATTCTGAATTCGATTGTCGATTTTATGACTCGTAGGCCTAACGTGGATTAGCTTGGCTGGTGAAGGCACGTCAAGTTGGTTACTCAAAATTAGGCGCAACAAATCGCTTGCTGCTAATAGAATAACCTCTCAATTGTGATTAAACGCAAAACGAAGAAAGTCAAAATTACTTTTCCTATCATAAAATGGTATAGTTTATTTTAATATTTATAATAGTTTTTTGACACTGTAGTGGCGCTGCAAGCGCAAGACGCTATTCGCAAACGCAAAGCCCTATTCTAAAACTCTTCATTCTTGCATGCCCCAACGCTAACACCCGCAAAGCTCTTTGGGGCCCCAAACATTTGGGGCCCCTATTCTAAAACTCTCCATTCATTTGCGAACCGGAGAGAGTACGAAACTCCTCTGTTATAGAAATAGTTTTAACGACGCTGGGCTTGTCCTTGCCGAAGAATGCGATATTATCAGCGTATGCTAGCACTTTTATCTCCCTACCCGGAATATTACAACTACGAACATTTCAGCAGCTCAAAACGCTCAAACATAGTGGTTATTAGTAAAGGGCGAAGAGGAGCGGGGATATAGGGCATCCTTGTGTCTCGAAAGAACAGATGTGGACGGGTTTTGAGGGGCTACCTTTGAGAACGAAGCGAGTTGTAATGACCTTAACAAAGTCATTTTTAACTTTAAGCACTGTGGAACCAACATTGGTATGTCCTAGAACATAAAAAGGATTGCCGGACCCGATCAAATGCGTTTGCGAGATCAATCTGAAGCATCGCAAGTAGCTCATAAGAAGTGAAACAGTACTCATGAAGCGTGCGAGCGAGGTGTACGTTAGTTATTATGGAACGGCCTTTTATACCACATGTTTGATGACGAACAATAAGAATTGAAATTGCTAACTGAAAACGATTTGCCAAAATTCTTACAAATTTACGTAATCAACGTTTCACCATGTAATCGGTCTATAACCCTCAGAGCATAGTTTATCTCTGTCTGTATTTGTAGGTGCTAGCCCTCTGTGGCTTTTTTGGGAGAGACTGCGGCAAATCGTCTTATTCAACACTCATAACTATATGTTCAGTAGGTGAGGCGTAAGAATGCACTTAAAGTTTTATAAAATTCACCTGAAATGTCATCAGGGCCGGGAGTTCTTGACATGGTAACTGATCAATGGCAACCTCTGCTTCCTGCTCAGTAAAGGCACCGCTGATGACTGAACAGTCTACGTCACTTGGAGGCGTTATTAAAACGCAAAGTACTGCAGAAGCTTGGTATTCTGGTCCCTAGAAACACCACTGAAGAGCACCGAACAGAAGTCTTCAAATTGTGACCAGTATCACTAGTGCCAGTTACTAACGTTCCATTCGAATAGATTTCGGTAATACCTTTCGCAGAAACGCGGCGTGTTAATCAATAAAAGCCTGATGGGACAGAAAGCAAAACGCGGTTATTAGGCGACCGATCACAGACGCCTCTATAGCGCTCTGCGTAAAACGTTTGCAAGTGGCATTTACCGTTTGCGGTGTCCTCACCATACGCTCAAGGAACTTCATATTCAAGGTCAGAAAGGCTATAAAGACTTGTCAGCAATTCCTTCTATTATTATTTTTTGTAAAATGACTTATTCGAACCAATATCAATGGCAATTCATCAGCTAGCTCATATAAGAACATTCATGGAAGTTCACATTCTCGACTTGATCGTATATATGCTTCGTCATCGTTGATTTCTAGAGGTGTCCTACGTAATGCTCAACCTATATTGTTCTCCGTCCACTGCATGGTAGTTGAGCGACTAGGAGCAGTCACTCGTGCTATATAGTAGTTTCCGACCTCAGTGGGCACTCTGGAAGTAAAATTAATTTAATTTTGGTGATAGAAAGGTTACTGATTGGGTCTTCTTAGCTTTGAAAAATTGCTTCTCTCTTGATTTGCCTCGATTATCTGCATGGGAGCTTTGGGCTGAACACCTACGCTTGCAGAAGGTGACTATATCTGAACCATGCGAATGTGTTGCATCGCGTTGTGTGTGTTACCGCGCCATACAGTCAGATAAATAGTCGATGAGTTGATAAGGACGATCAGGAGTGACGAATGGTTATATGGGTATTATCACGGTTGATAATTGTTTGACGCAGATAGATAGGTGCGAAAGAGCGATAACGGCGTTTAATGGTAGGAGCAATTGTTATATGGTGTATGAGAACGGATGAGTCTTGATAACGGTCGGATCAAGTTTGACAAGGACAGATAAGAGTTGGTAAGGGCCGGATCGTGTCTGACAAGGTTGATAAAAATAGATCAGGGTTGATAAAGATCGGATTGATTGCGATAAGGTTGATAACACCCAATAAGGGTCAATAATGATCGATCTAGTCTGATAAGGTTAATAACGACCGATAAGAGTTCATTTTATACTGGCCGGATGAAGTTTTACAGGTGGATAATCACATCGGGCTGCGTAGAGATGAGCAAATCGCACAATGCTTAGGTGTACTTAGACAGTTCCAGTGGAGCTTCTGCCGTAATTTTTTTCCATACTCCGACTGCGCCAAAGCGCGTACATCGAGCGAGCGAGCCAGCTCGCGCGATGTACGATCTTTTCCCATAGTACACCGCGCGCCCTCCGGGCACGGTGGGATTGCCTGAGAAAGGTGTATATTGTAATCCGTGCCACACAGCTACGGCTGCCCCAGTCGGGAATATAAGTCACCAAGTTAGGTAAAAAAAAAGCGTGAGAGGACGTTGTAAATTAATTTTGACATTGATCCCTGCATGATATATTGCAATGAGAAGGTCAGTGGAATGTCTTAGCAACATTTCGGACTGAACTCTTTACAAAATATCATCAGAATGTGAGAACGAACGTTCACTTTCATTTTATCATGAAAGTTGTAACTTAGTAAAGGGCGCACTAGCGATTGAAGAAACGTCTTTTTGTCAGAAAGCACCTACGCCAACTACACGGCTGTCGCGGCTTCTCTGTCGCTTTGGGTAAAACTTTATTTGCGAAACCGTGCTCATATACTCAAAGGCTCCAACCAAGACGAGAGACAGCCGTGCGTACAGAAACTGCGACTGCCTACAATAAACTTCAGTTAACAAAATATACAGCGGACTCAACTTCAGTAGGATTACGTCGCCAGGTCCCGGTAAGATATGCCAGAATGTCGTCGCCAGCTGTTCCACTTGCTGTGTCAGTTACAAATTAAAAACTTGCGAGCGAGTGAGGGCTACGCCACTGCGGCACCATATTTTGCATGCGTCTTGAAACTGGCTCCATTCAAAACGATTTTGGCGAGGCCTCAACCTCACTCGATGCATTGAACGTGCGCGTTCGTCTAGAAAAAAATAAAAATGTCAGAGACTTTTTTCTCACATTATTATCTTTTTTTTTTTTGAAGCTATGCCTTTCCCGCGCATCACCTGCTGCTTTGATGCCTCGTGAAGTTTCCTGGCCTGCGCTTTTGGTGTGTCTTGAGGCATCTGCTTGAGAATGTGGAACCAATTTCTTTTGGAGTGACCTAGAGGGTATTACAAGTGCCGTGATGCCTGCGGTTAGATTTTGAAGGGTGCTTTCTTATTTAGCGTTTCTATGCAGCAACCACTCCAGTGTTAGTGTTTACGTTCTGTGAGATGGTGTGCCCGAATATTTGGAGAAAAGAATTAAAGCTGCCGTTTCTTTCTCGTTTTTTTTTAAATTCCCAATCCCAGTGGCAGTTTGCATTGATAAAATACTTGAAAGAACGCAGACTCCACGGGTTAACATTGAGAAATTTGAGAAAATTAAATTTTGTCGCTCAAGAAGGAACCAACAACACAGTGGGTGAACGCTCAAACTGCTACTACCAGGTAACGCATTCTCAATGAGCACAAGGTGAATGCAACGGTTCGATTACAAAAGATTCTTGTCCAAGGCAGATTAATCTCGTTTTGAAAGCCGTTTTCTTCTTCTAACGTTGCAATTACCGCGGGTCATGCGAGTGTGCATCCAAGATATTTAAGGTGCAAGGGTACACTCGATAGATGTTTCACTGTACACGTGGCCATAAAGTGAACATTGACCGAAGCAGAGCTTCCACAAAATTGCGTTGAAGCCGTGATGGTACATTCAGGCGATGTAATAAATCGCTGCTGCATATTAAATACGACAAAATGGGAAAAACAACAAATATTTGCGCACCTTCAACATAGTCCTCCCTATTACAGGGAAAGTGACACCCCATCGACCGCTTCATCAGAGCGTCGCTCAAGTGCGTGCCGTATATAATACGATCAATGTCTGGCGATGCAGCCATCATGACAAGTAATACGGCAAATGAGATGCGAAACAACACCAAAATGTAGAAATGCATGCGAATCGAAAGGCGTGGCTATTAACACCAGTAAACAGAATTACAGCACATCCAACGCACTTCTTGGAATCTACTTTAAGAGAATCTTCCTTGAATCCTTCAAATTAAATGCAAAGCAAGGAGACCTATAAAGCGTGCATATGTATTTTATTTACAAATTATGAAATTATCTACTCCGGCCACAGCAATGTGGGAGGCCCTCCGGTACGTCTATAGTGGCGTAACACCAACGCCAAATTCTTAAGACGGCGCAAATGCGCTAGGTGCGCTCGCTGCACGTGAGCAATTTCAGTGCTGTAACATTATGAGGATTATCAGACTGGAAGTGCCTCAAGGATCGGATCCTGTTACGAACTACACAACGACCCTTGCGATGACGCATGTTGTGCTTTGGCGCATAGATTGGATCACCGAGCCGCCATTTTTGACAATGCAGTCTCGCCAGCATCGGTCAAGTTTTAATTACCTAATCTCAAAAATGGGCCTGGTTTCTTTGCCGAGAAAACGAACACCGACTAGCCATGTCAAACGCCACGGAATTAGCCAAACAAAGCTTCGCTTTCAAGATCTGGAGAAACAGTCTGTGCCAGCATCGACAAATGGATCAACGTATAATATATTTAGGACAGGAATAGAACAAAACATTAAGAGCGTACCTCAGTGAAAAGTTTAGTAAAGCTGTTATAAGTGGGCGGTGACGGGGGAGCGTAAGGTTACAACAGCGAGCAACTGTCTGCCAGGCAGCAATCCGGTAAACCAAGCGCACGTGTTCAGGTACGTCTCCTCACAAAGCTGCCAGACACGCTATGCTCGGTTGCGTAGTTGTCGGTTCAGCATAACACTTATTTCTTTACTTCTTTCCTCTAGACACATGAACGATAATGAGCGGGTATTCTTTAGAGCTAATAGAGTGTCGGAGGCCCAATGCTGCATGGCCACAATCTCAAAACAAACAGTTTACTTTGTGAGCTATATGACAGTGGGTATCATGGCGAGTACGCGAATACGTTTTCGGAGCCAGGAGGCCCTCTGAAACGAATAGTGCCTATCTTAGGTTATTATTATTGAATTTAGGTTCGATAGTCCATTCAGCGGAAGCTTGAAAAGTGAGAGCGGCAGAAACGTAAGGGTTCATTTTTATCGAATGCGAAAATATGCAAACCTTTAATCTATGTGGTTCATATCGCACTGATCGAATATATAATTTATTTCATCAAATTCAGCCTCGACAGGCTGACATATCCATGTCGTTTAGTTGCCAGCCATTTTCACTTGTGAAGGCCAATTGAACACGTATTCCTGCACTTCGTGTAGTATTTTTGCTTCATGACAATTCCAGTGTGCTAAACTTGTTAATTGTTTGAGCAAAGAAAAATAATATGGTAGATATCAAAACAACTGACCGTATTACTTCGCGTACCGCACAAAATAACGTATAGCCTAATAACACAAGATATCCTTTTCACCGATCAGTCTAAATGCTTTTTCATGTGCTTTTCCTGTCGTTACGACAGAGCCCATGAGCTCAGCCGATGACGACAGCACGTATAGTGCGGTATAAGAATACTGATCAAAAATGATCGCTCTGCATATGAAAGCTAACTTTAGAAGAATGCAGGGGCGGGCTCACATTATCTCCTCGGCTAGGCGACACCTCTAGTATCAAGGGTGGAATACTATGCAAAAAAGCAAGTTTGCTAAAGCGCCACAATCATGTCCCTGGCGAAAATGCTCTCATTCTACTCCGCAGTGGCCAACAGCTTCTTCTGTCAAGTAAGACGAAACGCGATACGTACGCAGCTTCCACTTCAGTGATGGTGTTCATAGGTTGCGGACGCCGAGAAGCCAATATCTGTAGTCTGGTGTTCATTCCTGGGGGAACGTGGTGGCCACGTCATCAGCGTCCTCCCGCATCTTAAACGCGTACTTTATCGCGACTTATATGAGCAGCCAAAAAAAAAAAGAAAAATCGCACTACAGAAAGCCGAGCGCGCTCCAAAGCTGTTGGCTGCTCTCCCGGTTTATCAGTGCTACGCGACTCCGAAACGCGATCGATGCGCATTAGCGATGCTGCCGCGTTGAATTTATTCGCGTTTTTTTCCGAGACGTCTTTGTGCCATCACACCAAATTTATTTCCGTTATACCGGTAGTTTTCCAGATACCAAAAGCATTGTTCTGCTCAATATTTATGCCCAGAGAGTCCATGCTGCTTTAGGTCATCTCCGCAATGCACATAGATGTTCCTTGCCTAATTAGAAAAATCTAGAAAATATAAATGAGAGAGCACAGAAGAAGTTTGTAGCCCTTGGCTACAGTCCAAGAAAACGAGATAGCTTCAACTACATACGCGATAAAGGAGAGAAGGTCTCGCCGTGCAGTGCCTGCGCAGTTCTCATTGGCGACTTTTTTTTTGCCACTGCGGGCTCGTCCGCCAGCTACTCCAATATAGAGTGCGCATGCATGCAGTGTCCGTGATTTAAAAAAAAGGCAATATTGGAATGCCAACTCATTTAAATGGTAGCTCTCTTAAATGCCTACAAGGTAGTATGAATTAGGGAAATATATTCTGGAAACTGTCAAGCAAAATATGGCTTACAAACGCACTATGTGTTGCTGATGCTTACGAAGCTTGCACGGAACGTATTTATTGTGATTTATATTTGTTTCCAAAACCTCCTTATTGCCAAATTTGGAAGGTTAAACTCACATGAAACGGCTGGGTAGAGCGCCTGTAAACAAATTTATTTGATCATCAACACATTAAAGGTCTATAGGCTGTGTCCCTAATATCTAAGTCATCCTCGCTTTCTACACTTACATAAGGAAATAGGTAGTATTTCTTACTTATGTTGTGCAGTCGTACCTAAAAAGAGCAAAGAAAGAAGGAAAATAATCTAAGGTGAAGAAACATTGGCTTTAAAACATGTCTACATGTCCTTTCTTTTTTTTCATTTTTCAAATAAGTTTCCCAATTGAAAGCGTGTTGAGGAAATTACTCCGAAGTGAGGTTAAATGTACATGCTATTCTAAACAAAGGACTGCGGAGTTGACCGAATACTTCAGTATACGCAAGCAGCCATGCTCGATTCTACCGCCTGCTTTCTCTGTCCATAAAATTGGGTATCGGGCGGAACCTTATAATAGATGCCAAGAAAAGCGCCTGCCTAGCTGGCTCCGCCGTGAGAGAATCCGAATACCGAAGTAGAAAGCCCATAGGGGATCCGAGTACACGTGGAACACGAACAAGCAGAAAATAATGTAGCTCGTTGGCGGCAAAAGAATGAACTGCATGACGTGGTTGAGGTCGCCATGCATCGTCATCGTCGAAGGGTGGCGTCCCTTAATCACGTTGGAAAGATGAACTATTCCGCCTCTGAATGGGACGGAAAGGGCACCGCCGGGCAGCTGTTCCCACGCGGATAGTAGAAGTATAGGGCTGCACTCTAGGGGGTGTCATCTGCGTAAGCGTGGGAATAGGTATAGTTTCCCTAACAATGGAAACCTGTGCTTTCCGAAAGCGGATATAGAGTTGTTGGAGGAGGCAGGTGAGGAAATGTCTCTCCAGTGCGGCTGACGAAGTCGACACACACGTGGAGTATAGAAAAAAAAATAGGTATTAGGATAGAAATTGCGGAGATAGATTATGAAGAATACTCTTTTTTGCCAAGCTAGGATGACGCTGAAACGTATTCATCTGAAGCTGCGTCTTATGGATAGGAGACTGCCCTCTCCTTGTAGTCTTTCACTTCGAGACAGCGACGGTTTTCGTATGACCAATGTTATAAGAGATGCTGTCTCTATTTTGATAACACCGTCTCTGCACGTGGGTAAAATGCACTTCATAGACTAGCCTCCAAGTTGTCTACCGCCCCTCATAGAGATACAACCAAGCAGTCGTTAAAGTCAGTGTGAATCACACTGGCGGTTAATACTTTTCCTTCGTGAGAGATGACACTCCCGCTTGGACGTCCACGACGGGCTGTCAGAGGTGGTGGTGGTGGTAGCGCTGCTGCAGCAGGCAGGGTTAGCCTAGCAGGCTCAGCTGGCAATTGTGCAGTCTGAACATCTCATATATTGTTAGCAAGGATGTGTGAACAGGCTTTGCCCAACTCAGTGCCTCGAAAAAAAAAGGCAAGCAACAGACATACCACACTTACACTGATGAGTGATTACTGTGTGCCCTTCATGGGACACTACATCTTTAGAGTTCGCGTGTGTAAAACCCTCCTTTTGCAGACTGTGAAGCAACGGCTTTGTCTACTCGTCAAACTGCGGGCCTAACCAGATGAAGCTTTCCGCATGATCGATCTCACCACATAAAGCACAAAGCGGGAAAGCAGATCGTCCAGTCCAAGTTAATGTGTTTGCTGTTGGGGATCGAAAGTGGCTTCAGTTGGAAGCGAGCAGACTGTAATGCTCAGTTGACGAATAAAATTTGGAAGAAATTTTAAATAATTTATTTAGATATTTACAAAATGGACCCAGTTAACACGAGGCTATCGAGCGCCCTATCTCGGCCGGGCCCTAGCCACCTAGCACCAGAAGTTTGTATGAAACAAGTGGTAGGGAGACTGGAGCCACATTTCATAGCGGCAACGACTCACATTCAATGTTACCAATCCAATTTCTAATGATTTATTAGGTAAAGGAACCGTGTAAAATAAACTAACCAACTGTTGACCTGTCCATATCTACGCTATTTTTATAATTAGATGTATGAAATCTTCACCAAAATGGAGCATAAATTGCAACATTTGAGAGGATTACGAACACATATTTGTAGTACGTATCGACAAAGAACGTGCAAACGCAGGTGGGATAATAAAATCCTCACAAGCACACTGCACTTTAAAAATGTGGGCGCTGGGGAATACCAAAATTGTTTCACGTATTCTCGAAACCGTGGTCAAGACACTCCTATTCCAAGAAGAAAAACATTGCTCACATTAATAAACACTGAGCAGCGGTAACCAAACGTATCAGCGAGACGACTCAGTACAAGCGCTCTCTGCATAAACATCACTCATGCCCCCTTCTCAACTGCAAGGCAAGCAAGCCCTCCCTGGCTCGCCTCGGCTTCCCCCCGAAGCAATCTGCCCATCGCGCACTTCAAACGATTCATGTGCTGGTCTTGCCTGTGATGGTGCAAATGGGGAGCGTCGGTCAAGATGTGCTACGGCAATTCCAGTTGTTTGAATGCGAATCAAATTTGCTGTCGCCTTGCGGTAGGTAGGCCGGAAAGCCACAGATATGGCTATGACATTTTGAGAGATGCAGACACGCGTCATTATCAACGTTACATATCTGGTGCGACACTTTGTATGAAAACAGACGTGCGCCAGTGTCAACGTTTGACTTAGCCCGATACGTGTAGCCAAGCTCTTTCCGCGGTCATGCACAAGGCGAAAAGCGCATGCGCTCCAACGTTCTATCACGCCGCAACCATTCATGTCAGAAACTGAACCCATGTGCCTAAATATATATATAAACGGTATATTTGCTGGCACCAAATCGCACGTGTGCTACAGAAAACTGTTTCCTCCGCTTTCTAGGATCTGTGTTATGGCGCCGCTGTTGGCACGGGAAGTCACAGCACTGGTTCTCCATATAGAGTAATGATCATGCAATATACGTTAGCACAATAAAAAAAGCACAGGGCAAGGTACTCGCGTCGAGAGAATATTCATGCATAACTTCCTTATATTTCCGTGTCCAAGCACCAGTACAAAAGTCGGACGCAGCGCTCGGCCAGTCGTAACGTGTTAAATGTTGGGGAAGCTCGTCTAACTAATCGTCGCAGCCTTCCGACGTAAATGTTGGCGCCTCAGCGCGCGCCGCGCCTTCGGATAAAACGGGCGCATCGAGTTAGCTGAAGTTGTGTTCGCGCGCCGGCATTCCACGAAAGCGCAACGCGGGTGAACGTTCGCGACACTTCGTAACAGTCAAGTTCGGCCGTTACTGAAGCACCATTGGCATGCTCTGCTCTCCGAGCTCTCTTGCGTGTAGTGCAAGTTGTAGTTGTAAGCTGCCTGTTTAGCGTCTTTCCGTGTTCAATCCCATTATGTGCACGGTCGTCGAAAGCCGTTACTTGAGTGGTTTCTGCACGTAATGCGCTTCTCATCATCATCAGCCAACATGTATGTCCACTGAAGGACGAAAGTCTCTCCCAGCGAGCTCCAATGACCCCTTTCTTGCGATACTTTATTTGAACTTGCGCCTGAAATTTCATCACCTCACCTAGTCTTCTGACGTCCTCGACTGCGCTTCCCCTCCCTTGGCAAACATTCTGGAATTCTAATGACCCACCGGTTATCTGCCGTTGGGTCATTACATGAACTGCCCAGCTACATTTTTTTCTCTAATATCAACTAAAATATCGGCTATCCCCACTTGCTCTCTGATCCACACCACTCTCTTCCTTCTCTTAACTTTACGCCTAACATTTTTTGTTCCATTGCTCTTTGCGCAGTTAAGTTGTTCTCGAGCTTCTTTGTTAGCTTCCAAGTTTCTGTCCAATATGTTAGCACACGTAGAATGCAATGACTGTACTTTTCTTTTCAACGACAGTGGTAACCTCCCAGTAAGGACTTGGCAATATCCGCCGCAGTGGCTCAGTCAGCTAAGGCGTTGCGCTGCTGAGCACGAGATCGCGGGATCGAATCCCAGCTGCGGCAGCCGCACTTCGATGGAGGCGAAACGCAAAAACGCCCGTGTGCTTCCGTTGTAGTGCACGGTAACGAACCCCAGGTGGTCAAAATTAATCCGGAGCCTTCCACTACCGCGTGCCTCTTAATCAGAACTGGTTTTGGGACGTAAAACCCCAGAAAGAGGAAAGGATTTGGCAATGCCTACCGTATTCAGTCCAACCCAATTCTATTCTGTATGTTTTCTTCTCGTGATCAGGGTCCCCTGTGAGTAATTCACCAAGATAAACGTACTCGTCTGCAGACTCTAGAGCCAGACTGGCCACCCTGAAATTTTGTTCCCTTGCCAGGCTTTGAACGATATCTTTGTATTCTGTATATTGATCTTCAACCCCACTCTTACACTTTCTCGGTTAAGGTCCTCAATAGTTTGTTTTAATTCATCCCCATTCTTGCTGAACAGGACAATGTCATCTGCAAACGGAAGGTTGCTTAGATATTCGCCGTTTATCCTCACTGCGAAGTCTTCCCAGTCTATTAGCTTGAATACTTCTTATCATGCAGTGAATAGTATTGGAGAGATTATGTCTCCTTGCATCATTCTTTCTTGATAGGTAACTGTACTTTTCTTGTGGAGAACCCAGGGAGCTGTGGAATATTTGTAGATATTTCCCAAAGTATTAACGTAGGCCTTCTGTATACCTGGATTACGCAATGCCTCTATGACTACCGGTATCTACTGAATCCAATGCATTTTCATAATCTATGAAAGGCTTGTAGAGAGGGTGATTGTACTCCAATAATATATCGATTGATGTCATGAATGCGATAAATTTTAGAATATCCCTTCTCGAAGCCAGTGTATTCTCTTGGTTGAATAAAGTCAAATGTTGCCCTGGTTCTTTACTGGCAATTATCTCGGCGAATATCTTACGCAATACAGAAAGCAAGTTAATGGGCATATATTTCTCCAGTTCTTTAACGTATCCCTTTATATGGATTAGTATATTGTTGGTATTCTTCTAGCTCTCTGGTACACTTGAAGTCGTGATGAATTGCGTGTAAAGGGCCGCAAGCTTTTCAGGCACACCTCCTCCATCTTTGATTAAATCTGCCGTTATTTTAGCTTCTCCTGCTTTCTCCTGGTTTATGTGCAAGGTACTGTTTTCTGCGAAATATTCTAGTATTTCAAAAAAGAAAGATAGATTGGGGGGAGGGGGGGTCTTGAGAGAAAGGTGGCGAGGTTGGCCTGCGTGATGTGACTCTAGCCTGATACTTTACGCTGGGGATGGGGTTTGCAGGAACGGCAGAGATAGGGTATGGGAAACTTAAGGTGCTCTGGCAACGATGATGACGACGATCGCTGCTGCACTGCCAGTTGTTCCTGTGCAACCCGCATGTGCGCATGCTTCACGACACATCCGACTTTGCCGAGAGGGGTCCAGGCTACTAGACCTTAGCCAGGTCCACGTGATGCATGATTTGCACATATGTCCTCGCAACAGGCGCCTTCGAACACGATAACAGCTGTTGCAAGGTGTACATTTATCGCAGCACCGCTTTGAATACCAAGTTCGATAGGGACGTCTCTCTGCGGTCTCGTTTTTCTGGTCGATGTTCAGAGCTTCGAACCCGCGGTGTTAAGCGTGGCCATGTATTCGTGTCCGGGCTTGTGTTGTTCATTTCATGGACCGTCTCTGGGAAGTCATCGGATGTGGCTTTTACGACCTCCTCCTCTACCGCCGTAACTGGGGCCACGCGGCTCTTGTTTTAATCTTGAGTTTTCGGACGACGAGAACGCTTCCACGACTTGCCCATTGACGCTGCCGCCTATTTGTGTCACACCGCTTACACTCATTCTTGGTAATAGTGCAATCTGCTGTTTCATTTTCTAACAATGTTTCGAGTTTGCTTCCTCGTAGCCATCGCATTTCGAACATTTTCTTGCTAGATCTTGCATAAACAATGGTTATGACTGCCTGCCCACAGCGCAGGTATACCGATGGCGAGTGCAGACAGCGCAAACATGGGCCAACTTTAAACCCTTTCAACATGAAAATAGTTGGGGCACCTAAGCGCGCACCGGATGCCTCGCATAGCCTAACGTGAGCAGGTAGATGAATCCCTCGAAAAGCAGCTTAACGGTGGTTGAGTGGCCGAAACGATTCAAATAAATTACCTTGATGGGTGAATACAACAGCTCTTGCAACACTTTGACGCTAATAACAATGACGATATCAGAGATGAATTCGGTCCTAGTGCGACTACCATGCACACCAAACCAGGGGACCCCCACATGCCCGAGCATGCGCAAGGTTTTCAGTTTTAAAGGGAAGATTTCTTAGCCTGCCATTCCATAGTGTCGCCTAGGTCGGTCAGTTCATCGGTCGGTCAGTCAAGTTCTCACCGAGTAGATTCGCATTCACTTAAAATAAAATAAGCCCGTATGGCGGTTGGATTTTATACTATGACACGTACCCACAACGAAACATCAGCCAAGAAGCATGTTGGCGTCTTGATTATGATGATGATTTGCATACTGTAGCACACGCACCCGCATTTCGGCAAAGAACCAGGAGGTGCATATTGTGCCAATGCCGACTAGGTTTTTGAGATATTTGCCTCGTGTTTATGATGATCACGATTTCCCTACTATGGGACATGCCTACAGCGGGGTACCGATCAAGAAGCGACCTGTAAATTTAAAACACGTAGGATGAAATACAAGAACACAAGCCTATATATATGATTTGTCACGTCAATTGGCACGTGTGCGTCAGAGCACATATACAACCCCTTCCTTTACGCCGACGACGAAGGAATGAGGAATGAGATGAGCAAATCTATAGTATTTCATTCACCCGATCAAGAAAGCTTCGCTTTACATAGATTCCAACATGCGTTTTCGATTTGCATAATTTATTCTAAGGCGGTTTGCGTCGTTAGCAGATTGGTTCCGATGTTCTTTCTTGTATTGCACTGGACTTTACTTATCCCTCCAGCGGCCACTTCCTTAAGGTAGGCATTCAGGTTCTTTTGGTGTGTCGAATGCAAATTCTTCGAGCGGCCGTGAGGCACGCAGCGATTCATGTAAATCACAGGAAGTGACCCTGCAGGTAGTCGCTCACTCCCGTCTTCAGTGGGCTCGTCGTGCTTCCTATTCAATGCTTTGCCTTCCGCGACGATGAAGTCACTGTCAGTGTCTGTGGCATCGCAGTGGGTGAAACAAGAGGACGAAGAGACTTCCAGAATCGACGCCAGGTGTGGCGTGACCTACTGCGTCACGTCAGACGGCTCCCGGTCGGCAAACCGTAATTAGGCTACGCCTACGTGGGAAATTATCGAAAATTATTGCCGCAAGGTTACAAGTAGCGTTGTTGTCTCTTCTGCACACTATCCGCACTTACCCACCGTCGTGGATCGCCCAATTCATGGAAGGTTTGCCACAAAATGAGTAGGAACAGTTTTACAAATAAGAACGCCTGCTTCTTGAACTTCGTTTTAGTCTTCTATAGCATGCCCAGAATATCGACCAATATAAATTATAGTGTCTTTAGTGGAGAATAAAGGAGACTGACAGATGGCCAAATAGGAGTGATGTCTTTTTACAGGATAAAGCTGTCTATTTACTGGTTATAAAAGACGTTATCTTACTCTCTAATTTTTTTACCGTGGCAGGCGGGAAGAAAAATATAATTTTCAGAGAATGCCACACGTATTCCTGGTAATAATTCTATTGGTATTTCGCTAGCATCGCAATTCACTCTCGCGGGCAGAAACTCGCTTAACGGCTGAGCTGCCCTCCTTGTGCACCGTAGGAATGCCGTCATCGTGATTTGACTGCATCTCGCATATTGACGTAGATTGGTCGCAACGTGTCCCCACCCCCCCCCCCCCTCAAAAAAAAAGAAAAAAAGAAAACGCGCCATAAGCAAAAGAAATTGACACTGCTTACAGTGATACGTTCGTACATTTGGTCTCTCAGCGGCTAGAGCAAAAGTTTACCTCCGTCATCAGCAATGCTTGGCCCTTATTTCCTCCCAGTCGGCACCCTGCCCAGGCGACCTGAATAAAGCTCTAACCTCATTATTTAAATTGCTCCCGGACTGCCAGTTCTGCGCGAATTCAGGCGCTGGAACGCCGACAGCATTATCGCTCGGACTTCTCAAATTAGAATTTAAATAGACGACCATTTCCGGGCAAATACTCAATAGAGGCATTTCGTATTCCGCGGTCGTGAAAGCCAGACAGACAAACGTCACTTCAATCAAATATATATAGATATATCTTGATCTATACATTTGAAACAGCGCTACGCCTATTCTATTCTTTGGCTCGAACTTCGAAGCACGTGTCCAAGTTAGGACAGAAAACACGGAATGAGGTCATTCTCGCCTCTTCGCGAGTGGAAATGATCACTTAAATGTATTGGTCATTTTTTTACAGTGTAAGCTATTATGGGCTCAGTTCCAATAGCCGTTTCGGGTCGCGATGATGCCGCCGCCGACGCCGTACGCCCCCGTAACCGCTTTGCCGCAAAAGCGACAAAAAGTACCCGATTCCCGCCGGGATCGAACCCGCGCCCGCTGAGTGGGAGCCAGATACTCTATCACTGCGCCATTCAAGCACTTCCTATCGGGCAGTGGAAAATGCCCTATAAGGCAAGCGCGCAGGGCAGACGACCCGAGCCTCCGCCAGTATGGTGGCGCAATCTAGTTAAGGTGCCTGCAAACACAGCGTGCCCGACATGTAAGTTGCCGTTTTTAGGCTTGATCGGGCTCAGTAGACTGCTGTGCAGAGAGCATTACAAGCCTCAGCTCGCTGTCGACACCCGGCAACAGTTCAGATCGTTCTCGTCAAAACGAGGCAAACAGGCTGCCGCGAAGACCCTGTTGTGCGTGGTGCCCAAATTGGAGCTACTCTTGACCCGCTTCACCACCTTACGCTGTGACTGTGCTGCGTGTGCCGCGCAGGTCTGTGACTTTTTTCATACTCAGTCGAGTTGACCATTACAAAATATTAATGAATCTACACCGAGACGCATTGTGTGGAGAGGCATCTTAAAGGCTCATTCACACCGGCGACTGACAGTGGTCGCGCGACCAAGTTGGTCGCAAAGCAACCAGTCGCAAATGGTCGCTTTTCTCGAAAAGCGACCATTTTGGACCAGTCGCTCGCTGCTCGATCTTTCAGTCGCGCGACCATGGTCGCAAAGCTGCTCAACCAATCAGCGCCGCACCGAAAGTGATATGTGTTTTTATCCGGCGTTCTCCACGCCAAATGCAATGTCCACGCCACCATATGCAGACTACAGGCCGTAATTGGTGTCTTGTCTTGTGATGCTGGGACGTAGCAGTTGCAGCTACGTGTCGAATGTACGCGGTCGCATTCGCGGGAAGTTAAACAGTGGGAAAAGGAAGCTCAACACAAACCCATTTTTCAGCTGCCGTTCGCTGGATGAGCACGCCACCCAAAGGTGAACAGCTTCGCTTTAATATTATGCACCGAATCCCACGCAATGCAAACTAGAAATTACAACTTGCCCTCGATAATACTCGTTGGCGCACAAAGTTTGGGCTTGAGGCGGCATGCGTGGCCGGCCACTTCACGCGAGCGAAGGCACGGACGCACATACCAGCGTCGCCTTTTCTTCGGAGACTTGCGCGCTGCCACAGCTGACACCACGGCAGAGCACATCAGCACATCGACGACGTCTTCCTGTTCGCTCGAATCAAAATCCATGGCAGTTGCGAACGCACAACCAATTTACACACTGCCAGCGAAGTGCGCGCGAACTGCGTAGATACCTAGAGTTCTCGCCGAGAACGATAATCTCCGAGATTGCGACTTGCAGGTCGCGCTCAGCCGGGCTTGCCGGTGTGAACATCGGTCGCCTTCGGTCGCTTTTTGGTCGGGAGTCGCAAATGGTCGCGCGACCTCCTCAAGTCGCCGGTGTGAATGAGCCTTAACTGATAGCAGGTTCGCAACGCGTTCATATAATATCAATATATTGTTTATTTTGATTACTTCACGTCATGGCGCGCGAAACGTGAGGACTCGTGTCGCTAGCTCTATATGAAAGTTTGAAGACTTACAAGTTGTCAACAGGTTTCCTGAGAACGACGCACATTAGCGTTCTTTGTGTTGCCGTTGCACATTTATGAGAAATTCAATATGTTGGTAATATAGTTTAGTTTTTTTTCTACTCACTTAAGAAAAGAAATACAACAAAAAAATCACATCATCTCACCCTACGGGCAACCATGTTTGCATGCGAAAGCATCGCGGGGGGTGGGCATCGAGTTTTCGTTTCGTTTCGCTTGGCAACATAACCCAATGAAAGTTAGAGTGAGAGAATGTATTGAGAAGACAGGAGACGTTTGTACGGGGTTTCCTGCCGACGTTGACGTTTACGTTCGGCTTCCCTGGCTCGAAGTTCGGGGTCCGCTTGCCGATGCTGACGTTTACGTTCGGCTTCCCGAGCCTTCCTCTGCTCCGCGGCGGTGGCGCTGACGCTGCAACTGGCGCCGACGTTGACATTGTTCATGTCGTTTCGCACATCGTTGCACAGAGAGAGAATGACGGAAGCACAGCGAACGTACCCTTAGAGAGAGAGGGAGAAAGAGAGTTATATGCAATGATTTGCTGCGCCGCACCTGTGGCGGAGAGGGGGAGAGGGGAGGATGAGAGCGCGCACCTGCGTAGGAGAGGAGAATGAGAGAGAGGTGCGCATGGGCAGTATGGGTGCGGACGCCGCAGAACGGACACTGCCCCGAGCATAAGATGCTCTCGCATCTAAAACAGGTTGCACCAATATACTGCTATTCGTTATAACGATCGTTCAGTAGGCTTTATTGTAAAGTTTCTGTAAAGTAAGGAAGTTTTGAGGAGACCCGCAAGTTAGAAGAACGTTTATGAATGAGAGAATATTCTCATTCACCTGCCGGTTTACAGTGGAAACCTATGTGGGTCTCTTAGAGGGGAAGCTTTGCAGTTGAAAAAAAAAATACCTCTGCTCCGGGGACTCAACCCAGGACCAACACCTTTCCAGGAAGGCCGCTGTACTATATGGACTAATCAGGAGGCTAGCATAACATAGAGTGAGGTCGTATTATTAGACGACTCGAAGCACAGGGACTGATCTCATAATTTAAATTAGTGTTGGAGCTTCCCTTGTAGCTTCGTATTAACCTCAGCTGGATGGCAATTTCCCTTTCATCACCCCATACTTGCCCAAAGGGCGGTGAAGATGTCAGGAATATTACGCAGCCTTAATAAGAAAAAAGGAATTACCAGCGGCGGGAGCGTACACTCTTAAAAAAAAGGTAGTCTCAACCGACTCTTTTTGAGGTGTATCTGCTCGTCACACATATGACCACTTTTTGGGTGGTAACAGAGACTCCCTTGGAATTACAGTACCGGCGACTCTCTTGCAGTACCGGTGACTCTCTCCCTCAAGGAGCACTGAGGAGTATGTATTACTCCCAAAGCAGGAGTTGATGCGACTACCTCAGTGGTCCACGCGAGTACCTCTTGGTAGTCAGCCGAACCCCTTTGCAATGGCAACAATGACCCTTCCTAGGGTAGTCATTTGACAACTGACAAACAATGGTGGTGTACATGACAATCATGGTAAGAATTGGTGAAACTAGCTCCTGGTACTCAACCAGACCCTTCACAGCAGCTGCTGTGACCTCTGCCTGGGGAGTCAAATGACTATCTCTAAGCTAATATGGAAGCTCGCTACATAGAGATTTTAATTTGTGTAAGCAACAAACGCGTAGCTATTCAGCAGCTCTCAGCCACTATTAGATGTTATAATAAACTGCAAAACTATAAACAACTAAAAGAACACTGAGCAAAATGAGAACAAGATGAAAGCAGGAGCCAACGTTTCAACAAGTGGACTTGTCTTTTTTAAGGCGACAACGAAAAAAACAGTTAGCACATAACATCACAATGAGTTAAACACCAAGAGCCAAAATTTCACTATCATATGTAATAACCTCAAATGCATCAGGATCATACCTGGTAAAAATAGAAGACAGCAATCTGATTTGCTAAATTGGAATCAATGGCCAACCTTGAGAAATACTATGCGTCAGTTGCAACATCCAGCATGTTTTTTTGTGGAGGGGGATGTGGTGTACAAGGCAAACTGAACAGCACTAATATGTCCAATGTTATGTAATATAGCATTTCAGGTATTTGAGAAAAAAATTTATTTCTTGAACAAGAACGTTATTTCTTTGCCATGACAAAGGGCTTGTTTATTTCAATATGCCATGGAGGCATACATGGGCAGAATAATTAAATTTCAATATTGATAACGACAAATTTAAAATTTCACCATATCAAAGCAATGATACAACATCGATGCCAGTAGAAGAAAATAAATATGACTAAAGACCAGATAAATGTAAAACAGGGCATGACGAATAATACCACTTCAAAATCCATGTGCAGCTTGTATAGTAAGTACATCAAATTATGTTTCAAAAGTGCTACTTCTTGGCCATCCTATCATCCAATTTGTCAAAAAAAGACTGCTGTCTCACCTCTAAATGTTTCCATTAGCACTGCCTCCCTGTTTGCATCAAATTTCGATCTGCTTCGGTTCAGATCTGAAAGAACAACACAACAGTTAAAACATGTACAAATTTTATTCAATAAAATATGCGCACATCACAGTGACCTTTAGTGAGAGTACATATAGCAATCAGAAAAAGCACTCAACTTTGTAAGGAAAGCATCCGTTTACAGCACACGAAGAGCCTAAGAGGTACATTGCATCCATTGATGTTCTCAAGGAACGAATCACCAATGGCCTTGCCTCGAGGGTTCATCGCAAACTCACACATGTTCAAAATACCTAGATGTTCTTTCTGTACACCACAAGGGCCACAAAGGTTGGCCGCCTCATCACTAGTAACCTCGCTTTTCGGTCTTTGCTCAAGTCATACAAGGCAAAAAACAGAGTTGATCTTGATGCTAAATGACACGCAATGTAATGGCCACCCGCTAAAACTGCCAAGTGAGCAAGAACATCGTGCCTCAGCGCCCATCCGCTAAGTGGTAAGCAAGAAAAGCAAGCGTGCTACCATCCTGTATGCATGTGGCATGAGCGAGACTTTTGCCAGAGTGTTGAATGACTGCAATGGTTGGGTGGCACATGTCCCTTCCAGCAAGCTATGTGATGAACTGGTGTACATGAAGGACTCCTTTGGAAGATTGAACTAACTTGGCTCCATGAACATATTCACATGCAAAAAATGTAATTCACTGTCAATCTGGCAATGTTAAGAAGCACCCAAAGCAGGATAAGCACTAGCTCTTTAAAAGCAACCTTATTTCCGACGCATTATCCAAACACCAAGAGAAAACAGGGCCTTCTATACACTAGCACTAGGCATCCATAATTGCCACTGCAATATTACCAATGCAATTACTACTAAAATCACTGCATATTCAGATGACGTGCTAAGCGATAGGAAGGTCACACGATAATCTGCCTGTCATCTATGCATGCACTCTCCGCCATCTCACCTGTACAGAACCAAACCACTGCCTCTGCTGTCATTTGGGAACAAAGGACCCATACTGGCTCCAAAATACAATTTCTTGTAATTTCACTATTTTTTTAAATATTATTGGTGAGTGTTTGCTTTATGTCCCATAATACAAAAACTATGAATAACATTTAAACACAATAAAGTTTTCGAGGTTTGACTAGCTATTGGCAGTATTACTCAGCTGCATAATCCAAGGCTATGGACACCAAAATAGCCTGAGCGTAAAAAAAAAATGTGGTTGATCCCTCTTATATAGGAATCGGTATAGAACACGAAAGTGAAACGTGTCTTCACAGAAGTAGTGTAATGTTTATTGCACATTGATATATAATGTCTATTGGTGTTTTGTGGCTAAAGCGCCCTTAGGCGTTGATGCACCCACGCTGACGCCTGGTGGCACGTCTCCTCCATCACGACTACCAACGTCGATGACCATGAGCAACCGTCGTGCATATGGAAGCTGCACTACGCTGCACACGCTAGCACAAGGCGAAAGACGAAGCACGTAACTGACACACTAATACAACGCGCAAGACAAAGCACGTAACTGAATCGTCACCGAGTCAAATCAGCGCGTACAGCGCGTCGTAATTGCAGCCTCCGCGATCAACTTCAGAAACATTTTCAGAGCTAATTGCGGAGGCCACGCTCCGCTGTGCTGAGTACGGTGAACGCCACTACCAACGCCACCTAGGTGGCGTTGGTAGTGCTTCTTGATGCCAGCGTCCCTTCGAATGCTGGCATCGAGGCGTCGTAGTGCTGAGACGACCGAAGCGTTCACTGTCGGTGCGCGTTAGTGTCATAATGCAGTACTTCTCTTTTCTGCTCGTAGGCGGCGGCACCGCCCCGAGCAAGAGCGCGGGTACACGGAGGAGTGTTAGATATATAAGGCGCGTCTGTGTAGCGCTCTGCAAATGCGTTTGTGGCGCAATGGGTTAAACGCTCGGCGATCTATCGTCGCGGACCGAGAGGTCGTGGGTTCGATTCCCAAATTTTGCATGTTTGTGGAACTTTTTCTTCTGGTTTCTTTCTTTGTATTATGTTCTATGACGTATTTCCGTGACGGAAATACGTCAGTGAAGTCTTGGTGGACCCCGGCATAAAACACTTTCGTGTTAAAAGAAACAAAAAAGGCTAAGTGCATACAGGAAGGTGCATTTCAAGACGACTTTAGCAGCTTAGTCAGATTTCTCAGCCTGCTCAGTACTGGCTGTGATTTTGTTAGTTGTAGCAGTTAACCGTGCTATTAAAGCTGTTGGGACTTGGCGCCTAGTTTTGTCGTTTTCGTTTTCATTTCAATCATGTGTTGCAGCAATGAGAGTGTCTGCTCCGCAGAGCTGATGTATTCGATGTTGAAAGCCCCAGTACATAGAAAATAAAAATACCTCCGTTACACCGGAAGTGAAGTCCAATACATCTACACATACATATCCACACTTCACACACAGGGCCTTGGAAGAGATGCGGTTGTCGCCAGTGTACAGCAATGTGGGGTGGGCAAACTCCTGTTCTGGCGTCTGCAAAGCAAACACATAAATACATAAATTTTTGGTGCACAAAAACAATACGGGTTGCTCTGCGACAAGGTTTTAAAGAACTGACTTTTATTTTAGGTAAGTGTTGCCGAAATGAAAAATCACGCAGAGAAAAAGACCAAAATTGCTAATTTCTGTTTGAAGTAGGCAAAAATGGTTTGTTATATTACCAGAAAATTAGAACAGTTCTAAGCTTTTACTTCAAAAGCAGTAAGTACCCATTTTATTGTGCTACAAAAAAAAAGATTACCATAAGCTGCAGTTCAATTTTCATAACTTGGTTTTGCAAGATCATATGGGCAGCCATGGATGGTTGCACAAGATTTGCTCTGTCATGTGATCTGATCTGCCACTTTGACATATTTAATTGCTTTGATAATGTCCATTAGGTAGAGAGCATAAATGGTTTTTCTGGTTACTTTCATTGCTTTCAAAGCCCAACAAAAAGTACCACTAATAATTTGAGTAAATAGAATGCCACACATAAAGCGCCTGCACACACTGATTAATTGCTTGACACTTCTTAAGCCTTAATAATCAAGTTTAACAAAATTATCTCATTTTAACTTAAGGATATACTCCAATTGTGTATCTTGGTGGTTTTCTAGCTCTGAAATTTCCCCACAGTTATACAGGGTCTTGAATATTATGCTGCGCATGTTCAAAAGAAGGTTTTGCGTTCACCGCTACACTGTTCTTGTTCACATTTTGCAGAACAATCCCATTTTGGGGTCGGCTTCGTTTAGTATAACGCTTACCAAAGTTAACTGCCTGGTTTTTTAAAAAAATGTGCAAATTTTTCTTCACTTACGGGGATGCGAGCTGCTGCGGCGACAGCGCTGGCATAAACCTATGTCGCCGCCTGCCGGCAGCTGCAAAAAGCAGCCGGTCAAGGATGTTTACCACTGGGTTTACCGTGTGTTGCCCGCTCATGAACACACTGCAAACGTCCCTGATCGCCTGCATTCTGCAGCTGCCGGCAGGCGGCGACACATGTTTATGGTAGCGCCATCGCTGCAGCAGCTCGCATCCCAACAAGCGAAGGCAAATTTGCACTTTTTTCTTAATACCAGGCAATTAACTGTAGTAAATGTCATACTAAACGAAGCAGCCCCCAAAATGCAATCATTTCACAAAACTTGAGCAAGAACGGTGTAGCGGTGGGTGCAAAACCTTTCTTTGAACAGGTGCAGCGAAATATTCCGGGCCCTGTACATATTCACAATTGCCTCATACTGACACTGTGTACTTGGTCGTGTAAGCAGCTCAAAGTTCTAACCATTTTTGTGAACATGTCGTCCCCTCGCTGATTGACAAGAAATGGTAGAACCATGATGGCGCTCACGCCTTTTGCATCTGAAGAGAAAAATTACAGCAGTGAAAGGGCTGCAGCTGCTGACCAATTTCGCTGCTTGTAATTATTAAGTAAACTAGCAAGTATAAAACTGCCAGCAGCAGCAGCTTATAAGATCCGTACAATCATACAGCAGTCCACTCAGGGAATTTCGGTGGCACAATTCAATGCTAAATGGGTAGTGAATAAATAGTAACTGCATATCATCATCATCAGTCTATATAAATTTCCCCCCAATGCAGGACGAAGGCCTCTCCCTCCGATCTCCAATTACCCCTGTCTTGCGCTAGCTGATTCCAACCTTCGCCTGCATATTTCCAAACTTTATCACCCCACCTAGTTTTCTGCCATCCTCGACTGCGCTTCCTTTCTCTTGGTATGCATTCTGTAACTCTAATGGTCCACCGGTTATCCATCCTACGCATTACATGGCCTGCCCAGCTCCATTTCTTCCTCTTAATGTCAACTAGAATATCGGCTATCCCCGTTTGCTCTCTGATACGTTAGGCCTAACATTTTTCGTTCCATCGCTCTTTGTGTGGTCCTTAACTTGTTCTCGAGCTTTGTTAACCTCCAAGTTTCTAGCCCATATGTTAGCACTGGTAGAATGCAATGATTGTACACTTTTCAACGGCAGTGGTAAGCTCCCAGTCAGCATTTGACAATGCCTGCCATATGCACTCCAACCCAATTTTTTCTTCTGTAAATTTCTTCTCATGATCAGGGTCCCCTGTGTAGGTATATACAGCTATAAGCAGCTAACTGCATATAGCTATCTACTTAGCTGCTTATAGCTATCTACAAAAAAGGATATTCGCAAGATGTGTTCGGCTATTTAATGGGTGATGCTTATGGAAGTGTACTGCAAGTTGGTCAAACATGAATAGGTGGAACAAATGGGCCAGATTTTTGTTAATCAAGACTGTATGCAGCCAACAGATAATTAGGCCACGGAAAGTACAGGTTAAATTAAATGTGATTTTATTGAAATGTAAAATAATTAAACATTGGAAAAGAAAGTAGGCAAAAAACAACTTGCCACCAGTGGGGGCAAACCCACGTCATATGCATTACACATGTGAGCCTGTATCAGTTAAGCACGATGGATATTATTCTCCCATTCACCTCATTCCGCATTTGTTATGTTTATTAGATATGGCCTTGGAACTGTTAGCACCACTCAAGGCCATGGCTGACGCTGCAGCATGTTCGTTGAACTGTAGGCGTCATGTGGTACAGACATTTAAGAGCAGGCAGATGGCACTGTATGCTACCTGAAGGCACCAATGCTGTTATGAATGCAAATACTTATAGGCCTGCTGCCTGCTCCTAAGGGTCATCCCCTTTGTGATGGTTGCAGGTAAAAGTATGTGCCACATCTTCTGCCATGATTATGAGTTTGGTGCTGGGCCACATTTAGTACACATACACAAATCCCCAAGAATGTGAATGAGAGGACAGCTACTACCACAGCTCAATGAGTAGACTATTGCATGCTATATTTGCAAGATGTGGGTTTTGCTCCCACCAGTGGCAAGTTATCTTTTTTATATTTTTTATGACTTCTAAAGTTCAATAAAACCACATTTAATTTCCGCTGTGGTTCACTTGGCCTTTCAATGGTTGGACCAAACATGAAAACCTTGCTCATTATATTACATTGTACTTTTTTGTTTGTTTAAGAAAAACTAGCAATAACTACGTATTTGAAAAACATACTATACAGGCACTGATTCAAGTTATAGTTTCCTTAGAATTATGTAATGCTAACTTTAGAAAGCTTAAGGATGGGCCAAGCTAATGTGAACATATCTGCTAGTTTGTTACTCCTATTCAGGTGGACACACTTGGATTATGTGAGGACGCATAGAAAAAATACTCAGTGCAACGTTTAATTTCCTCAATGTGCTTTCACTTTGTATCCTTAGCGCTGTTTCCACCTGAATTTGGGGCTAGTTCATTATACATGTCGAAGTGAAATGCATGAACGAGCTACAATAAAAAAATGGTATCATCTGTTTCCTTTCTGCTGTGCTTTCTCGTGACTCAGTAGCACGTTTCAATTCAACGCCATGTAAACAATCAATTGTGAGCAGATCTTACATTGCTACCATACTGCTGCTGTACTAAATTCAACCTGTAGCATGAACATTTAAGTGAGATCAGGCTAGTCATCATAGTTACAGAAATAACTGATTGTGAAATTTATTATTTTAGATGCATTATTTCACGACAAGAAATAAAAATTGTTACAGAAGTAGATGCACTGTTATTAATCTAAAGGTGTTCTAATGCAAAAAAGAACACCAATTAACAGCAATGATACATAGCAACACTTTCTGACTACTTGTGAAACATGGTGGTATGCTTTTTCAGATACTGTTGTTTTCCATTATTCGTCTTATTTATTATGATGTGTTTACCAATAGCTGAAGCTAACATTGGTACAGCAATTATCAGTTTCAGGATACCTAGTACACACGATTTTGCAAGAGCAGCTCTGATGCAGTTGACAGTTATGTAGCAGCAAGTGGGAACAACAGTGCAATTTAGATAAATTAGGAGATTTAAGCTTTAAGATTTTGTACTTGTTTTTCAGGTGCATGTGCCAGGAGAACTAGAATGAAGTGAAAGCAACTGACTTTACATAAATACCAGTTCAGTGGCTTCCGGTTTTCAGGTTGTGTAATAAATTGAAAACAGTACACAGTAAAAACAGAGTTGCCCTAATCTTAACTTGTTTTTTGCACTGTTTCCTTCATGTTCTAAAATGTACCAGTCGAGCTATCTTAGCACACCTTTCAACACAGCAGTTGAGTAATTTCTTTCTGTATTAGTTTGCTCAAAATTTTTATGCATAAATGACTACAGGTACAAAATATATTGTTCAACCAATTGTATATTTAGCTGAGCATGCAATTAATTTTACAGAAGTTGGCCGTATTGCACCTCAGATGCAGAGCTGCTGTTGGCATCTTCAAATTTAGTCAAGCTGCAAAGCTTATAGATCACAACATGTCTACTCAATGACAAGCACACAGACGAGAACAGTTGCGAGAAACAATGGCCATAAACATTACGAAGTGCTAAGAAAGACTTTGACAGCATATTTCAACCTTTAAATGTGCCAAAGAAATCAAAATGAAGGAAATTTACAAGGAAATGCTCTTACATAGCCAGAGTCCAATCTGTTCCTCAGGGCTGGGTACTGGTTTACCAAGGCACCTTGCAGCAATGTTGTACAGCTTATTCGGGTACCTGATGTTTACAAAAGTGTGCATAAACCTTCTACATAAAACAATATACAAAAAAAACAATATGCAACAGCACTGTAGTGCAACCATTTCCATGAAATATCCAGCAGGTGAACTGTGATTCATCAGATGGGAGAATTTGTTCGGTTAACTGCACTATGAAAGCATTAGGTGCATGACGAGACAGAGGTTATAAAATTTATCGGATGGGTTTGACACAGGAGAGGGGTAACAGTATATCCTTTGGACCTGCAATAGCCAAGATAAACTGATGATGATGACCAGAGTTCACACTCTAACAATACTTTCACCAAAACAGATTATAAAAGAATTTAATTATTACTTCAAATGAGTTTACTACTAAGAAATGCACACAAGGGAAAATTAGCCATGAATACCAATTTGAAGAAGCATCTTCTATAAGAAATTAGGAGGGCGGCTGATTAAGCTAGTTGTTGATCAATTATCGTGAGTGTACAGCATGTCACTAATTGCCACTATATGACATGCATTTTATTTGTTTTCTAAATTTCCATGAGCATGCAGATATTCCTTCCAGTTGCAAAGTTGTACGAGGCACTAGCTGACATGTACACAAAATTTAGTTCACGTACGCCCAGCTGTTTTTTTAGAAAAAGGGACTAAGTCGAAACATCGCATTCTGAGAAATGTGCGAATAGATGTGTCAAATTGCTTGCTTAATCAATACATCCCACGATTAGTCATCTTCATACTAAACGTTACAGTATTTCCCTCTCTTTCTGCAGTCCTTTCAGTGCTGTTATGCTTCAGCTTTAGCTTTAAATTGCTTTTTTACCTGCCATGAGTCTGTTGATAGCATCCACAAGGAAAAACAAAAATGTATAGGAGTGACCTCCAGATGCTTTAGTACGCTTTCACGGCAGCGGTTGCAATAAAACTTTCAATTTCGTATCAATGTATGTGTTTTCCTCATCAGCAACACTAAAAGGCATGAAATAGGTCCTTCACAGATGTGACGTGCCCTCCGAAAAGCACACACCAACATAAACAAAAGCAAGAGGAATGCATGAGAGCTACAAAGATCTCCCTAAGGGCTGTAAAATGCATTACAAAAAGAAAAAAGTCACAAACCAAAACCAAAAATACTGTCTAATGCAAGACGTTTTTATACGATGGAAACTTCATATCATCTTAAGTCTCGACGACAGATCATGCCCACGTTACAGTCGACGCTACAAATATAATGAATTAAATAAGTGGTTTAGAAGTCGCATATAGCCAAGTGTTTTATATTTTTTGAAAGCTATAAACATGTGCTATAAGTACAACGCGAAATCAGAAATTTACGGTTTGGGCCTAACAACGTCTAGCCCCCTTAACAGCTGTACCCACAATTTTCAAAATACGCGAACGCTCTAGACACTGGTTGAGAGCATTCCCAGCCCAGAAGGCATTGAGCACATTGCACTTTTCGAGCCCAAGTGCAGCCAGTCTACACTGGCTAACCTCATTGTCTTTCTATCTAAACCTATCAATGCCTTTTCATTAGTAACAAAGCTTTAATTCGGCCCTGAAACACTTTGTGCATAGTAAGAAAGCATTGCCACTCTGTTAACGAGGCTCCTGTGGGAGTGTGAACAAAATATTACACGACATGCAGCAGAGAATTCACAATCTCGTGCAAAAGCAGTTAAAAATTGCTTGCTCTCACTTAAGCATACTTGTTATGCAGTGTCATCGCAAGCAGCTAGACCCACAACAGCTATTGGCTGATTTCGTGATCGCAAGAACATTCTCATTAATACCATTATTGCTCATTTGAGTTAAATAAACAAAAAATATATATATATATATATGTATTTGACCTCAAAAATACAAAACAGCCATTTCACCTTTGCACTGCTTTTCTGAACATGACGACTGCACGCTGCTGCGCATGGCTTCAGAGATGAAAAGCGCAGCGTAGAAATTGCAGCCGCCACGAGCCGCCTTGCGTTCACCCTACGGACAGCAACGGGGCATTGCTTCCTTGTGCCCCCTTGCCAACTCCCCTGTACAGCTTCCAGCATGCTAGTGGAAATGAAAGGAGACAAAAAAACACTTATCGGTGCGATAATTATGTCTAACTTCACTTGTCCTTGAAGGATTCGAAAACTTTTGTGGGAGGAAATTTTTGAGGTGACGTAATTTAATAGTGATGATATTCTATGATTACTTAGAAAAGTGTTTCAAGACCCCTTTAAAGTATTGCTCAAATACCGTTATTTTATTCTTCCAGCATATGACAGACTTTAGTCATACAGAGTTAACTAACGAGTACAGATTGGATAAGACATACGGATAAGCATACAGCTGTTTTGGTGCCTCTGATGCTTCAGAGTGGCTTTGGGAGACGAATAAGTTAATGAACGCCCCATCATGCACTGCTGTGCTTTCATTCATGTTGACATAGCACGGGAACCGATCTTTGACCTGAAAGCATACACCAGTGGTTTATCAATAGGTTTAAACCAGTGGACACTGAACAGGCATTGATTAATTCTTAGCCTTTTTCTATGGTTGCTGTAGTGTCCCAAATAGGTTTGTTATTTAAAGCCATAACAGCACAGCACAACACTAATCCTGCGGCCCATATGTGAGCTAAGTGCAGGACACATTGAGCAAACAAGTTTGAGCTTATTTAGCAATGCCAGCAACAATCAGTATATAGGAATAGATGATTTCCCAAAGATAGAACCATATAGTTGATTGCACAACGTTTTCATAGTCCTGTTGCTGAAAATGTCAATGTTTTTCCTGGGTTGGTTGAATTTAACGTTATTACTGCAGGATTACTGCAGCAAACAAATAACAAGGCAGACAACACTCCTGTTTTCCTCGTCTTGTCTGTTTATTGGTTAAATGCTACAGAAATTTGCAGATTATGGCATACTACGACCGGTTACACAAACTAAAGCACCATTACATTGTTTGAAGCTGTTAGTACTTCACCTTTCCCATGTAATAGGGTAGCGATTGCACACCTGAGCTCAAATCAGTAGTAAACCAACCGCAAAAGTTTTCAGAAGACGGAAGTCCCGAAAACGTTTAGTTTCCTTTCCAGTTCTCCCCTAGGCAAAAACTTAAGTTGAGCAACGATGCGTTCCTAAGGGCAAGTATGCGCTTCACGTGTCAATGTCAGCGACGAGCCGAAAATATTTGTAATTGGCAGCACAGTGAAGTGACATAGGGCAATTTCGTAACACTCGGACTGTCACGTAAACATGAAACAACTCAACAGTTACTACTCGTGCTCGACATTTCCGCTACGCATACTGTTGCTATTTTGCCCATACGAACCAAACAGTGACCAAATCATCTTTACACTCCATAACACGCTAAACCTTCATGCTCACCTGTATTAGGAGATCGTTGCATGTCATCAGGTGCGCGAACCCACCCATCCGCACACTTTCGTGAAGGTCGGCGAGCTTCCGGGCGCCTGTGAACTTCACAATTTTCTTTGGTGGCCCGTGCGAAACGAGGTAAACTGCTTCCGCATCAGTCGGCGAGCCTTCAGTTGAAGTTGGATCAGATGACATGCTGCTACAGTTGTCGGGTATCACAGGCGCAACGGACGCAAGAGAAAAATCCCACTCGCGTTTCGACGGTCGCAGGCTTGCCGCCGTCATGGAATAAAGAACCGCCGGCGTGGTTTCAGATTCTGAGGAGTAACCGCTGCTACCGCTGCCGCGCTTTTCACAGTTGCGTATCCAAAGTCGAAGAAAATGCGAAAGCCATAAGCCAACCACTGTACTACGAGCATCAAAACCGCTAACGACCGTGAAAGTAATTGTGAGTCTCGAAGGTTGTGCTTTTTTTCTGTACTGCAAGCCCATTTTACTTACGCCGTCACCGCTGCGTTTGAAACAGTTCTCAGAGGCTATGCTTTAGCAGGCTAGAAAGGGTCCTAAGACCCATGACTGGTTTTTTATATATTATTTTGTTTTATTTACAACATTGTGGTAAACATAAATAAAGATGTGTTGCAACGATAATTAGAGAAACAACCTTGAATTGCTAATTATTATTTTTGCTCACTGGTACACGACCCGAATTAATCGTGTTTACTAGGAGGCGACACAAATAGCTGTGCACCTCTACTCGGTACGCTCCATCAGCTTCAGTGAATGATGAGTTCCGCGTGCAACTTGGTGGACTTCATAGTTTGTTTTTCATTGACATTGAGTGCATATTCATGTTATATTTTCATTTCTTTTTTTATTCTATGCATGTTAAATCAATATTTATGTACTTCCGCCCCTTATTGCTTCCCTTGAGGAATCTTTAAATACAAAACAGATATGTATGTAAACCGCGTTGTATATAAATACCATCCAGTGTTTTCACTATGAAGTTGGCGTTTTGCCATCCTGCTTCTGTGATTTCTTGCTGAATATTAAAAAAAAACAATTTGCATTTCTTGCTATGTTGATAATTCAGTAATGAAGCACTGCATGAAATGCGTTTTACTTTTTGCGCCTATAGTTAACCTGCATTGTTTTGTTTTCTTTGGTATAGTCAAACAACTATGTCATTGAGTGATCCAATGAATCCACATTGGTTGATTGGATAAGGTGCTTATCACTGACTCCCTTCCTGGGAGTCCTCCATTTCATGCGCGAGTCCCGACTTCGCTTCGTGACTACCTTTGGAAGAAAAGGTAGTCAGCGTCTGAAAAAAGAGAGTCGAGGTAGTCGTGACTCTCTTTTGACTCTCTTTTTTTTAAGAGTGTATGCATTTGGGCTAGTTTGTTCAGGACGCCCAAGAATGCTTGAGGATAACTGCGAACGCAAAATGTTGCCTGGAATGTTCATCCGACGTAGTGGAACGTACCCGGTGGTAGAATCTTGGTATTGACGGGGCATCGCGTTGAGCGAAGTACATCTTGAGCGCCATATTTATGGTGTAAGCTTGTGATACTTACGTAGTGGTCAGAAATTTGTATTCATAAAGCGAAGCTTTATATGGCTAGACGATACGAAAAAACGTCTGTTAGTCGCCTGCCCACAGAAAACTATCATTACCTGCAGTGGTTCAAGCGTCGTCGTCTTCTCCCGCAGCTGACTCGCTGGCGCCCCCCCCCCCCCCCCCCCCCCCCCCCCGGGCTGCGCTCATGCTCGGCACGCGCTCATGTCATTGCTCCCGCATTCGTCGTCTTCTTCCACAGCTGGCTGCGTTGCCGCTCGCTATTCCATCGTAGAATTTCACTTTTTTAAATTTCAATTTTTTTTAAATAAGAAACAAAAAACACTTCTCTTGTGTCGTCGTAATGGGGAGGCCGCGTTTACGGGGGTATGAGCCATTGCTTAAGGGGGTGTGAGCCATTTATTGTCTTACGTAACGGATAGTTTTAGTTTTGAAGCAATTTTATTTCAGAGATTCGCAAACGGCAATGGCGAGCTAATGCTGCTAAGCTCATTGAAACACAAAACCGTAACCAATATTTGAGAAATGCTTTACTGAACCCTGGCGATAAACGTAGTGATAAATACCGGGGCCGCACGTTTCAGCTTCACTGGTTAATCATCTGCACAGAGTGCTTGGGTGGTGATTTTTCATATATTTGCCTGCATAACACGCTTGAAAGTCACAACTAAAACACATATTTTGAATGACTGAGCTGCTAACCTAAAAAAAAAACATTCTCTTGACCGGGATGTGCTAGAAAACGGCCCCACATATGAGAATGCTTACGTACCGTTAGCCAGCCTCTTTCAAACACTTTACGCTGATTCAACCTTCTCAAAACCTCATGCTTAGCTTCGCAGGACGTTCTGATGACAGTCCTGCTTATAACTTTTGCTGATGTTGTTTAAACAGTTACGCATTATTTATTATTTACACAGAGCTACTTCAAACTAATTAACTCTCAGAGGTCCCTATTGTAGGTGAAAAAATATGGAAGAAACCCAAGGAAGGGTGTCAATTTTTAAGAAAATCTCCTTACAAGTGTTCCTTCCAAAACACTGGAAGATATTGTATGAACACCAGCGTGACAAGTATACTTTACTCAAACACAGAGCGGTTTTGAAACTGGTGTTGGGTGCCAGCCACACTTTGCAAAAGTGTTGCGGATATTTTTGGTGTTTTCATGAATGTGTAAAGGTTGGTGTTAACTCTCCTCACAATGGAGAGTTTTAGCGTGTCCCGTGTTCCCTACACGCCAGCGGATCGAGCAGGCTGCCGGCTGAGCGGGAGCGTATACGTGAGCGGCCAGAGCAGTGGCGCCACATCACTAAAAATTACGCCGCTGCTTAAAATTTACATCCGCAGAAAACTAGAATGTACTTGGTTACTGGAATATCGCCTGCGTGTTCGTCTGGCTAAGCTCCGCGCCCCCAGGTAGCGTCACCATTCCGTCCGCTCACGTTTACTACCCCCCCCCCCCGTACCCGTAAATCCGATCGATCCGCCTGCATGTTACGGGAATACCAGAGAGAGAAAGAAAATGGATGCATAGAAAGGCAGGGAGGGTAACCAGAGGTAATTCTGGTTGGCTACCCTGCTCGGGAGGAAGAACTATAGAGATAAAAAGAGAAAGAGAATGCAAGAGAGCGAGAGACGAGCACAAACAAAACGCGTACACTATAGGGCGGTAGGGGGCTGCGTTCTTAAAGTCTATCGTGAAGGCCCATAGATTGCAGGAACCTTACTAGCGCGAATAAGCCTTCTGCCCGAAAGTTCTTTGGGAGCACTGGGAGTTCTCATAGTGGATAATTTTCCAATTGGGCCAGCACTTAGCACTTAGCACTTCACCTGTCTCTCGGCACTATAGCGCGGGAACACTCAGATAACGTGTGTGTCTATGTTGGGCTTTCAGTCTGGGCTCTCTACTAAGGACGTTATGCTGAAAATCAAGCAGCAAGTACTAGACGGCGAAACGAGGTCCACTAGAGCTATATAAGGGTTGGATCTCAAGAGAGCATTTGGCAAAGCAGCACATTCGGCCATACTCAGTCAGGTCAGCAACTTCAACCTAGAAGAAAGGGCGTATAATTAGATCCGAAACTTCCAAACGAATTGGAAGGCTATCCTCACCATGGGGAAGTCAAGTCTGAGGTTAGGGACTTGGGCAGTTCGGGAACCCATTACGGCTCCATGATATCGCCCATGCTCTTTAACCTAATTATGATAGGATTGCCGGAAAAGATCAAAGACATTGAAGGAATCAATCATTCTTTATACGCGGATGACATGACGGTGTGTATCTTGCAAGAAAGTGATTGAGAGATAGAACAGGAAAAACAGGAAACGGTAGGTAAAGTGGAGGAGTACCTTATTGGCACGGGGCTTAAATGCTTCCCAGAGAAATCATAGCTTCTCGTTTACAGACCCACCCTCAAGGGCAGGCCGCCCAAGGGGTACATCAAGGAGAGTAAGTACGAGGAGATACATATTCGCACGACGAATGGCGAAGCCATCCCAATCGTTGAACAATTGGGGTCCTAGGACTCAACATTGAGTCGAAAGGAACTAACGGCGAACTCTTAAAAGAGCTCGTGACCAAGATCAGTAACGCCTACAGGGTGATCAGGCTGATCAGGAGAGTCACGAACAAGTGTCAGGGAATGAAGGAGGTTAGCAATATTAGGCTCATTCACTCTTTTGCCATCATCATCGTAATCATCAGCCTATATTTATGTCCACTGCAGGACGACGGCCTCTCCCTGCGATCTCCAATTACCCCTGCGTCGCGTTGGCTGATTACAAATTGCGCTTGGAAATTTCCGAACTTCATCACCTCACCTAGTTTTCTGCCGTCCACGACTGCACGTCCCTTCTCTTGGTATCCATTCTGTAACTGTAATGGCCCACCGCTTATACATTTTACGCATTACGTGGCCTGCCCAGCTCCATTGTTTTCTCTTAATGTCAATTACAGTATCGGCTATCCGCGTTTGCTGTCTGATCCACACCGCTCTCTTCCCGCCTCTTATCATTAGGCCTAATATTTTTCGTTCCGTCGCTCTCTGTACGGTTCTTAAGTTGTTCTTGAGCTTCGGTGTTAACGTCCAAGTTTCTGCCTCATATGTTAGCACCGGTAGAATGCAATGATTGTATTTTCTTTCAATGGTAAGCTTCCAGTCAGGATTTGGCAACGCCAGCCGTATGCACTCCAACCTAATCTTATTCTTCCGTAAATTTCCTTCTCATGATAAGAGATGTGGGTAATCATGTGGGTAATCTCATGTGGGTAATCGACCTAGATAAACGTACTCCTTTTCAGACTCTAGAGGCTGACTGGCGATCCTGAATTCTTGTTACCTTGCCTGGCTATTAACATTATCTTTGTATTCTGCATAACAATATTCAACACCACTATTACACTTTCTCGGTTAAGGTCCTCAATCGTTTGCTATAAGTCACATCATTTACATAGCTGCGTACTTCAACTGGTACAAGGCAGAAAAGGACAAATTCAATACTACGCTCATAAGGAAAGCCTTTAAGCAGAGCCTAGGCTTGCCCGACAGCACCAGTACAGAGATATTAATGCAGCTGGGCATGCATAACACCTTAGAAGTATTCATTGAAGCTCAGCAGATAGCTCAGTTTTAAAGACTCGCCAGCACCCGATATGCAGAAGTATACTCAATCAATTACGAATAAATTACCGTACACAGCAAAGACCCAAGGTTACGTTGGGCAGAGAGATCAAGAGCAGGATTCAAATCCTCAATTTACCCAAAAATATGCACTCGGAATTCAATCAGGGCAGGAGAACGAGCAGAGCTAAAGCTCTATTCAATGCCTATGGCAATGACGAGGAGGCGCTATTCATGGACGAAGCGAATATTCAAATCACCAAGCGTTTACGGCAGTAGCAATGATTAAAATGCAAGAAAGCGTACGCACGTGCTCAATCAAATACAGTGTCTCTGAGGTTGCGGAGGAGGTTGCCATCACACTGGCTATCGCTTCTCCCAAATATAGATACATTATTAGCGAATCTCAATCGGCTATGCGAAATTAGGCCAGAGGACGGATACCAGTGAAAGCTGCAAGAATTCTGAACTGTAAAACGTAACTCATATCATCTGAGTAATTTTACGACAAGGAAATCATCTGGTTTCCAGTCCATACAGAGCGCGGATCCACTCCCACCCGTAACCTTAACGAGTCTGCCCATAGTGTTGCGCGAGGACTCATTAAACGCGGCTGATTAGAAGGGGGAGGGGACATCTGGCTGAGGAGGAGATGGAACGGAAGAATAGGGCTAGACTTTTCTCATTCAGTGACATCAACCAATGATATGGGCAGTCGAGTTATATATGTCCACCACAAAATTAGACAGGTCTCAGGTTGTTGACTGGAGGCGCCCTCTAACCAGAACTTACACGCACCCGGTACATCTTAACCGCATCTTTCCGGAGTTATGCCGTGAGGCCAAATGTAAATTATGTGGTGGTAGAGGAGCCACCCTAGAGCATATACTCTGGAATTGCGAAATAGTTCAGAGGAGAATTGCAGTCCCCCCGGACGAACTAAGGTCTCACTAGCTCAGACCACCAGGACCAACTTTGGGCCATATCCAACAAGCCCTGGACCCAGAGACAAGGTCTGTCAGCTGCCCCCAGCGCGGCCTATACATAGACCATCAATTTGCAGGATATTCAATAAAGTTGTCTCACTCACTCTCATCGCTATTGCACATGGCCCACATGGGGCTGTTGGCCATTCCAATATAGAACGAATTTGAGATGCTAAAAGTCTCTATTACTCAATGTTTAGACACTTTCTACCAATCTTTGTTACGGAAAATTTATTGTGGCCTACTTGAGTGTACCTGAGCTATTGCATAAATTTATTATTTGAAGAATGGTTGTAGGTCTCAGGCGGTGAAGTTTTTTTAGGTGTTTGTTATGCTTAATTACCGCAAATAAGTCCAAAGTTCGGATTGTAAAGTTCGTCTCTATGAATACGATTCTATGATAGATCAAGCCTGATGTTTTAGCTTCAGGTGAATCTAGCATGCATACAATAGTTCGACAGATGGAACATATATGCTGAAACATAGGAAAACTTTTACACATTTTATTTTCAAGCAAACGCTCTCCGGCTCCCTTTATTTACACTTTCGCTAACTGCATTTACAATAAACATACAACGTTACAAGTAGTCTGCTTAAGTTTGCTCAAATTTAAGCCAAATACGTCCACCAAATGGTTACGCCATGCCTAACTGCGTAGATTGAACGATGTTTTAGCATCTACCACCCAGTTTTAAAGTGCAAATGCGCAGCGTCTAACTCGTTGGCTATTAGGTTATCACATACACCAGACCGTGCGCTCAATCTCACCTCTTGCCCTGTGAGTATCGACTAGACGTTTCATAACGGTGTGCCATATATAAGCTTATACTAGACTGGGAAAGCTTTCAGACGTGTCAGCGTCGCACGATTGCTGATGTTTTGTGCCGTACACAGGTAACTGGAGATTCCTGAAGATGCCTTGATGCTGCCGTGCATCTGAACAGGCTTAACATTGTTGTAGTAGAACTATAATAAGATCTTGTTCAAGCTCGTACCTTGCACATCGCTGACTGTAATCAAAATTACTGCAGCGCAAACAAGGAAGTCGAAGGGGAGGCACGAAATGACAAGACCATGCGCTGACTAATAACTCACGACAGTTTACACTTGATAGCGCATGGTCCTGTCGTTGCGCGTCTCGCATTCCTTGGTTAGGCTTTAGTAATCATGAATCAAGAACAATTAGCCAACTCACCATTCTTCTAAATATCTATCTATCTATATATATATATATATATCAGTTAGCCTTGTAAACGTCAGAAATGCCAGGTGTTCTCACGGAGGTAGGAAAAAGATACATTAGAGCTGCTTGATTGACCCCACCTTCCAAAAACAAAGTACCACTGACGGTAGGTGCCTTGCATATATAAACCGAAGAAATGCCGTAGAAATGCATTAAAAAGTCTCAAACCATTAAGTCTGCATTAAATGCATTAAGTCTCAAACCATCTGGTAGCAGCATCGCTGCTACCAGATGGTTTGAGTCTTAGGTATACAGAACATACATCCGAAGGCAAGACTGGCTGAAAAAATGTTGTGTTTGCGTTTGGAGCAATGTGCACATAATGCGGCATGGGATGATTGAGGTCAACGGCTCTGTGTACAAAATAATCATTGAAGGCGTTTGCCGAATCCTCCTTTACCAACAATCTACCGTTTAAACTAATTTGTTCAAATAGATCAATCATCTAATTTCAATTCATGAAAGCGTTTAGCCTATTCCATAGTTTCTTTGAGTCATTCATAAAAGACGAAAACATCTGCAGAAAATAATCATCACGTGCTTTCCGTAATTCAATGGTTAAATTGTTACGAAAAATTTTAAATGTTTTTAAATCCAGATGCTCTCGATTTTTGATAAATTTTGCATATAGTTTGTCACGCTTCTTAAATTTTTTACAAAGAGCATTCGTTAACCATGGATTTTTTAGGCATTCTTTCTGCTGTTGTTTTTGTAAACAAAATGTTTTTGATACACGGCAACAAACCTGCTAAGAAATATACTGTAAGCTGATTCAGCATCTTGTTCCTGTATACCATGATCCCAGTTTGTTTCAACTCTGTTTGAAAAGACGTTAGGGTATCCTCAGTTACTTAATGGAAGGTTTCGTTTATGTCTCTGTGCAAGGTGCTAGCTCTTCTAGATTTGACAAACATGCAAGTTGGCATATGGTCACTTATAGCAATACTCAAAACAGCACTTGGTATACACAGAGGAGAGTAATTCGTTATAAAGAAATCAAGCGTAGCTTCCGTATTTTCTGTTATTGTAGTGCTGGAGTGAATTGTATTTATACAACCATTTACAATGAATACCCTTTCAAAATCAGACCAGCGTACTGTACCCGCGGCAACATTTACATTAAAATCTCCTCCACTAATGAAGTTCAGGTGGTTTTCATTAGCGAATGATAACAGATCATCAAAGAATTCAAGAAAATGGACAGGAACACCATCGGGAGGGCGGTAGCATACAGCAAATTCTCTGAATGTACACATAGCACTTCGTAATCGTTTGTTGTACGCGAAAAATTAGGAAGTATATCACAAGGTATATAGTCAGCAATTAATAAGGACCCCTCCCCCCCAACTTCTTCTTAACCTATCAAGGTAAAATGTTTTCTTGCGAGGAAGCTGAAAAATCTGACTGTCATTCGTATGCCAGGTTTCGTTTATTATGACGTCACACACCTTATCTCTCCCAACAAAAAAGCTTTCGAGTTCTTCTATTCTGCTAAAAACGGATTAAGCGTTAATATGAGCACAACTCATTCCTTTTTGTTCAGGTTCTATGTGGGCAAACTATTCTTGTTTAGAAAGCGACGCAAAGTGATTCATGCTGCGGAAGAAAAATAAAATGAACAGCAAGGAACATTAGCAAGGAATACTAAGTAAGATTCTTCAGCTCATCCTCGGGCTTAATGACTACAGCCTGGGCACCATTTTCTTTGCGTACAAGCACATGCACATTCGCGTGCCATGCACACTTGCATCCGAAATGTTTCGGCCATTCCTTAGTGGGAGCCAGAAGCTTTCTGGATCGAGTTGTGATGTTCTCGGCAATGAAAACTTTCATCGAACCATCTCTGAGGGATCGTTTCTTAGCAAGCCAGGCATTCCGCAGCTCCTGACGCGCGAAGCGCACAATAATGCTGCGCGTCCTTCCCGCCCTAGCTGGCAGCCTGTGCATAGCCAAAACGTCCTGCTCCGATAAACATTCAATCTTAAGTGGCTGTGCTGTTTCGTTCACCTGAGATAGCAAGTTCTCGCCCTCAGTGTCAGGAACTTCATATATTTCTAGGTTCAGGTGCCTGCTGTGCCATTCAAGGGCCTCAATGCCATCCTGTAGCTCACTACGATCCCGAGGGGCGGGATCTTCGTGTGTGTTGAGGGGGGGGGGGGGGGCAATCACATTGCATACTCTGCAATTTCCTTGCTTTCGCCACAGGATTAAACAGCAAATAAAATGCCTAATAATCATAATAGTGAAACCAAGAATGATGACGATGTGTATTTCTTCAGCGTTTTACTCAAAGTAATTCAAGAGTGAATGAATAAATACAAGACAATGATGGAGTGTTTTTGTTAATCAGGAACATTCTACCTCAAGCCACCTCCTGCATTGTAATGACAATGTGCACAAAGCACTGAAGGTACACGTTGGACTGGTGGGGATGGCCGCCTCGGAGGAGGGGGGGGGGGGGGAGTTAGAATCGCCGAAACCCCCCCGTCGGTGCGCCATTGTGCCCTGCTGTGATGCGGTTTCCGGCTTATTGTAAAGCAAAGTTACTCCTTCTGTTGCTTTATCTTGTTCATGACACTGATGATCATTATTATTATTGTTATTATTTATTGGCTTCCCCTTTGAAACAGGGCGGTAAAGATTTTTTGTTCTTTTTGCGAGCCACCCATTTGTAGTTAGTACGATCTATTACACATTTGTACTTGAAGTATTAGTATTACTTATTTAAACGAATGTTGCCACTGCGCCATGTATACGCACTGCAGTGACCATAAGTTCAAGGAAATGCGATAAAGCGTCTATTTAGACTAGAGCACTGTACGGGCTTGGGCTTACCCGAAAGCCCGGTCCCGGCCCGGCCCGTGGGCCGGGCCGGGCCGGGTAGAGCAGTTTTTTCACGGGCTCGGGCCGGGCTCGGGGACGGCGTGTGCTTTTTGACCCGGGCCCGGGCCGGGCTCGGGTTTTTTGACACGGGCCCGGGCTGTGCTCGGGCTTTCTGGTGGTGTGCATGTAACGTGAAGCGAGTTATTCTCGGGAGTCTCAACTCTGAAAAACATGCATTTTTCGGTCTCGGGCCGGGTTCGGGCCGGTTTCGAGCCGGGCTCGGGCCTAAGGTAAAGGGGTGACGGGCCGGGCCGGGCGGGTAACGTAGATTATTTCCGGGCCCAGGCCGGGCCCGGGTCTCGCCATAAAAGTTTTTATCGGGCTCGGGCGGGCAGCCCAACGTAAAAACGGGCCCAGGCCGGGCCCGGGTCTCGCCATAAAAGTTTTTATCGGGCTCGGGCGGGCAGCCCAACGTAAAAACGGGCCCGGGCCGGGCCCGGGCTGCGAAAATCGGCAAGTGCTGCGCTCTAATTTAGACAATCACATACAAAGATCTGTTCGTTCATAGAGAAAAGAAAAAAAAAACAGAAAAACACATTGAAACGAAAAGAACTTCTGGTGATTCTTCAATTACCTTTATATTCTTCTGACCAGATGTGATATTGTCATCGGATTTCGCTACACGCGCCGGCAAGCACAACATGGCTATTTCGCAACCCAACCCGTAGATTTTGCGCGATGATCCACTCGAAACGCGGTCGCCGCAAAGTTTGTGGCTCACAAGAGTTATTTCAATAAGTGCAAATGTCCTGTAGGAGAACCAATTATGGGCGCAATCATCTTACATTGTTGCAATAAACGGTGCAAGCTTTACGTTCATTTATGTTATCCTCACTTCGCTTTCCACGCTAATATCTGTAAGGCGCTTTCTCGCTAGTTGTTTTGCTGCTGTTATTGTTTTCCATAAGCGCCTGCTTCACTGCGACACCGTCATTCCCATGGAGATTCGTTAGCCGCTCTGGGTGGAAGTATAAGAGTAGGGCCAACACGCTTTTCCTGAGGACCAAGTCGTAAAACCGTTATTTCCCTATTATTGTCGTAACAAAAAAAAAAAGCGAGCGAGCAAGTTAAACCACACATGCTAAGCTTGAATGTGTGGCTTCGTGGTCCGCACACACTCGGGCGTTTGAATCCGCGCAGATTTCTCATTTTCTTAAACTAACGTACAATGCTAAAATACAAACTAACGTACACCAGGGTAAGTAGCACAATTCTTCGCGTTGCCTTCGGCGTTCTTTAACACACGGTATAGAGTCGTGGTATAAAGGGAAGTTGCTCAAATAGAATTTCCCCGCGATAGCGAGGCGGCATCACGAAAGCTGGAGCTTCTTTTGAGGTGAGCAAAAGTGCCTAGAGGTTGGGACAACTCCAGACATAAAGGGGACTGAGAACTGAGCTTTGAGCGAAGCGCTCGGCACAATCGCGGCGCTGTACAGTGTTTGTAATTTCCTTTCATTTTGTTGTTTCTTCGCATCCTGTGCTGGAAGAGGCTGACCCAGGGGTTTTATTATTAAGTTTGAACATAGTCTAGCTGAAACTTGCGATGGCGGGTGAGCAGCTCGGCGCTGTTGGATCTCTTAATGATTAGAAAGCCAGTGCCTGATCGAAACGGCCATCGCAGCGGGTTAGGTTGCCGAGAAGAGCTACTTTCCGGGAATGCTTCACTTAAAAGAGCGAGAAAAAAAGGCAAATAGAACGTAGCATCCAGATATAAAGAGAAAAAAGGAACTAGAAGAGTTTGGTGAATATCTGCAGCTGGTCCCCAGGTGTAACGTATTGTTGAAGAGTTAATTGAAGAGTTCAGACAGCCTAGTTATTATTGAAGAGTTAAGACAGCTTAGCAAAGTTAATAACAAAATCTTGCAGTGCGCAAGAAAATACAAATATGAAACGGGCGGTTAGGTGATATAACGTTAATATATGACATAACAAGGCACTACTATATTTTCACGTGTGAGTAGAATTATCCTCATTTGAGCACGAGTACTGGCTGGCTTATCGGTGAACATAATGAGAACGTAGCAAGCAGTACTGCTTTCGTGGTACTGATGTCTCGTCGTAAAAGCCAATATATCGGCTTATTCACTGACGATGGTCGCGTGAAAATTGTGTAAACTGCCAACACGAAATATACAAAGCACGTGCGCCTTTGGAAGTTGCGAGAAATATTTTTTGTCGCATTTTGTTTTGGGCGCTACCAGGACAGTCGGGTAGGTGCTCGCATCGTCCACATAGAATGCCTTCTAAGATTTTTACATTTAGGACGCATAGCTTGCAATATACTTGGTATAATAGTTGGTTTCAAGTGCATTGGACAAGAAAGAAGTAGTTCGTGCCGTTGTAGAGTGAGCATGCGTATTACCCAAACCAGCAAAGTTAGTGAACGCCTTGAAGGTGCCGCGAACGCAATGCAGTTGGCTGAAGGCCATTCCGTTACGAAAACCATTAGGCAAGCACAGAACTAAATTTTCAAAGATAGAATTTTGTTTCAGCATCGCAAACCACGCTCTCCCATTTATGCTGGCACTATGGAACCAACCTTCGCTAGAAAAAAGAGCTTTGTTAGACTGCAAAATGCTGCAGTTTCCTAGCGCCCTGCTTGTATATTGATGCGTTAGAGGTAATCATATTGAAGTGAACAAACAAAAAGTTTAGCTGAAAGTAATTGCCACACGTGCTTGCGCCGAGTTCAAAGCTATTTCCTCAAGGCACGTTCAACATGCAGCGCGTGGTGCCATTCGAGGAGGGGCAGCAAATTGAATCCACGAGGGAGCAAGATGTGTCGCTGGATATTTACATGCTGTCAGTCGACGTTACGTGAGAGTTCGTTGAGAAAAGAAAGGGCGTGTGCTCGTTTCCTTCCGGCGTTTATTTTTTTCCAGCGGAAGAAAAATTGCACGTCCCTATGCGTAATGCTTCGAGTGAAAAACGCGGGACTTCCAACACCTCGCAAAGAAAATTAAATTTCACTCGCCTTTCTTTATGTACTCTGTCTGGAACCGTTTGCGTGGGCTAAGGTGGCAGTACGAGCTCAGTGAAGTCTGCTTGTGCTTGAATGGCGTGTCAGAAAAACATGAGTCCATGTGTTTCTCAAATGTTCTTGCTGATTATTTGGCCTCCTCGCTGGGAGATCTTTAGGAACAAACGCGGGAAGTGCCTAGTGCAACTGGAAGCAATCTTCAGATTTTTTAATGGAGACCGTTCTACGATTTATTTATTTATTTATTTATTTGAAGCAGCTCTAGAATCTAATGTAGAGGAAAAAGAACAATGTAAGATATTTCCAAAGGTTTATACGAAGGTGTTTGCGCGGGACACATAACAGAAAACTGACTACAGAAGCTAAATGATGGGTGATATTGCTTTCATTAAGATTATTTTTTCTAGATGTGGTGCAGTTCTCGTTAGGAGCGCTGCAGTGTGAAGCAATGCCAACAAAAACATATTATATTTACAGCTTCGTCATCATCAGCCTATTTTCATGTCCAGTGCAGGATGAATACCTCATCACCGATTAGACCTGTCTTACGCTAGCTGATTCCAAGTTCTGCCACCAAATTTCCTAATTTCATCTTACCACCTAACTTTCTGCCTTACTCCACTGCACTTCCCCTGCCCTTGGACTCATTCTGTAACTGTAATTGACCACCGGTTATTTGCCCTACTCATTACACAGCCTGCCCAGCTCCATTTTTCCCTCCTACTGTCAACTAGGTCAACAAGGACATCGGCTACCTCCGTTTGACCCCTAATGCGTTCACAGCGCGGTCTTCCGGTCTAATAATACTGCGCCTTACATTTATTGTTCCATCGCTCATAAGACTATCCTTAAGTTATTTTTAAGTTTCTTTGTTAACCTCCAAGTTTCTGACCCATATTTAGGTACCGGTAGAATCCAACGATTGCAAACCTTGCTTTTCAACAATGGCGTTAAGCTCCCGGTCATGATTTGCTAATGCCTGCAGTATGCACTCCACCCCACTTTTATTGTTCACTAAATTTCCTTCTGATGATGAGGGCGCCGTTTGTACTTAGACTATATTAACGTGCTTTTGCACAGATTCTAGAGGCTGACTGCCAATCACGAATTCTTTGTTATTTCGCAAGGCTGTTTAACATCACCTTTGTCATCTGCATTTTAATTTCAACCCTAATTTCACACTTTCTCGGCTAAGGTTTTCCATCTTTTGTTGCAGATAATCCCCCGCGTTTCTGAACAGAACAATATCATCTGCAAACCATAATTTGCTGAGATATTCGCCGTTGATCGTAACTCCTAATACGTCCCGGTCTGTTAGCTTCGATACTTCTAAGCATGCACATAAATAAGCATTAGAGATAGTGCCTCTTTGGCTAGCCCATTCTTGATGGGTGTTTTACCGGATTTCTTATGGAGAATTAAGGGAGTGTGTAGTATTTAATCTCCTCCTTAGCAATATCAAAAAAGCAAGAAAAAAACTAGAGAATAAATAACATGAAAATGCTAATCAACTGCGTGCCCTGCCGACCATACTCGTGCCTTACTAACATATTGAGCGGAAACTTAGAGGTTAAACAACAATCTTCAGAACTAGTTAAGAGCCACGAGCGACGAAACAAAAAATCTTAGAAGTAACCTTAAGAGCCAGAAAAAGAGCGGTGCAGATCAGTGAGCAAATGGGGATATCCGATATTCTTATTAACATTAGGAGGAAACAATGGAGCTGGGCTGGCCGTGTAATGCATAAGGCAGATAACCAGTATTCATTAGAGTTACAGAATGTTTGCCAAGGGAAGGGAAGCGTAGTCGAGGACGGCTAAGAATCAGGTGGTGTGATCAAATTAGGAAATTTGCTGGTACTGCATGGAATCAGCTAGCACAAGACAGGGATGATTAGAGATCGCTGGGAGACGCCTTCGTCCTATACAGTGGACATAAAAATAAGCTGATGATGATGTCTACGGTCTCATTGCGGGCTGGCAGCCATAAAGACAAAAGTAAACGCAAAAAGGTGAAGCCAAGCGTTTGACGAAAACTCGTCTGGGCTTGATATTTCGTAGCGGAATGTAACACGGACGCCGACCAAGAAGACGGAAATTTACTAGGCTTTCCGGCACCCCAAATGAAAGCAGTATTCACACTGAAACGAAAGGAAGTAGATGGCGCAGGCAGCGGTCATAAACTGAAGGAAGGCTGCCGTCATTGCTGTTCAGCGTGGAATCAGTATTTTAGATTAGTAAGAATTCGAGTGGAAGACGTGAGCTCAGATTTCATTCAGTGGCTATCACCTGCGCACTACTCCAGTCAATTTCATGTCCTTTTTTACACAAAATGTTCGCAAATAGCGTTAGCAGAGACTGTTTGCTTTTTTTGCATAGTGTCAATGTTCCCTCGCGTTTAAATATTTACAGTCTCACCGATGTACACTGGATTGCAGTCTACACAGGCATTATTGTATACAACGCCCTGATACTTTTTTCCTTCGACAGCTTCTCATTAGCGCCTGGCGTAGATTTCTTGCCGGAACATGTGGTACCTGCACATCGAAAGGCCGAAGGATGTGGGCTGAGGCCGCGCTCGCGCTTGAAACATCAGGTATCACCGCATGTTTCGGGGCAACAAATATGGTGGCGGGAGTAATTGGCGGTCGGGATAACTTAACGTTCCAGGTGAATGGCTTGCAACTTCTTTTCCAAGTCTCGAGGAGAGTTTCAGGTCGTCTGGGAGGGATGCACGAGTGTTGAAATGGCATCGATTCACGTGGAACTAGTCATCCTCTGAATTTTTCCCTTTACTTTGTGAACAAAGGTACCGCAGGTGTGATGAAACAAAAGTGTTTTTTTTTTTGGAGTTGCTATACAGGTATTTTGACACAGTATAATTTCGTTACGTAGTAATTTAGTTATTTATTCACATATCTACGGGAAGTCAACACGCATGCATTAAGATAGAAGCCAGACCGAAAGCTTAACAGCTAACATTCCTGACGAATATTTTTTGCCGCATTTGACGCATCTTTACTCGGAAGACGTCACAGTTCGTAGCAAGGTCACTATATTTGAACACGTATTGTGCGCTAAGAGAGCCGAAACGTCTGGATAAATTCTCGTTGGCTTGTTGTCTACTTCACGATGGCGAAACCTCTCGCCATTATTACAGTTACATGTACTGTCCCGTCGCCTCTCTGTTTATATATATATATATATTGCTACTACCGACTCGGCCACATGCCGCTCTGTGCGCAATCGGTGCCTTCACCTCGCGAGCCTACCGCTACCAATTGCTAGCACGCGTTGAATTCTGGGGTTTTATGTGCCAGAACCACAATTTCAGTGTAACGCACGCCGTAGTGGGGGACTCCGGAATAAATTTGAACACTAGGGAATTATTAACGTGCCCCCATGCACGGGACACGGGCGTTTTTGCATTTCGTCCCGCTCGAAATACAGCTGCCGCGGCCGGGATTTGATCCCACGACCTCGTGCTTAGCAGCGCAACACCATAGCTGTTAAGCCACCACGGCGGGTTCCTAGCACGCGTAAATGCCCACATGTATGAGCGGAGAAGAAACAGTAACGCTACACAGTAGCGCTAGTGCACAAAACTCTGTTCGTACGCAAAATTACCATGAATGTCTGCACTCAGTCACATGAAGTTTCGTTTCCTCAACTATAACTGCGGTGTGCGCGCAACCAGAGGCATATCTAAAAGGCATATCCAAGTAATGGTATAAGCTATTGCACCGAATGAAGCGATTTTGCATCAAATTCGGGATCTGAGTTTTTGCACACGCAGATCTGTCGACGGACACGAAAAATGCATAGAACCCTAGCCATAGACAGCTTAACTGAAAAAAGAAATCACAGAAAAAACAAAAAAAAATAATTTAAGGAGGTGTACACAGTAATGCTACAATGAAAACATGTACAACATACCGGAATAAATCGAGCAGTCAAGGTGACCATTCGTCAGCGCCTTGATTTCAAAAGGAATGCCAATAAATCATTGTCATCATCATCGTGGTGGAAGCATTGGAAATGCTATAGGTCTGCATGTTACTAGCAACACTGCTCCGCGTCCTAAATATCTCATATGCTTGAGAAGAAAAATAACTTTATCGTGTATTTTACCTGCGTATTTCGGGACGTCACGAATAATTGAATTCTGTGGTTTTAAAGCGAAGCTTTGTACCTCTACCAGCCAAGGGTTCTGTCGTGTCCGTCGTTGTAATCAAAAAACGATCCCGACGAACCGCTAACAATTGCAGGTATAGCAGTGTAGCTTACTTGAATTCAGGCATTCAGCGTACAACTAAGCACTCGTTTTCGCAAGAACAACCACAAAAACAAGCTTCAAAGTGATGAGCCAACATGATGGATGATAAGGGCTGCGGGCAAACAATGGAAACAGGCTCGGCGCGGTCCGTAAGGCCTCATTCACACAGCCGTCAAACGCTCCGTCACGTCACCGTCACGGCATCCGTTTTCGTCAGGGGAGAGGGTTTCCGAGTCGTTTTCCCCTCAAAAACGGCTCGCCGGCGACGCAGAGCGGTGCTCTACGTTTCCGTCGCCAGCACGGTGACGGAAACCCTCTCGGAAACCCTCTCCCCTGACGAAAACGGATGCCATGACGGTGACGTGACGGAGCGTTTGACGGCTGTGTGAATGAGGCCTAAGATTAGATTGCAGCTGTTGCAAAGGTTATGCAGCTGCTTGAAAGAGGGTTGACGTCATTCGAACCCTTCCAGCCTAGTAACTGCTTCGGTTCATTTTCTAGATTACCCCACTATGGGGTAGTCTAGTAGTGTATATGACACCGATCATAAAGCAGTAGTGAACATTGTTGTGAAGTAAATAATAATAAAGGCCGTGGCTAAAGTTACGTTGTAGTGTGTGAAATATCAAGTGCACCGCAGTCACTGTGAGGGTGGCGTAAAAAGCTTCGCTTTCCAACCACTTTCACAGGGTGGATTGGCGGGCAATTTTTTTATGTTCCAAATTGCGATTATGAGGCATATGCCATAGTGAAGGACTACAGAACAACTTTGACCACCCGAGGTTCTTTAAAGAGCAAGTAAATCTAAGTACATCAGCGTTGTTCACTTTACTGCCATGAAAATCCGGCCACCGCGGCCGAGGTCTAATCCGCGACCTCGAGCAAACCTGTAGATGCGAATAATAAAAGAAAAAAACCTGTGACGTGATGGCAGGCGCCTGTCGATAGGGGCACCACCCTAACAAAGATATATGGGGAAGCGCTCCCCACCATAGGGAGAGATGACCGTTCCTAGAACATTAAATCCGTCTGCTCCCCAAGCGCACTCCTGGGGCGTGTTTCCGCCTGTTGATGTTTACAGGTTTCGTGGGTTCAATGATCGCAGTTCTGAATTCCATTTAGGGCAGTCTCACTTTTGCCGAGGCGCGACACGTAATTGCCCCCTCTGTCTCACGGGAGAAAAGGCTTCCTAGAAAAGTGATACAAAAGCTGAAAGCTTGAATCGCAGTGGACGAGAGGCCACACTGTAATAGTAAAGGCGTTAACGAAGAAGCGACGTCAGCACGTGACTCGCCAGCAAAGTAGATGCGCGCCCAAGTGGACGGTGTGTGTGCAACAGCCGGACAGCTGCTAATTAAGACTCATGCGGGCAGCTTGTCTAGCACGTGCTTTGCATGTGCCAAGGCGAACCAGATCGCCATCAGCCATATTCAGTGGGATGGGCAAGGCGCTGCATGGCTGATCTGTCTACATGCAGGAGTGTGCCGTTGGTGTCGCTTTGAAAGTCAGAAAAGTAAACAGTGCAGACGAGGCAACGACGTTGGTGTACGCTACTTCGAACAATGGAGGGTGTCCAGATGAAATCCGTTCAGAAAACAGGAAAGAAAAAACTCATCCGCCTCTTTGCCTCAGCGCCAATGACGTTGGGTTGCTGAGCAGGACGTCGCGGTTTTGACTCCCGTACATGCTGCATCTTGCCGATGTTGCTTGAATACCAATGTGTTCGAGTGCCGAGCATTCGGTGCACGTTGAGGGACGGCGGGTGGTCAAACTTAATGTGGAGTACGCTGGCTCCATAACCGCGCGGCAATTGTATCGGGAGGCCCAAAGCGGAGCCTTCCGCTACGACCTCTCTATAGTTTATGTTTGCCCCCCATCCGCTGCCACCCTCTCCCCCCCCCCCCCCCTGCCCCACCTGCTTTGTAATGCCACACGTCATAACCTATTATTCGGATTAGGACGGCCGCTATAAGCCCAAATAAATGGTGCAGATTCCCTTTGAATGACTGTAAACGATCCGTTGTTTTTATTCCACTCAAGGTATATTCAAAAATTAACCACATTTTAAATGTTCTTTTTGTCTACGTTGCATTGTTGTAGACATCTTATGACATTCTGAATGTGTCAGAACACCAACAAAACAATCCTTCGCAGATGCATGTTAATACGACCCACTAATATAACGTGCAAAGGAAGCTGAACAAACAAGTTTTTCCACCCCTCATAGAAAGTACTAGGAGTCCGCTGGCTGTTCTTAGTGAAGATTCGTACGGCTACATCGGGGCTTTCACCCGGACTCTTTGCTGGCTGCTGTTTGCCAGCACTGTCGTGCAGGTACTTAGCTGATATCCAACGTAGGGCCGGTAAAACACGACGTGGGAGACAAAAATATGGAACACAGGCTAAACAAGAAAAGGAAAACACGCAAAGCTGTTGTCGAGTTGTATTAGGTGTACGCAAGGTAACCTTTATTTTTGAGTCATAAGATAATTACGTTTCGAAGGAACAATTTGCGAATCCGAGGCAGGTTGCGTTGTTGATTGAGACTGAGCACGCCGCCGCACAGCTGGCATTCACCAGACAAAATCGCACGCTTTGATCGAAAAATGCATCGAATTACGGCTTTATTTTCAGTAGATATGTTTTCTGTAGTAAGCTTCGGACGAGCAAGAGACAGGAGTGCGTGTATTCTTTCGACGGATCGCGTGCGCTTCGTTGATTATCGCAAATTCGTGGCCACTGTCACCGGGCCTTGTTATCGACGACGATGTAAATGCGCCTAAAACACACGGACCGTAGGTAAAGACGAGACACACCCAACTAGGTGTATATATTACCCAATTTTCAGGTTTAGCGACCCTCCTGGAAGAACGATTTTTTTGCAGATAAAAGTTTTAATGAGATCTTGACACCATCAGTTACACGAGGGATATTTCAAAAGCAACATATGCAAATGTCCCACACGTAGTGAACGATAACACAGAAAATAATACAAGAACGCGCAAGCAATACGCAGTTTAATTATAATATGAAGGCATACTGCTGCCACTGTATGCTCCGTGTGTACTTCGTAATTCGCAAGGCGCAGCTTTTGTTTGTTTGTTTCTTTATGAAGGATGCGAGCCTACACATGACCAAGGCTTACTTTTCAATAGGCGAAGTTCTATTGCGGAAGATGGTAGAAAGGCGTAATTGTGAAGTTTGAAGTTCATGGACTCATTAGCCACTGTGTATAAGATATAATTTTATATTTCAGCCCTTACATTGCCCCAAGTTACTGCCTGGTCATTATTATAGTTTTTGGCGCAATATACCAAGGAATGCACAGTTTATTATTATATCCACGACCACTGTTTTCCTGGCGGCGGGGGACAATTTCTTATTTTATCGTGCTTTTATGCATTTTCTAAGGCAAATTGTGTCGTTCCGATGACGCACTTTTGCGGAATACAACTGCCTATTCAGTGCTTTGTAATTCTTTACTTTAACGCATCCTTCAAAATACAGATTCAGTTGTTTCAGCACCTGTTCCATGCGGTCTCGCTTTCGTGGTTGTCTATTTTTTTCGGACTGAAGAAGAAGAAGTAGTTTAATGATTGGAAAATGTAGAAAGGTCGGCCGGAAAATGGAGCATCTGGCCTGCTACTCTACGTAAGGAAAGGGGAAGAGGGGAAGAAAGAGGGTCACATTGGGGGATATAATGGGAGGAATGAGGTGAAAGGACACATTGCATAAATCTTTTCACAAGCGTGAGTCCAGGCCCGTGTCGCCTAAGAAACATGAAAGAGCACGCATTGCCTCTATCGTTTGCCAACTCTGTTGCCATGCGCCTAGCAAGAGGTCCTCCGACAGTGGTCTATTGTATTCTATTTTCGGGCTGTAACTTCAACGTAACTCCGTAGCAACTCGCCCAATTTACCACTTTAAATCTGGCGTCAATATGCTTGAATTCATGACAGACACATACAATGTGCCTACAGATGTGCACCCGGGGAAACAGCGGAAGAAGATGACCGGCGTAACAAAAGCAATCACAAATCAAAGGAAGCGTTGAGATACTTGCATCAACGACGACAAACATGAACAAAAAACATAGCCTATTCATACAGGAAATCACACATAATAACAAGGATAAAGTATAAAATTGACAAGGGCATGAAGGTCAGCTAGAATTGCAAGAAACTGAGAGCGTAAAAAAAAGGGGGGGGGGGGGGTAGCTGTCGATACTTAGGCAAAATGTGATTGTCCCTAATAAAATAATTTAATGCTCTTGCAGCTCTGCTACGTATTCATTGTTCATCCCAACAAACCAATCGTGTTTTTTTTCAACAGTAGAAGGACGCTCATGCATACTGTTTACCATAGAATTAAATGGAACACTTGCTTATGTAAAGCTGCAGCCAAGACGCGAACCTTTAGTTTCTTCGTGCAACCGCAGTCACTTGCAGAAATTCATGGCTTGAGTTCTGGCGGAGTACAGGGGCCGAATTCACAAAGCTTTAAGTTCGCCAGGGCCCTTCGCCATTGGCCGACCGCCTCCACTAATAATATTTCCATCGGCAGCATTGGCTGCAATTGAACGATTCTGACATCAGAATTTTTTGTGCATGCTGGTACAGGATTTGTGAGTTTCGCTTCTTCCGAGAAAATGGTAAATAGTGACTTTTTTTTCTTTTAGGAAAGCTGCAGGAGATGAGAAATACTAAAAAGAGACTTTCGTTGCCTCTTCTGCCAACTTTTCGGGTCCTGGCTGCTGCTGCTTTGCCAATTATACAACGTGTGCCACGGGGTATTCACCGAAATGAGCTACTTGTTCCCTGGGTGTATATATGTACAACTTGGCATGCACCACTGTATTTATATCCGAATGGATAACTTCGGTCGCTGCGTATGTGCAACCAGGCATGCAGCACCGGATATGTGGACATTATTGGCCAATCCAGCAGATTGGGTGGGTGCAACTGGTACATAGATAGACAAAGGGAACGAGAAGCAGGAAGTCGGAAACAAAAGCAGCAAACAAAACGGAAGTCATTAAAGGTTTAATTTGTAGGGATTGGGCTGCGTTTTATGAAAGAAGGCTTCTTGTTCAAACCAGATTGTTACCCTATCAACACACAGCAATGGTTATGTGCGATGTGCGGAAGAAGCTGTGGACGGGAGCTTATAATCTTTTATGAAGGCGGAACAGGTCACTCGTGAATAAAGCGCGGTAAATAACGGAGATATAATTCATAACTGCATTTCCTTTATTTCTCGTTACTGCCTTGTCTAGCATTCTATTATCTTTAATTCTTTTCACACCACCGTACCCAAACACAGGACAGCCAGCCGGCCTTCGTACTTGTTTAACGTTCAAGCCTTTCCCTCTCCTTTACCTCTACCTGAGACCTGTGATTCATAGCGAGGCTCCTTTGCGTTCTTTCTGCAGATGGTGTAAAAATATTTGAGGGAAGGACAACGCACACGGTGGAAGGTTCAGTTCGTGTTTGGCAAACCGCAATGTAAGATAGGCAGGAACAGTGCATGCCGGATAAAAGCGCAATTGAAAAGAAGCTAGGTAAGGAACTATATGGATCAGCAATGAAACAAATCGAGAAAGCTTCTTAATCATATTTCAGAGGATGGTTTCCTAAAAATATTTGAAAAATTTGATTAAATGTGGGTCTCACGCCAACAGTCATAACTCTAATTTAACTCGATAAAAAAACACAATTTTTGGCAGCGATATAGGAGAGGCTTTGATCTGTGCAATGAACCAAAATGATTGAGATCAGATCAATTATCGAAGCATAGTGATGAAATAACCAAAAACATGCGTGCTTCCAATGGGTGCGCCTTGGTGTAAACAGCCTCCATACCAAAACTTGGGGCACGATTTTACTTGCTGAGGTTCATTGCACACCCAATAACGTGAGAAAGAATTGTGCCAAGTTTCACAAAAAAATCTTTATTAGGGAAAAAGTTATGAATGTTTGCATTTGAAGAAATCGTAAAAAGATGAGTTCTGAGAAAATCAACAAAAAGATTTCAAAGCATAGCGCTTACATAAGCTGATCAGGAGAGTTAAAATCCCCTATATTTGTAGCCAGTTTTGTCTTGGGTCTTGCCCTTGTCTGATTTTGCTCGTGTTGCACCTCGGCTTCCTTTTTTTTCTAGCCTGCTTTTCAGTATTACAGGTATTTGCTGTACGTCTCCAGGTCCGTCGCCTTGTACTGATTGCCAACAAACTTTAATTTTGTGCGTCTTTGCGCTCTAACCTTCCCCATTCTGTGGCTGCCAGTAAGAAAAAGTAAGCGCCAGAGAGTAAACACATCCATCACACGATCCGGTTCTCCTTTAGCGCGCGTGCAGCCTCCATAACGTAAACAACACATGCAAAAGATTGCACGTCCACCTGGTGAGGTGTTTATTATTTTAATTGATAAATAAAATGTTGAAAATGCTATTATGGCTTTGCTACACATTTTACGTGATACGATTCTTAAATAACCAGCGAATAACTGCAAACCAGGGCATTTTTTCTGTTCCACAGAAAACTGGCACTTTCAGTTTCGGTTTCGTAGACGCCGGGTGGGTTTACATTTTTTTCAGTATCTTTTGAAAGAAACTGCGTAGGAAGATACTTTTTTCAGCAAAATGATGTAGAATAAATTCCTCATCTAACAAAGCAGAAAACAAAAAATTGACATTTTGAAAAAAAAATTACAATTTTCACTTGGCCTCACACCTTAATCATATTTCAGAGGATGGTGTCCTAAAAAATTCGATCCATTTAGAATGTAACAGTGTGATCTGAGACAAAGACGGCGCTGGAACCATACGCTCTTCGTTTCATGTCATCGTCCAAAGTCCCATCTGTTAGGTTTCGAATTATCCCAACCATCATACATAATGGCTGACAATAATTCTATATACTGTTCCAAGTGTGATCAGTCTGCCTGAATACGTAGAGTTGTGGGGCAAAAGTTGTTGCTTGCCGAAATGCATGCGTAACACATACAAATATATTTTACTCGTGTAAGGTAGAAGAAGAAGGCGGGGGGAAGAGGAGAAAGAAGTTAGAATAAGGATGGCTGCCTTGTCATACTGATTATCTCAGCTTTATTACAAATTTGGCGCAGTCAACGACAGGATAGGAACCTGTGTTGTGCACCTCATCCGCGTCGTTTTACCGAGGACCATGTGCTTGGACGTCACCGAAATCTGCGCGGACGACGACAGGTGTGCGAGCGTGGCAAGCTTTTTCCACGGACTGTGGTTCGCTGTCACGGGTGAGCACTGATCCCTTCTTCAGAACGCTCACAAACACGACGTTTTGCTAGTGGTGGTAGTACGTAACTGTGTACGACCAGCATGAGTGAACAAGACCTGAAATATGAGAGTGCGAAATACATTTTTCATCATATAATGGAATTCGAGCAGAGAAACCGTGAACACCAGCAACAAATACTAGAGCTCCTGACGAAAAGCGTCCTCCGGCATTCTCGGAGGCCGTCGTTGGAAACGGTAAAACCGGATGTTTATGACGGTTCATCATCTGCAAACGCTCAAGCCTGGCTGAGTTTCTATGAGTACGCGTGCGGCCAAAATGGTTGGCGACAAGACCTTGACAAGGTTATGAATATGCGCTTGTACCTACGAGGCATAGCGAAAACCTGGCATGACTTGAGAATCACGGAAAGACGGAACCGGCCGTGGGCTGAGTGGAGAGACAGTTTTTTGACGTCTTTCTCCGAGAGTAAGCTCCAGAGTTGGGATAGAGCTATAGCCTTCAAATATAGTTCCGGTCCTCTGGTAGAATATTTTTTTGAGAAGAGAAGGCTGCTACATGTTACTGACTCCACGTTATTGGACTCGTCGCTCATACCTCTGATTATATTAGGACTTCCTAAGAACATGCAACAAGATGTCCAACTACGAACTCCGCATACTGTGGATGACTTGCTTAAGACTATGAAAGATTTATGCACTCTGCAGCATCAAGAGCGTGCTTATAACGGCTACAGTACTTCATCTACTGAAGATCACAGATTTCGGTGTAAAACCGTGACCAAGTTGACATCGGGAGGTCACCCGTTCTCATTTCAAGAGACCATCTTCCTTACCGATCGTGCCAAGCTTGTGTACATTTCTGTGCAAGCAAATGGGAAGGACGTCGAGGCTTTAGTAGATAGTGGAGCTTCGATAACAGTTGTAAACAAGAGCGAAATTCTGGACCTAAGCATCGTGGACGATTGTCCTGTGACGGTGTATGGTTACGACGGCAGGAAACAGTCGTATAATGAGTGGGCGGAAGTATTAATCACATGCAAAGGAAAAAGCACATTAACTAAGGCTCTCGTACTCGACGGAGTAAAACAACAAACATCAGTTGCTCTTGTCTCGCCCAGTCATGCAACAGCTGCGACTAAACCTCTACTGGGATGGGGAAGTCACCACTCGAGATGACCGCCAAAAGTCTTCGGTTTCACTTGCTGAACTTCAACGGAAGCCTACCACAGAAACGGACGTTATGAAGTTGTATCCAGAGCTAACATGCGTCGGGGGCTATCCAAAGGCCACATCAAAGTTTGAAGTACCGTTTGAACTTCGCGACAAGACGGTAGTGAAACGCAAGGCCTACAATATGTCACGAGAGAAGAAACATTGGTTGAAGGAAGAACTACAGAAGATGCTCGACGCCGGTGTCATCCGCCCATCAACCTCTGCCTTCGCTTCTCCGATCACCATTGCTCCTAAAGGAGATGGCACATTTCGTCTCTGCACTGATTACAGACAGGTCAACAAACAGACTGACTTATTTCCGTTTCCAATGCCACTTATCGACGAAATTATCAACGAAACCGGGGGCTGCAAGATTTTTTCTCGCTTGGATCTGTGCAAAGGCTTCTGGCAAGTGCCACTGTCTGAGGAGACAGAAAGATTTTCCGCCTTTGTGACACCATTCGACATATACGAATATAATGCACTACCTTTTGGCTGGAAAAACTCACCTGCATGGTTTCAAAAGATTATCAACAGCGTTCTTGAGCCATATCTCGGAATTTTTTGCAATGTTTACATTGATGACATCATCGTGTATTCGAGATCTAAGCAGGAGCACACCGAACATTTGGCGAAGGTCTTACAAGCACTCAGCAATGCCGATCTGAAGATAAATGAAAAGAAGAGTGATTTCTTTCAGCCGAAGGTCGTTTTTCTCGGTAGAGTGTACGACGGTGCTACCAAAAGTACCAAGCAAGAGTCTGTGCATCGAATTTCCACACTTACGAAGCCGCATGACCTTCATTCGCTGCGAGTTTTTCTTGGACTATCAGGCCACTTCAGGGCTTTCATTAAGGATTTTGCTAAGATGACAAAGTGCCTGACCGAGCTGACAAAAAAGGATGTTCTATTTATTTGGTCTGATGAGTGCGAAGAGGTATATCAGGAACTAGTGCGCCGCATCTCTTCTGACCCAGTACTAACTTTACCGGACTTCAGCTTGCCGTTCGAGATGAACACTGATGCATCACACTATGGTACAGGGGCAGTGCTGTATCAGGGGGACTGTAGTTCTCCCCTAAACCGACAGCTCCGAGTCGTTCGGTACTATTCCTACACGTTTAACGCTACTCAGCTAAACTACTCTACTACGGAGAAAGAGGCTCTTGCCGTCCTCATGGCCGTGCGATACTTTAGATCATACATAGACGGGAGAAAATTCAAACTGTATACAGACCATCAGGCTCTGACCTATCTCCTCAGTCATTCGGAGTCAAGAGGAAAGCTGGCGCGCTGGATAAACGAACTGCAGCAGTACAATTTTGAGGTTATCCACCGTGCAGGCAGCGGGTTGACGGATGCAGATGCGTTATCAAGACTGGCTGTCGAAGTTCCACCTGAAGTGTTAAACGTGACGAATCTATGGGAAGGATGCGAAGGTCTACAGTTTGCCAATGGAAGATTCGTCGTGCCGGAGACTGTAGTTCCAAAAGTGCTCCACATGTATCATGAGACTCCCGACTCTGGTGGTCATGATGGTTTCTGGAGAACATATAAAAGCTTCTGCAGAGGTTCACGTGGAACAATATGAAGAGAGATGTAGATAACTATGTTCGATCATGTCACTTGTGCCAGGTAAACAAGGCAAAGTACCGCCCACGACCAGACGCACTCGTATTACCGCTTCACTCAGACACACCTTTCAAAGTAGTGCGGAGAGGCGCTGCGGTCACCGAGGTGAGCGGACGCGTCTCGCATCGGCTCCGTCGATTATGATTGACAGTGCCGGTTATTCACCCAATATCGAAGAACCAACAGTACCAGAGTGTGCAGCAAGTTGCAAGGAACTCGCCAACACCAAATTTGGTGAGAAATTTCCAATTTTTCGCCGTTTTTTGGGACCGGAAAGTTCTGAAGCGGAGCTCCAGAGCAAAGCCTAATGAGGCCTAGCTCGACTTCTGGCCGGCGCGCCACGTAGGCCGCCCGCCGCCGCCCGCCCGCCGCCGCCGCCGCCCGCCCGCCGCCGCTGACGCCGCTGCGTCGCCCGCCGCCGCGTCGGCGCAGCCGCTACCGGTGATATTGCCTCGGCGATGGAAACGGAGTTCGAGCCCGACGTTCGTCAAGAACAAGAAGCGCAAGATCTACAACCACGGCTCGTCCACATCGACGGGCGCACAGCGATGGCAGTCCAAGGCGCAATTCTACCGGACGACGACATCGCGGGTTGGGAGACCGGCGCGCGACAGCCACGTCAGCACAAGCCAACATCGCACGCCTGCTTCAACGGTGAGTCTACCCCCGCCGGCAAGAAGCATGAATCGCGCTACACTCAAGCGCAGTACGTCAAGAAGGTTACCGCAAATTTAACACGCATGGCGCGCATGCCAACGAACATCCCGAGAGAAGAGTGCAAAGTTATCATCAGACCTAGAGGAGGCCTAAACACGGGGCACACCAAAGCCCCAACCCTAACGGCAGCCATTTGGACGGCCGCGGGTATCACCAAAGCGGAATCAATGCAGGACACAGTGTGTGCCAATGTGGCGCAAAACATTATCGTTGTGAGTACCCCGGACGAGCAGAGACCGAGGCGCTACGCCACGATACGTTCACTAATCATCGGGGAACAAGCCCACGAAACCTACGCCTACTTAGCGGCCCCGCACGATACTTCGAAAGGAGTCATCCACGGGATACCGAAGACGGAAACTACCGCAGACATCAGAGAAAACATTATACATCCAGGGAACCCCGAAGCCATCGAGGCACACCGCATTGGAGAAACGACAGCGGTATTGGTCCTGTTTCAGGGACAGAAAGTACCTTCTACCGTAAAGTACGGCGTAAGTATCGTCAGATGCAGCCTCTATTGTCAACACCACCAAGTATGCCGGACGTGCGGCAAAATCGGCCACCGGCAAGACGTATGCCCGCAACCAAACACGAAGGTTTGCTTCGCTTGCGGTAAGCCTAACCCAAGAGACACGCACGCCGAAGAACGCAAGCCACGTTGCAAGCTTTGTAACGGCCCCCACCCAACCGGGGCGCCGGGCTGCAGCAACCGTTTCAGGTTGCCATATCTGGTAAAGAAACAGAGATGGGAGAACGCACGACACACGTCATCGACACACGTCAGCATAGCTGTGAACGACAACCCCGCAGAATTCCCACCCCTGAAAGCCGACCGTCCACTGGAGGAGCGCAAGCGCAGCACGAGTCGCAGCTGCTTGCGCGGTGTGCAAGGCGGCGACTCCGGCCGCGCCACGTCGCACGGGCGGGAAAGCAGGAGCAGGAGCAAACGGCGCACCGCTCAGTCCGCGCGCCGTGAGTCTCGCTCTCGAGAACGCGCCACGTGGTCCGAAAAGGTAGCTAACCATCACAGAAGCAAAAGCCGAACACCGCAAATCGAAGACACGATGCGAGCTCTACAGCAAGACAACGCAAACCTACGAGCCGAGAACCAAAACCTCAAGGCCCAGGTCAGGGAACTGAAACAAGGACAAGCAGAAATCCTACGACTACTGCGTGCAGGACAACAGCCTGCAGGAACCACAAGAATGGGCATCGCACAGGCAGCGCAGAGATCACTCACCCCTACGCCGCCACCACAACAGGTACCCGATCAACGATCAGCTACACCACTAATAGCAGAGAGGACACCCACAACGGCCCCACAACACGAGACGGTAGAAGACATGGAAGAGTATACGGCGGAAATATCCCGCCCCTCTTTCAAAGAACACAGAACAATGAACAGGGAACGTGAGAGCACCAATACACCTGAACATACATGAAAAACGCATCGAACTACTAGAGAAGTGCCTAACCGCACTCGAGCTCCGGGTAACCACGGGCTTCGCAGAGACGAAGGCACTACTGAACCAAATTCTTAACAAGAACAACACCACCAATGAAGAGAACAACACCTGCAGCATCCCACAAACATGGACCGAAACCCCACTACCCGCACAAGACTAAGAATCTGGCACTGGACCGCCAACGGGTTGCGGTGTCGGAAGGCGGTACTGCAGCAGCACGTGGCAAGCGTCGGGCAACCACCGGACGTTATAATGATACAAGAAACCCACATGGAAGACACACCGACTCTGCCGGGGTACCGAGCCTACTCGAACCCGCCCAGCACGCGAGAGCACGGCAAGGGAGCCGCACAGGGGGTGTGCACTTTCGTGCGAAAGGAACTCACCTCTATACACCACGAGAACTTCCTGGGACGCAGCTCCATTGAGCACTGCGTCACCGAAATCGGGCTGGGTAGAAGAAAGCAAGATCCCATATTAATGGCGAATATCTACAGCAATCCCACACACGGGCAGCAGAAATTCAAGGCACTACTACACAAGACTACAAAGACAAGCCCCAACGGCACGGTGGTGGTGTGCGGCGACTTCAACGCGCCACACAAAGAGCTGGGATACAACCGCACCTCGGCCAAAGGACGAGACCTGCTGGAAGAAGCCTCAAACGCCGGCTTTGTGCTTTACACAGATCCGGGCAACCCTACAAGAATTGGAACGTCGACTGCGAGGGACACAAACCCGGACCTCACTTTCGCTCGACTCTCCGGCAAAGCAAGAGGAACGGCGACCTGGCGCAACACTGGCCACAACCTGGGCAGTGACCACTACATTATAGAACTGAACATACACACAACGGTACACAACGACCAAAAGAAATTCAAGCACAAGCTCACAGACTGGACGCGTTTCCGCGCAAGCCCTCGATGAAGCCGACAACGACATCGAAGACATCGAGAAGTGGACGGAACGCGTAACCAAAGCAGCCGACTCGGATACCGCCGAGCTGGACGTAGAAGAGGAAGTACCGCAAATCGACTGCAAGCTGGCTCACATGATCGAGGCTCGCCAATCCCTGCAAAGAAGATGGAAAAAGCAATGGTACAATCGACGGCTACGGAAACGAGTCGCCGAGCTGGGTCGCGCCATTGAAAAAATACAGCAGAGAACTATGCACGCAGCAATGGCACGCAACGTGCCGCACTGCGGACGGACAACTACATAAAGGACAGACTTGGAAGCTGTTGCGACACCTCCTGGACGATAAATCCACGAAAGGCCACCAGCAGCACAGGCTTGCCCAAACGATCTACACTGCCGTCAAGACACTAGGCGAAGAGGAAGCCAGCAAGCGCATCAATGCCAAGTACCTCCCCACAGCGGCCACCGAGATCCACCCCGACCACAATGGACCGCACAACCCAGAACTGGATCGAGAGATCGAAGAATGGGAAGTCCGAGCGGTACTACAAGAGCTCAACTGCAAGTCGGCGGCAGGACCAGACCGGCTTCACAACCGGGCGCTGCGTAACCTCAACGATGGGGCGATCGCAGCACTCACAAGATACTTCAACCAATGCTGGAGAGAAGGCAAACTACCGAAACAATGGAAGAAGGCTCGCACGGTCCTCATACCGAAGCCCGGCAAGCCACCCAACATTGAAAATCTACGGCCCATCTCCCTGACGTCCTGCGTCGGAAAAGTGATAGAACACATCATGCGTAACAGGTGGAACCGCTACCTCGAAGACAAGGGCCTCTACCCGGACGAAATGATCGGCATTCGAGAGAAGCTTAGTACCCAAGACGCCATGTACAACTCCAGCATGAAATCCTGGAAGTATCAGCTCCCACTCACGACAATAGAGCAGTTCTCGGCCTAGACCTGCAGAGTGCTTTCGACAAGGTACGCCACTCGGCAATCCTGTCGCAGGCCTCGCGGCTAGGACTTGGACGAAGATCCTACAACTACATAAGGGACTTTCTGTCCAACCGAACGGTAAAAATACAAGCGAGTAACCTACAACTAGAAGAAAAGACCCTCGGAAGCGTCGGCACACCGCAGGGCTCCGTGATATCGCCGCTGCTCTTCAACCTGGTCATGATCGGAGTTGCGGAGCGACTAAACGCGCGAGTCCCGCCCGTCCGTTACACGATCTACGCGGACGACATCACGCTATGGGTTGCCGGCGGCAGCGACGGGTACATCGAAGAAACGCTACAAGAAGCAGTGAATACAATAGAAGATCAGCTGGATGGCACCGGTCTCCGATGCTCGCCACAAAAGTCCGAACTCCTGATTGTCCCACCACCCGGGCGATATAGGAAGAAAGCCACTGAAGACTCGGAGAAGATCGTGCTCCGAACCAGAGACGGCATCGTCATTCCGAAAGTCTTTAAGCTCCGTGTCCTAGGCATGGTGCTCGAAGCCAGTAGGAGCAACGGCGTCACCGTCGACAAGATCATCACTAAGATGGGTATCGCCACGCGACTGATCAAGCGAGTTGCGACCCGGCACAGAGGGATGAAGGAGGCCAGCCTACTACGTCTGGTGCAGTCCTTCGCCATCAGCCACGCTGCCTACGTAAGCGCCTTCCACTACTGGAAAGTACAGGAGCGCGACCGGATAAATGCGGCCATCAGAAGGACATACAAGGCTGTGCTCGGCTTATTCAACTGCACGAGCACAGCCAAGCTGCTCGAGCTGGGGGTGCACAACACCCTCGAAGAAATCGCAGAAGCGCAAAGAACATCTCAGCGCGAGACTCCAAACCACACGAACGGGACGAAGCATCCTGGCCAGACTAGGCCAAGGAACGAACACTACTGACAACGAAGCGAAGAGACATCACGCCCTCCCGAAAAGGGCCCTCCGCCGACTGGTGGTGGCGCCCATACCAAAGAACATGCACCCGGAGTACAGCCAAAGCCGACGAGACGCACGAGCCAAGGCCCTCACTGAAGCACATGCCAACGATAACGGCGCCTTATACGTGGACGCCGCTAAATACAAAGACAAAGAAGACACACGTGGCCGTAGCAATACGCGCCACAACGGGCGAAATCTACAGTGCTTGCAGCGTCTGTGCGAAGCAAGCGCATCAGGCGGAAGAAGCCGCCATTGCGCAGGCCCTCGCCGACAACAAGTGTACAACGATCCTGAGCGACTCGCGCACAGCGGTTCGGAACTACGGCAGAAATAATGTGTGCGCCAGTGCGGTGCGCGTTGTGAAGTGCAGTGACAGACAGTGCACCGACGGACTGCGGACTCGTCTCCGATGGTTCCCGGCGCATCAAGGCTGCTACTTCGGGAGCACCTTCCCAAACCGCAATGAGACGGCGAACGCCGCTGCGCGAGGTCTTACTCGCCGCATGGTGGCACCAGCGTCCCTCGTCTTAGCGGAGGGAGTAGCCACCAACGATGAAGACGACGAAGAAGAAGCCGAACTGGTAATGGTACCGGAGCGCACGTCGCTCCATGCCGGACCCACACCCGCAGCTCACCAGAGAACAGGCGGTACTCTAGAGACAGCTGCAAACGAACTCGGTGCTCGCGCCTGCGCTCGCGCGCTTCATATGCCCCGACGTCTACGAGAGCGCAAAGTGTAGTGTGTGTAACAGTGCGACCGCCACGCTAACTCACGTGTTGTGGGATTGTAAACTGAATCCAGAAGAGGCAGCGGCCTACCCAGGCAGAGTGCCAACGGACATTGCCCGTGCCGTAACAGCTCAGGACTCAGAGCAACAACTACAGGCGGTCCAGCGGATCGAGGCAGCTCTCGCTCGCCAAACGCGCAGGGACGCACCCGACGGGACCCAGGGGCGACAGCCTCGTGGAGAACGCTGGGTCCCCCGGCGTAAGCGTTGAGACGCAACTTGATGACTGCACCTATATAGTCGGGTAGCAAGAGGGCCCTGCGTGGCACCCTGCTACCTCCGCCGGTGCTTTAATAAAGTTCATTTCTCTCTCTCTCTCTCAAAGTAGTGCATATGGACTTTGCCGAGTTGAAAAAGAAGAGCGAAGGAGTGCGCCAAACACAGTCATTTGTAGTGGAAATCGACCAATGCACAAGAATGGTAGCTGCACGCCCTGGAAAAGAAGATACAAATAGTGTCATTGCCCTTCTTGACCGAGCGATGTTTTCGGAGTTGAAGGTCGTAGTCTCTGACAATGGACGTGCATTCATGAGCAACAAGTTTCAGCAGTGGGCAGACAGTCGCGGGGTTGTGCTGCGGCGCTGCTCTCCATATCACCCCCAAGCCAATGAATTGGCAAAGAGAGAGCTATCCGTGACATAAAACAGTTTATGTCAATGTACCCAAACTTCCGAGGAGGTTGGAAGTGCTGCCTAGAAGCAGCCGTTGCACACTATAACAGGACACATACCACAAGCCTCAGATGTAGCCCACATTTCGCCGTGTATGGTGAAGTGCCGAAACTGTCCGCCGACCAGGAGCTTGGAATTTCGGACAAACTCCAGCTAACGGAACGACCAAAAACCATCGAGGAGCGCAGCAGGTATCGCGCAGCGATGAAACGCCAGTTCGACAACAGGCATCATGGACATATACCGCATATCAAGCTAAACGACTTTGTACTTGTCAGAAAGGGACTACCAGGAACTGATGTAAAAATCCTTGGTCCATTCCAGGTCGTCAAAACGTGTGTGCAGCAAGGCCTTCTCAAGACTGTTGGGTATATGAACAGTGGACAATTAGAGATTGCAGCTGTCAGCAACATCATTCCTTATCACCCCAGGAGGGGTGAGACTTAAAAGAGGGGGAGTGTAAGGTAGAAGAAGAAGGCGGGGGGAAGAGGAGAAAGAAGTTAGAATAAACAAGGATGGCTGCCTTGTCATACTGATTATCTCAGTCTTATTACAACTCGTAAACCTGTGAGCAACCTCAGCTGTAGCCAAACGGTAATGTTGTGGCGGGGCTAAGTACGCCATCTTTTGTTCACTCCCGGTCGCATTTCGATGGGGGCGGAGTCAGAAAACTGCGTGTACCGCACATTAGGCGCACGTTAAAGAGCCGCAGGTTGTTAAAATAATCCGACGTTGTAAGCCCGCTGCGTTGTAAGCTCACTGCGTTGTAAGCCCTATCATCAGATTGCGGTTTTGGCACGCAAAAGTCTAGAACATAAATTGTGAAACAAGTGAGCGTGTCTTGTGAGCACGTTTGCTAGCCCAATTAACCACGCAGATATCAGCGAGGACATATTCATACTGCCATAAACCTGCAGTTCTTAGCATTTAGCGGACAGTGTGAATGAATCTGCAGGTGAACCTGCTATAGTATGGCTTAAATATTGTAGCAGGAACGTAAGGAAAATACATAAATGCAGAAACACAACTTTAGAGCACCAAACGCTTGAAGATTCGCTAGTTGGCTATCGACAATTCCGGATCTTAAGGGCTAAGAGTAAACGCAACATGAAGCTAAAACAAACCTTGGTTAAAACACGCCAGCATTATGTTTCACAGACAGTGCTATTGAGAATCATCAACACATATACATCACGTTTTTGGTCCAAATGCCCATATTAGAGCACCACGGGAGATTCAGCAGCACTCAAAAGCAATGCGCGGGAGTGAAAGCGCATAATTATTTGAGTAGCCACATTCCTCGTGTGATGGTGGTGGTGGTAAAACATTATTTCCCAAAGAAGGGGTCCTGAAGGACACTCGGCTCGTGTGATGATCGGAACCATTCACTTAGGTACAGATATGAGCTAGTACAAATACAGCGACGGCAACAAAAATGTGTCTAGCGGCGATAACATAAGGATACCTATGCTGCGCTTATCATCGCGTTACTGCATTCCCTCTGACGGTTCCCACCCTTCATGTAATGTCCCTCACGGGGCCCTAGAGGAATATTTATTGAATTAATAAATAAATGGCAGGCGAACATTGTTCGAAATTATTATTTTGTCCGCAATGTGTGACCGTACAGTAGCATCAATAGCTACAAGGGCTGCTCTGGACTACCTGAAGATTACCGGAACAGAAGCAAAACTTTAAGGAAACCACTGTGTTATTGCATAAATGCATCCCGCCCGCAGGGGTGGCTCAGTCAGCCCAGGCGTTGCGCTGCTGAGCACGAGATCGCGGGATCGAATCCGGCCGCGGCGGCCGCATTTCGATGGAGGCGAAATGCAAAAACCCCCTTGTGGTTGCGTTGTAGTGCACGTTAAGGAACCCCAGGTGGTCAAAATTAATCCGGAGCCCTCCACTACGGCGTGCCTCATAATCAGAACTAGTTATGGTACGTAAAACCCAAGAAAAAAGAAGAAAGAAAAGTATATGAATCCCTTCTTCCTGTACTCAACATCATCTGTAATCAATCGTTTTTGTCCCTTTTACTTTTTCCCCTGTGCAGAGTAGCAGGCCAGAGAATCGTCGCTCAGGCCCACCTGTCTTCCTTTTTAATAAATATTCTCTGTCTTAATAAATAAATAATTAAATAAATAAATTTTGAGGTAGCAGGCGCAAAATGTGGGATAGTCGAGTACCTATAGTGACACACAGCGTGTGCGTGCGTGTCGTTGTCACTCACCTGTCTTGTCTTTTGGTCTGTTCACCACAATTCTGTATAAATCATTGTCGGAGATAATGCTAGTGATTGAGCAGTTCAACACATCATATTGCATCATTTAAATGTAAACGGCACAAACACATTGCGCTTGTGTTATCAAATTTGTCGAAAGAAACCTGAGTTACCCTTTCGGTCATTACGTTTATTTCTCGTTCGATCTCAAAAGTGAAGTCTTGTTATTTTTCACGAAATATTATTTCGTCACACTGTGTTCGTGCCGGGTTTCCCACTGAGTGGCCGATTACTCCGGAACCACTAGACGACGGCCTGAGTTAGCCAGTTGCAAGTGGCAAAAGAATGTGCAGTCCGAAAAAATTATTAGGAGAACATCAGATCAAAGCAAGGCTCTCTTTGGAGCCTGAAGGGGAATGCTGTCCTCGTATTCGGCATGGCAAAAAAAAATGCTGTAGAGTCTTCCAAGTCCGAGCCACTTTCGAGACCACCCTGCGCGGCTCGTCGCCGCTTCTTTGGTTGATCGGTCTCAGTTAAGGAAGAGGGTCACTCCATTCTCCTGCATCCGAATCGACATTTATATATTGTCCGATTAGGTGGGCGATTAAAAAAAGGTAAACTACCTACGCGAATGTCTACGGGAGCTGATTGCGTAAACTCCAACAGGGAGAGTGGCGTCTCTGTGCTCGTTCCAGACAGTGGCCTGTTTTTGAAGAGAGCGAATTCGAAGATTAAAGAACTCATGCCTTTGATCTCGCGTGCCGCTGCACACTCAGCGGAAACGCTGAATGGTTGGGCTGACGCCAGCGATTCGTGAAGTAGAAGCAACTTGAGCTGTTGCGATGTTTTGTCCCTCTCTTTCACTTCCGTATTGTTCTTATGTCTGTGCCAAGTCAGTGAAGTAGGCGAAAGAGAAAGGCCTTCCCTAAAGATGGCGACAGTATAAGTGCAAGTAAGGAAATAGTAGAAGCAGCCCCTACTGCCCTACGCTGATATTTACCAACACTTTACTTGCTTTTTAAAAATGCAGCAATAACCACAGTTCGGTGGAGCTATAGTAAAGTAGGTTACAATCCTTTTCGCCACGTTCATTATGCTGCGTTTTGGTAGTTTTGTGCAAGACATACATGAAAAGAAGTTTCTTGGAGTATGTTAAACCAACATGTGTGTGCGAACAGCTCACGCACATGTACGCAGATGTGGTGGTGGTGGTGGTGGTGGTGAATTGTAGCAACAGGCGGGTTTAGCCTGGCGATCAAGGCCGGCAATTGCTCCGCCTGAGCGTCTCTTACAATATCGCTGAATGGTTTCACCATATGTCCATCAAACCAGTCTGTCTTAAGAATTCCACAAGGAGACGTGAAGTTTCTGTGCGGGCTATAACTGATCCCTCGGGAAATACAAGGTGTTGCAGGCACGCATGCGGAAGGTCCTTTTTTTGTAGATTCTCCAGGAGAGCGTCCCTTTCAACTTGGAATTGCTGGCATGACCACAGAAAGTGTTCAATATCTCCTGTCTCGTCACATGCCGTACAGTTCGGAGAATTGATTCGTCCCGTCTTAAATAACCAGGCCGGTGTACTAGCAGATCCTGTCCTGATTCGATATAAAAGCGATGCTTCCTCTCGATGAAATCTCTTGGTTACGCAGAGCATATGTGGTGGAACCCAAAGCGACCCAAAGTGATTTCGAATGTCCGATTTTTTCACTTGATTACTCTTTGGAGCCTTGATTTTGGGAGGATGATAGAGCGCTGCGTATGCAAGCGCATCAGCTTTTTCGTTGCCAGTAATACCAATGTGGGAGGGAATCCACTGAAACTTTACCGTGAAGCCTTTGTTCTTGAGTTCTTTCACAAGGGCTAGTGATTTGCGTGGGAACTTGGTGGATGGCAGACCGCGGTATAGTTGTTGTAACGCAGCCTTTGAGTCCGTAAGGACAACCACCTTCTGCGAAGGCAGAGACTTTAGTTTGCGCAGCGCAGAAGCTATTGCTACGCCTTCTACAACTGTCGACGAGGCCATACAGTCTAGACGGCCAGACCATGTATATCTCAGAGAGGGAATACAGAATGCAGCTGCACAGCGGTCTTCGTCTACTTTGACAGAGCCATCTGTGTATACTTGTAGGTGGTTCGGGTAAGTCGTGTGCAAATGTTGTAGGACTAATGACTTGGCTTCTGCTGATGGAATGCAGCTCTTTGACTGCAATCGTGGTATACTTAAGTCGCATGTGATGTCCTCGAATGTCCAGGGCGGTTCTATCTTTTCCCTCTGTCTCGAGCAGCGCAATCCTAAGACGCGAAGTGTGTTCAGTGCTGCATAAAAATGTGACCGTGGCCTGTTACTTATACGTCTTAACAGGGCTTTCCCGGGCGTAGACTCACTCAATCGTAGTAACTGGATCATGAGACTCTGGGAAGCCTGAAGTCGCAGAGGGCGTGACTCAGCTTCGTAGAGCACTTTCTTGTTCGACGCTGGCTGAGGGACTCCAAGGCAAAGTCGAATACCTTTTCTGTGGATGGCTTCTAAGCGCTCGTATTGGCTATCTGAGGGTGACATCAGGGGTAGCTGGTACAGGATTCGACTGGTAACCAACGCTGTATGTAGCCGTAGCATCGATGTCGGGCGGTTGCCCCAGCGTATGCCAGCGACTCGTTTGAGCACATGTAGCCTTTGTGACGATGACGCCACAACGTGGTCAACAGCGCGGCGCCAGATTAGCCTGTGGTCCAAGGTAACGCCAAGAAATCGGACGTTGGTGACTTGTCGAATGTGGTATCCGTCCATATTCAGCTTCAAGCGTGTAGATTCTCTTTTAACTCCAGGAAATAGTATGAATGATGATTTCTCTGCTGATAGTGATAGTCCAAGCGTTGCCAAGTGGCCTTGAATGGCATTTACTGCTCCCTGGGCTATTCGTGCGAGGCGCCGATGCTGGTAGCCAGAGACCCATATGCAGATATCATCGGCATATATAGATATCTTCACTGGTGTTCGATGGTTTAGTACTCTTGGGAGGCTAGCCATGGCGATGTTAAACAATAAGGGAGATAAAACACTTCCCTGTGGCACGCCGCGAAATATACCTATCTCATCGCTTAAAATGTTACCAAGACGGACTCTGATACGGCGATCATTGAGAAACGTATGTATGAAGTGCAAGAGATGACCCGTGACGCCTATAACTTGTAACTGGCTGATGATGGCTGTTGGAGACACGTAGTCGTAAGCCTTGGAAATATCCATAAAAACAGCAAGTGTCGACAGGCCATCCGCACTGTAATGTTCTATGTGGCTTAGCAGGTCTAGCACATTGTCTTGAGCACTTAGACGCTGGCGAAACCCAGTCATGCACGGCGGTTGTTTTCGACCCTGCTCGACAGACCAAGTGAGTCTTGTGCAGACCATCTTCTCCATTAGCTTCGCTGCACAGGAGGTCAGCGATACCGGTCTGTATGAGTCCAGAGCTGCAGGATTCTTTCCAGGCTTCAGAACCGGTACCACCCATGCTACCTTCCATAAATGTGGGATATCCCCTCTAGCCCACACTTTGTTAAAAAATGCCAGCAAGTCACGTCGTTGCTCAATAGGTAGGTTCGTCAGCATCTGATTACTTATGCGGTCAGGTCCCACCGCACAGCGACGTCGGAGGCTGCTCATAGCTAGCTCCATCTCTCTCAGTGTAAAAGGAGCATCCATCGGAGACGACGATAGCGGCGGAGGCGGGTTGGTTGTGCCGGCTGACCTTCCAGAAGAGTATACTTGAGCAAAGGCATTCGCAAGACAATCGAGCGTCTTGCCTAACTTCAATGCTAGGGCTTCAAATGGCTTGTTTGGTCGAAAGTTTCCAGCAAGGTTATTAACGACCCACCATATCCTTGGAACTGGCGTGAAGACCGATAGGCTTGCACAAAATGCTGCCCATTGATCTCTTCTTAGTTTCTTCGTGTAACGTCGAATCACCGCGTTAATTCTGTTGTATATTGTCTTCATTGGTGGGTCGCCCTTCGTCCTCATCAGCCTCCGTTCCGCTCTTCTACGAGCAGCGCATAGATTTTTTAGCTTTAGATCCGGAGCGGGAAAGTGGTCGGGTAGTTTCAGCTCAGCGGTAGCTAATCTCTTGCTACGTAGCATGTCTGCGAACAGGTCTCCAGATGATTCACTTAGGCCGTCCCTGTATGTATCCCAATGCGTCACAGGACAGGATTTTCGGCCGTTGGTTCTATATCCAGCAATGTTGACGAAGACAGGAAAATGGTCACTACCCATTCTATCTTTACTCGTCGTTGACGATGCGAGGATGTCTGCTGAGTATAATGTCAAGTCAATGACACTGTAAGAGGCCGGCGGTCGAAAAAACGTTGGTTGTTTGTCATTCGCCACGCAGAGTCCCTCAGTGTCTAAGGCACTCACAATTTGCTTCCCACGTGCATCAGTCACCTTGTCGCCCCAAAGAGTATGGTGTGCGTTAAAGTCCCCACATATAATCCTCGGAGCCGGGCAGCGGCTGCAGAGGTCTCTTATGATCTCTCCCATCGAGACCTTCTGGCGAGAGCTCACATACACGGATGCCACGCTGAGGCTTCGGTTTCCCAGCCGCACTTGTACAGCAGTAACCTCCAAAGCACTGCTGCAAAGGTCTTGAACTGGGAGAACGTAATGCGGTATTTCACGTCTCACATATAGCGTGGCGCTTCCATTCGGAAATGTCGGAATACTTTGGTTTCCATGTGCGACGTAACCAGCAATTGATCTGGAACTTGGAAGACCAGCCTCGGACAGGGCCAATATTGGCACAGGCATGTTGCGTAAGAAAATCGATAGTTCAGGTAAATGGCACGCAAGACCCGCACAGTTCCATTGCATAATAAGTGGCACCTTTGGGCGAGACGGTGAACATTGTGTCCTGACCACATCCATATTGTTTGGTGCTTTAAGAAGAGGCAGAGCTTAGAATCACTGACTCGAGAGCCAGGACTACTTCGAGCATGTCCTTCATCGAGCTCGCTGGCATCTTCTCTATGTGTGATCGCAGGGCCTTGAAGAGAGCACGTAGCACCTGTTGGCAGTCCTCCTGTGGTGTTTTTTCAACGCAACGCGATTGGGGTCGCTGCAGTGCAGACACATAGCTTCGCTGTTCCGGTTGTTCAGCAGTCTTCTCTTCTATGTGGTCTCTGTTCACTGATTTGACTGCTTTAGCCGGTCTGCTGCGCAATGGCACCACTGTGTTCTGGGTTCCTGAAGGAGGCTTCAGGCTTGGGAAATCAGTTTCACTCCATTTGATGTCATCTGACTCTCTGCGACTCTCCGTCTTTTTCTTCGTCTTATTCTTCTCATCCTTTGCTGTTGGCCCCAAGATAAACGTTTTCTTTCGCTTTATTGCCGCTGCCCGCGTAGGACACTTGCTATAACTAGCTGGATGACCACCACTACAGTTTGCACAAAGAACGTTCTCCCTGCACGTGCATGTTTTGAAATCATGCGGTCCTCCACATCTCTTACACCGCTGATCACCACGGCAGTACTTGGCCACATGTCCATAGCGCTGACACTTGAAGCACCGCGGTGGTGTCTCAACGTAGTCAATGGTCTCGTGTCTTGTGAAGCCCAAGTTGATCTTCTCTGGGCGGTCTGTGTTCGGAGCGAACGTTAGAACCACGGTGCTGGTTCGCCTGGACTCCCATTCGGATTCGAAAGTTTGGACGCGTCGCGTGACTCTCCTTGCATGATAAACACCTTGTGGTTTTAGGTAGTTCAACAGTTCCTCGTCAGTGTACCACTTAGGCACTCCTCTAATAATACAAGTGTTTTGTAGGTACGAATTTGGTACTCGTACTGAGATTGTAGTCCCTGAGATTGACTTGCAACTGAGAAGGGCGTTCACATGTTCTTCTGTCTGTACATCTAGGAGTAGCGCCCCTTGAGCAGTAAATCGGCTTCTAACTGGCGATGCGCCAAGAATTTCTTCAATTTCCGTAGACAGAGCAATGGGATTCACCTTTTTCAGGTCGGCTCCTTCTGTGACAGGTGTAATAATCACTGGGATTCCGACGGTCCTCTCCTTGCGGTGACGCACAAGCCTGAAGCCTTCATCGTCCAGATCTGTGATGTCAGCTATGTCACAGTCATCAATAAGCGTAGACTCGTTCTGTTTCTGTAGCTTTATATCTTTTACATTCACGGTTGCTCTCAGGGTCACTTGATTGCCTCTGTCCCGGTGTCAGGTCAGGCGTAGTCATGGCGGAGCTCCCGTTGCTACCAGATCGGGCTCTTCTGCAGGGTCCTATCGAAGCGGCGGGAGGCGAAGGCGCCCCCGGCCTCCGGTAGGGAAGGTATCTTGCCGAGTCGTCCGACGTCTTCGACAATTCTGGTTGACGAAACGTCGAAAAAATCAAAAACACTCGAGAGCGAGACAGCAGTGCAACTGTGTCGAACCAAACTTCTTCCACACCCAAGCAAGATATACAACTATCCACTTTAAGATCAACTTTTAAGATCGAACGAGAAATATAAACGAGATAAAGGAAGACGGTTGCTTCAAGAGAGAGATAAATGAGATAGGAAAGACAGAGAGGTTAACCGGAAGGTATATATACTGTATGCTACCCTGCACTGGGGAAGGGGTAAGGGGAGATCAAAAGATGAAGAAAAAAATGCAGAGAGAGAGAGAGAGAGAGAGAGAAAGCGAAGAGAGGAAAGGCAGGGAAGTCAACCAGACGAACGTCCGGTGATGTGCGTTGAAGACATCTGACATGAACCAAGGGCCAGTGGTCGTTGCGTGAATACGAGGCGGTGGGTGAGCCATGGGGCTTACTCAAGACTTGCAAGGACTGGATTAACAATATCCAGTACTTGCACTGCACTTCGTGCTGACGGAGTATGCAGATTGCTTAAGAGTATACGAAGGGTATTTACAAGGGACCGAAGCATCACAACCACTTGCCGGTCTTCTTCGGGGCAATTTATCGGGAGTCGGCATTCTGGACTCTACCGCAGTGCACTGTATACTTCCATGTGACTGTGGTGCCGGCTGTGGCATCGGTTGTGGCTCCGGCTGTGGCCTCAGCTGTGGCGTCGGCTATGGCGTCGGCTGTGGCTTCAACTGTGGTGTTGGCTGTGGCGTCGGCTGTGGCATCGGCTGTGGCGGCGGCTGTGGCATCGGATGTGGCCATGACTGTGGCTTTGACTGGGGTTTCAGCTGGGGTATTCGCTGTGGCTTCGGTTGTGGCTTCTGCTGTAGCGGCGGCTGTAACTTTGGTAGCGCGAGCCAGGCTTCAGTATTGGTGTTCTACGGCACGACCTTGTCTGTATTATTTATTTATTTATTTTAGCACCCTAAAGACCCGTTAGGGCATTACACAGGGGGGGATGGAAAAGGTCAAATGGACGTCCACTGTGTAGAATATAAATAATATGGCAAGCTACGAGGTACAGTAAAATTATCAAAACGTGGAACAGATACAAAGAAACGAAAACAACACCGAAAACGATGTTTATATAATATCTGGTAGCGTAAAAAAACGCAAGAGAACTGAAAACGCGAAGAGGACTACAGATACAGATAAGATGTTTCGCAAGTACATATCAGCTGAAACGGAAAAAAATTATACAATACTAAGCACATAAAAACATATTGAAGTAAATATTCAAGCGTAATACGTGGGTTATGACAGGTTGACACACTCTAAGAAGGTTAGTAGTGCTGCGTGAAATGATGATGATTCCGTAAGCGAGACAATGTTTGAAGGGAGTGAGTTTCATTCGGCAATAGATAAAACTAGAGGCAAATTTTGATAAAGATTAGTCCTGGCAAATATAGGTTTTACTTTATGAATATGGTCTGTGCGCGTCGATATGTGAGCAGCGGGAAGAATATGAGCTCGGGCAAATGGGATGTTGTTGTGGAAAAGGCTATGGAAGAACGACAACCGTGTTAATTTCCTGCGCATGTCAAGAGAAGAAAGATTTAGTGATTTCTTTAAGGCTGACACACTTTGATAGCGAGAGTATGAAGACGAGATGAACCGCGCAGCTTTATTTTGAACTGATTCAAGTAGGTTCGTGAGATTTGAATGATGGGGGTCCCAAATTATGGACGCATGTTCTAAAGAGGGCCTGATAAGAGAACCGTATGCGCGAAGCATGGTATCTGTGTTCGCAAGGTGTAAGTGCCGTTTAAGGTAACCAAGTTTTTTGCATGCTTTTGTGGTAATGTGTTCAACGTGGGTATTCCAGCTTAGATTGGAAGTAAGCGAGACACCCAAGTATTTGATTGAAGATGCTGTGTCAATAGTAATACCACGTATTTTATACTGGACAGAGGTAACTCGAGTAAAAGGAGCAAATTTTACGTGCTTAGTTTTGGCTATGTTGATTCCCATCTGCCATATGTCACACCATTCCGTAAGTTTTGTTAAATCAGACTGCAGCACAGTCATGTCGGCCGGGCAGTTTATTTCATTATACAAGACGCAGTCATCTGCAAAGAGACGTATTTGTGAAGTAACATTAGTTGCGATGTCATTTATGTAAATTAAAAATAGTAGCGGACCAAGAACAGATCCTTGGGGAACTCCCGAAGTCACGTGAGGGCGGTTAGAAAAACAGTTGTTCAAAGAGATTACTTGAAATCGATTGGTTAGGAATTCTTCAATCCATCGCCTCGTGTAGAGTCAAGCTGTAGGTTTCGAACTTTCAGTTTTAGACTCGACTCCTCCAGGCCTAGGGGGCAGAGGAGGAGGTTTTGTCTGATGTGCCGCGCTCTTCATAGAGGAATCTTCGTTCTTTGAAGTCCGACGGCGTAGGGAGCGTCGCTTTCTAATGGCTGCAACAGCTTCCCGACGAGACGAACGGTCTCTTGCCATCTGCTTCAAGACCGCCCTTTCTTTCCTCATTTTAGGGCAGTCTTTGAGGTAGCGCCATGGGACCCAATGCAATTGGGGCATTTGAGCATCGTGGCGTGAGGTTGTGCGCAGCGCGAGCAAACTCTCGTATTCTCGCACACAGCGCTCACGTAACCCAGCCTCAGGTAGTTGCGGTATTGGAGTGGTCTTTGGATAAATGGACGTACGGGGTGTCTAAAGTGGCCCACCTTGACGTGTGAGGGAAGAGAATCGCCCTTGAAAACCACCTTCACACAGCGGGATGTGCCGCGTCGAGACACATGAATGATAGCGCAGCCATCAACGGCTGGCTTAATTAAAATCGGGAAGTCGGCGCTGGAGATGGAGACGTCCACGTCGCTGATGACACCAGTAGTGGTATCACTGTCCAGAGGAATGCACGAGTTGACCTTCATGCCACCAAGTTCCGTAAGTTTGCTCAAAGTGATCCGTGCAGTCTCGTGTACGACGTGAATAGACAAGACATTTTTGCGTGCTGTTGACTCTGACATCCGTGACTTGGTTTGGCGCCACCGCTTCGAGAACCACCGAGACAGACTGTCTGTTGAGTCGCCTCAGGTTGTCGGTAGCGAGTTCTGGTATAAATATAATTTTACTGACAGCGCTATTCCGAGCTGGTCCTGCAGTCGACGTGCTGAAGACAAGTAAGACGTGGTGTTTCTTCGTTTCGCCTTGCGGCTCCTCACAAGCTGAAAGTCGTCGTCGGAGAAGTCCGCACTTCTGAGCGAGTAGACATTGGTATCGTCGCTGTCGGTGTCGCTCTGGAGGCCGGTCCGCTTCCTAGACGCAGCCACCGCTGAAGTCGCCATCCCCAGCAGAGGCGCGGGGACGTCAGCTTGCATCCGTGCAGCAATCCATGACGGCTACCCGGAGATTTACAGAGAAATCAGGCAAAAATAGCAGAGCTACAGAAGTAGCGTGCTGGCTCGCAGAAACTTCGTCTTCGTCATCACACACGTAGAAAGATAGTCAGATGAAAAAAATAAAAAAATATATCTAAGGTGATTGCGCAAGTATTCGGTTTCAATGTTCCTACAAGAGGTCGTGCTTTGGTCCGGCAGCGAAGACAAGTTGAAGAAGGCAAACCTCCTTGTCGAAACATTGACTCCAAAAAGAGCTCTCAGGCTTTAGTTTTTAACGTCGAACACTTTTTTAAAAGCCTACGACAGTTATTGACATAACACCAGCACAGCGGAATTATCTGCCCAGGCGGATGCCATTAAAAAAAGTAAACCAAAGCAATCCATGCACTTGTCGCACTATTTGTGTTAAACAACTTTTCATTACAAAATTTACCGTACATGTTTATATTAGAACGTTTCCGGGAATCGTTATAAAAGTATATCTCCACGTTTCCACATTCCAAAATGGCCATCTAGATCAAAAGGACGGCCACCAAGTTATTCCTTGAATCAACCTGATTACTCATGCGGCACCGCGACGCGGGGCCGCATGAGGCAGCTCCAAAATGAAGCTGCCGTCGCCATTCCCTCTTCCCCGGAGGTGATGCCGATTGGCCCTTTGTGCAGCTGCCCATTAAACGCGTAGTCACTTAAGCAACAAGGGCAATACGACCCACTTTTTCGCGTGGCATGGAGAAGATTAAATGTACGCAGCACTCTGCGTCACATCGGCCTACCGAGCTCCGCTCTTGTGACTTAGGCATGCCTAATTAAGCAGATTTAACGAGTAATTTGACGGCAGTTATTTTGGCCTAGAGGGTCATTTTGGAATACAAAAAAGGGAACTATACTTTGATGATGATTTCCGTGAATATTCTAATATAAATATAGGTGCAAAGGTTTGTAACCAAGAAGTTAATTGTGTAATTACTATAATGAGCGAATGGATTGGTGTGGTGTTTTTAAAAAATATGCGTCCTTTTTCATTGATATGATATTAGGAGATGTTGACGCACAAGTAAGGCGCCGGCTACTCCTTAACTCTTGGATATGTCTAACGTACAACATACAGGGTTTAAAATAGCCTTCTCATATAAGCAACGTTTGCACAGCAACACGGTGAGGAAAAAAAAGTGGTACATACAATGTGGAAGTTCAATGACTCCACTGCACTGGAGAAGAAAGTCTCAAGAATATAAACAATAATTGTAAGTCTCTAATCAGCGGGTGGTGCACACATCGTGTACATGCATTTTCACATATAGTCCGCACATAATATAAACATAAATCACAAATCCACAAATCATAATCACAACAGATACAATCAATCATACATACAACACAATCATAATCCACAAACACATACACAGCTACATTGAAATAAAAGAAACATTATAAGCGTTAATAATGGCCAGGAATGCCGCTCTCTTCGAGAAATGTTGTTAACGCTTTTAGAGCGCTCTTTTGCAAGGCCGTTGTTGACCAAGGGCCCAAAAGTTTCCTTAAACTGAAAGGTCTGCGGTCTAATGCAAATAAAGTTAATTTAAGTCGGCGTCTTGGTGTGTCGTGATGTGGACAATCTAAAAGGAGGTGATGTACATCTTCATCTACAAATCCACAATCGCATTCGGGGGTTTCCGCACGGGCAATTCTATGTAAGAAATGTTTTGTGTAGGCAGTGCCTAGTCGTAATCGATGAATAAGGGTTTCCATATTTCTGTCTAATGCCAACGGAAATTTGAATTCAATAAGCGGATCAATATGGTATAAATCAGAGCTCTTCGAATTCTGGTCAAACCACGTATTTCTACACATTTTAAAAGATGTTGCCCTTATAATACAGCGTAATTCATTTTTTTGGTATTGGGAGCAAATTGCATCATCTTTGAGGTGTGCTTGACGTGCTGCTTCATCGGCTGCTGTGTTGCCAGCAATGTTACAATGTCCAAGTATCCACTGGAATCTTATTTCATGCTTCTCTTGGCTTGCCTTCGTGAGGTCTCTAAGTGTTTCATATATTATACTATCACTGATTGTTTTTGATTTTGTGCTGCAGAGCGATATGAGTGCCGCCTGTGAATTGCTGAAAATTACCCATTTTTGCGCATCTCGTACAGAAGTTTTAAATTTTAACGCACATAGGATTGCGAACAGTTCAGCCGTTGTGGACGAAGTCGCACGAGATAATTTAAACGATTCGTGTTTATTGAGGCGCGGTATATAGAATGCTGAAGTTGACGAGGTTGCTGTACTGGAGCCATCTGTATAGACGTGTACGTATCCGGAATACCGCATATAAATCTGGTAAAGTGCTAGTTGTTGAGCAGCTTGAATGCACATGTCTCTTTTTCTGAATATGCCATCTACTGACAATTCGATTTTTGGACGAGTAAGCAGCCATGGAGGATATTCGACATCTGAGTTCCAAAATTCATTTCTTGGCAATACATGAAGATTTTCCTGAATTTCTTTATTAACATAACATCTATCTCGTTTCATTATGTCTAGAGCCAATGGGTCCTTAATATGCGTCCTCCTGGGCAGATAGTTCATTTGTAGCGAGAAAATTCGTGTGTACGTCGCTGGTTCAAAAAAAAAAGTCTTCAAAGTAAACAGCAAAAAATTAAATAAAGAATAAAAAAAACACAAAAACAAACTCCGTACACGCAGACGTTGGGGAGTACACATTTATGTCACTTGCTATCGATCTATCCAAATACGGAAGCGTTCACTTGTACATGCCGGTCGTTTAAATCTGCAGACACAAACACGCCTCCTTTATTCGAAAGTTTGCCCTATGGCATAAAACCTATGCAGTTCGATTTCTACAAGAAGACTGGCAGGGATGTATGGTGTGGACCGTACATCCGCCTCTTGCCAGCCAATTAGACAAACAAAACCGCTTAGTGTAGCCATTATTATTGGTTTTGAAAGCGAACAAAGGTGACACCCTGTAAACGAGGAGAGTGTTTGATTGGGTTGTTCAGAGAACGCTGCGGGTCACCGCCCGGTGCTTGTGTCGGTGGTTACGTAAATTTGACGTCAGGAGTTTGGAATCAAAACAGTTTGGAATAATGTTACGTTATAGCGCCCCAACTTTGAGAGCTCTCGGCGGCACTCGTGATTTCCTGCTGCCTCGTCTAGATTGCCCTCCAAAACACTGGAAAGGAAGTATATATATATATATATATATATATATATATATATATGCCCGACAGGCTGGCATGACTTGGCACATATACTCGACAGCATGGCAACAGCAGACGTAAAAACCGATACTGAGCGTTCCGAAGGGCTAACTGAAAAAAAAAAACGGCTACGGAAAACATATCTCGGTCGAAACAACACTTCAAATCATATAACAAGCCACTTTCGAGGCCACCCCGCGCGGCTCGTCGCCGCTTCTTTGGTTGATCGGTCTCAGTTAAGGAAGAGGGTCACTCCATTCTCCTGCATCCGAATCGACATTTCTATATTGTCCGATTAGGTGGGCGATAAAAAAAAGGTAAACTACCTACGCGAATGTCTACAGGAGCTGATTGCTGAAACTCCAACAGGGAGAGTGGCGTCTCTGTGCTCGTTCCAGAGAGTGGCCTGTTTTTGAAGAAAGCGAATTCGAAGATTAAAGAACTCATGCCTTTGATCTCGCGTGCCGCTGCACACTCAGCGGAAACGCTGAATGGTTGGGCTGACGCCAGCGATTCGTGAAGTAGAAGCAACTTGAGCTGTTGCGATGTTTTGTCTCTTTCTTTCCCTTCCGCATTGTTCTTATGTCTGTGCCAAGTCAGTGAAGTAGGCGAACGATGATGACCTTGCCTAAAGATGGCGACAGTATAACTGCAAGTAAGGAAATAGTAGAAGCAGCCCCTACTGCCCTACGCTGATATTTACCAACAGTTTACTTGCTTTTTAACAATGCAGCAATAACCACAGTTCGGTGGAGCTATAGTAAAGTAGGTTACAATCCTTTTCGCCGCGTTCATTATGCTGCGTTGTGGTAGTTTTGTGCAAGATATACATGAAAAGAAGTTTCTTGGAGTATGTTAAACCAGCATGTGTGTGCGAACACAGATATATGACAGCTGACACACATGTACGCAGACACTCAAGCAAAATATACAACTATCCACTTTAAGATCAACTTTTAAGATCGAACGAGAAATATAAACGAAATAAAGAAGACGGTTGCTTCAAGAGAGAGATAAATGAGATGGGAAAGGCAGAGAGATTAACCGGAAGGTATATATACTGTTTGCTACCCTGCACTGGGGAAGGGGTAAGGGGAGATCAAAAGATGAAGAAAAAAATGCACACACGTAGAAAGACAGTGAAATGAAAAAAAAAGAAAAAAAAATATCTAAGGTGATTGCGCAAGTATTCGGTTTCAATGTTCCTACAAGGGGTCGTGTTTTGGTCCGGCAGCGAAGACAAGTTGACGAAGTCAAGGCTCCTTGTCGAAACATTGACTCCAAAGAGAGCTCTCATGCTTTAGTTTTTAACGTCGAACACTTTTTAAAAGCCTACGACAGTCATTGACATAACGCCAGCGCAGCTGAATTATCTGCCCAGGCGGATGCCATTAAAAAAGTTTAACCAAAGCAATCCATGCACTTATCGCACTATTTGTGTTAAACAACCTTTCATTACAAAATTTACCGTACATGTTTATATTAGAACGTTTCCGGGAATCGTTATAAAAGTGGGAATCTCCACGTTTCCACATTCCAAAATGGCCATCTAGATCAAAAGTACGACCACCAAGTTATTACTTGAATCAACCTGATTACTCATGCGGCACCGCGACGCCGGGCCCTCCCTCCGGCCCCTCTTTGACGTAGATGGGTGGTGTTAAAATGAAGCTGCCGTCGCCATTCCCTCTTCCCCGGAGGTGATGCCGATTGGCCATTTGTGCAGCTGCCCATTAAACACGTAGTCACTTAAGCAACAAGGGCAATACGACCCACTTTATCGCGTGGCACGGAGAAGATTAAATTTACGCAGCCACCCTGCGTCACATCGGCCTACCGAGCGCCGCTCTTCTGACTTAGGCATGCCTAATTAAGCATATTTAACGAGTAATTTGACGGCAGTTATTTTGACCTAGAGGGTCATTTTGGAATATAAAAACACGGAACTAGACTTTGATGATGATTTCCGTGAATCTTCTAATATAAATATAGGTGCTAAGGTTTGTAACCAATGAGTTAATTATGTAATTACTATAATGAGCGAATGAATTGGTTTGGTGTTTTTAAAAATATGCGTCCTCCTGGGCAGATAGTTCATTTGTAGCGAGAAAATTCGTGTGTACGTCGCTGGTTCAAAAAAAAAAGTCTTCAAAGTAAATAGCAAAAAATAAAAGAAAGAATAAAAAAATACAAAGACAAACTCCGTACACGCAGACGTTGGGGAGTACAAATTATGTCACTTGCTATCGATCTATCCAAATACGGAAGAGTTCACTTCACTTCAATCTGCAAACACAAACATGCCTCCTTTATTCGAAAGTTTGCCCTATGGCATAAAACCTATGCATTTCGATTTCTACAAGAAGACGGGCAGGGATGTATGGTGTGGACCGTACATGTACACATGTTAGTCAGGTGAGCGCTTTCGATCTAACCTCACTATCGACAGGGAGTGGCCCTTTTATGAGCGCAGTCGAGGTCAACTCTAGAAATGTTGCGGGCTATAGTATCAGAAATTAATGTCCCATTTGAACGTTAGAAATCGTTTGGATGCGTAACTTCTCGTGTTTTTAAAAATTTATTATGGCTGTCGGAATTAATTTTATCGCACTTGTTTGCCAATGTTACGCTTCATCGGACACAGTTGCCGACACAAGAAATATTGGGACTTAACTTCCCTACCCTGAAAATTTGTTATGAGGGACAATGCTGTGAAACTCTCGAATTCTTTTCTTGCACATAAGTGCTTGTGTATGACTTTTTTGTGTTGTTCTTTTGAGTTTCGCCGGCATCAAAATGTAGCCATCGTGCCCTGAAATATTGAAAAACTATGCAAGAAACATTCGCATTTCGATAGCGACTTCAATTCTAGAACCGAATTGAGTAGGACAATATTGGATCCCTTATTCGAAAGCTTCGCTATTTTGAACACCACTGTCTGGTCTTCTATGCGGGATATATTCTGCAATGTACTGGTCCAGTCGTGTGTGCGCGCTTACGAGTATGTTTTGAGATCCGTTGACAGCTGGTCTGTGGAACAGGTGTGTGAGCTTGCCGCCACGGGATGCACCGATTGCGTGACGCGGGGAAATAATCCAACTTTGAGAGCTCTCGGCGGCACTCGTGATTTCCTGCTGCCTCGTCTAGATTGCCCTCCAAAACACAGAAAAGGAAGTGTATATATATATATATATATATATATATATATATATATACCTGACAGGATGGCATGACATGGCACATATACTCGACAGCATGGCAACAGCAGACGTGGTAAGTGGCGAAGTTGCTGTAAAAACCAATATTGAGCGTTCCGAAGGGCTAACTGAAACAAAAAAAAACGGCTAAGGAAAACATATCTAGGTCGAAACAACGCTTAATATAATATAACAAGCGAACTGCAACGCCTATAAACACGTTCTACGAAAGCAATTGATATCGTATATGAACTAACGCCACCTCAGTACACAACGCTATAGAGCGCTTGTACCCTTGTCTCCCTCCGTTGGTAGGAGCCACATGCGTGATAGGCTACAACAACAACAACAACAACAACTACCCTTGTCTCGTTTTGTCTCTCTGCAAAATCTGGGAGCTGCCGCTCCCTTGTTGCGGCAATGGATGAAGAAGCCCTCGAGGACCTTCCTGGCGCCCTACCATCACGTCGAGTCGCGTCCAGGAAACGTGGAAACGCGTCAAGTGACACGGACAGCGAGGCAACCGAGTTGTACTCGTACTCGGACAGCGTCGACTCGTCGGACGACGATTTCACGCTTGTCATGAGTCGAACTACGAAAAGAAGACTGCTACGGAGGTCATCATCGGCAAGTGTCTCCACCGTGAAGACAACACCACAGCGCTGGCCGTACACTATGCTCTTCATGCCCGTGGACCCTGTGTCCAATCTGCGACTCCTAAACAGGCAAGTCCTTTTTGCGTTTCTTGATGGAATCGCACCAAATGAGATCAAAGACGTGAGAATAAACGCACGGAAGAATGTACTCGCAGTAGACGTTCTACACCGTAGTGCGCTGCAAAGCCTGAGGCCTGTCTTTGTCGACAAACTGAAAGTGCGATCCATGATTCCTACAGGCTGCAATAGCACTGTCGGCGTCATTTATGATGTCGATATTTCTATAACAACGGACGACTTAATAAAGCCAACTACAGAAGGCACTCTTATCACGCACATCGCAAGACTCGGCAATACACGTTGCCTGAAGCTTGAGTTTGAGGGAGACAGCCTTCCCTCACACGTCAAAGTTGGCCATGTCCGCCATCCAGTCCGGCCCTACGTACCGAAGCCCCTGCAATGCTACAAATGCTGCAAGATGTGACACGTAAAAGGTGCCTGTAGGAACAATCTCGTGTGCCCACGGTGCGCTGAATCTCATTCGGAAGAAGCCTGCCGCGCAACTGTGTTAAAGTGCCCTAACTATCATGGTAGCCATGAGGCCTCATCCAAGGATTGCCCACGGGTGAGGAACGAGCGAGCGGTACTCAAACGTATGGTACGGGACCATTCTACACACAGAGAGGCTGCCGCTACTCTCAGGCGGCGACGACGACATCGCCACCGAAGAGCATCACGAAGAGTTGCATCTACCGATAGAGATACACCATCTTCCGGCAAAGCGGCTACCATACCAACGCCGACTTCCACAAAGACGGACACTGCGACAACGAAGAAAGGGGCAACACTCGCTCCTCCTGAAGAGTGGCCTACACTTCCACGAGCACAACCCGCCTCGAAGTCACATCAAATCGCGCCGCCCTCGATGACCTCACAAACCGCTGATGCGACTACAACTGAGGATCGCCAAGTCATAGCGATGTTGAAGTCACTTATGGACGCCATGCGCATTCTACTGAGCAGCATGAAAACGCCGTCGGCGCAGAGCGCACTGCAGGTGCTGGACACCTTGAGTCCGGTACTTGCGGCTCTAGGGTAAAACCACAGCCCGAGAGATGGCGTCGTTTCCAGAGGAGGTCAAGAATGCATCTGTCTTTGAGTGGAACGCAAGAGGGCTTAAGTCACGCTTGGCCGACTTTAGACAGTTTGTCTTTAGGGACCAATTCCCCATTATCGTGATATGCGAGCCAAACTTGTCAGTCCCCACCAGACTGTTCGGGTATGAGTGCTTTATGTCCTCTACCCACGGAGAGTGCAGCAAGATTGTTGTGTTTATACGCCGTGACTTGACTTATGTGCATCCCCCAGTGCCTCCTGACGAAGTGAATCAATATGTTTGCTTGACAGTGAAGAAGAAAAAGCTAACGTTTACAATTCTTGGTGCCTACTTATCTCCAACAAGTCGCCTGGATTGCGAGCGCTTACAGGGAATTTTGACATCGACTCCACAGCCATGGGTTATCACTGGCGACTTTAATACCCACCATTACCTATTGGGAAGCTCCAAAGTGAACTCTAGAGGCAGAACATTGGTGTCCTTTGCCTCTGAACGCGAACTTTACCTGCAAATGATGGAAGCACCACTTATCTGCGTGGATCAGTGTATAGTAGCTGCTTGGACCTTACCTTCGTTTCGCGTTCGTTTTCGAGAAGAGTGCACTGGCTTTCGGATTTAGAAACGCGAGGTAGTGACCACATCCCAACTTATTTGAAGATTGAAGGTCTGACTAGCTCCAGGTCGCCCAGCGCCGTCCTGTGCACCGATTGGCCTCAATACAAAACAATCATGGAAGACTACTGTAGTGACGGTACCTCCTGCAACCTAGAGGGCGCGATAAAGGATGCCATACAAACAACCACGCATTCGCCTTTGAAGAGTTCTGCCCGCACCAATTTCGACATCGAACTCGAGAAACTTCGAGCAATTCGCCGTCGTGCGGAACGAAGATATAGACGCACGAAGTCCACTCATGACTTGAGATTGGCTAGACGAACACAAAAGAAAATACAGCGTCACATGAACAAGCTGGCTTCCCGGCAATGGGTATCCTTTTGCGAGTCCCTGGATCCGCGAAAACCTTTATCGCTCATATGGAGGACTGTTCGTGGCCTTCGCACAACCTTTGGTCAGCGCCACCCGTTTAAAGCTCTGGCACTACATCTACAATGTAGGGAGATTGACGTCGCTGAATCTTTCTGCAGAAAGATTGCTGGCGAGGCAAATTCCGATGGAACGGGAACGGGGACGCTAGACCACCCACTGTTCTTACGCGATCCTCGCATGGATTGCCCGTTTTCTATGGAAAAACTAGAAGCTGCGCTGGCTTTGTGCAGGCGTTCTTCAGCGCCAGGACCTGACGGCATTACGTACCGTGCCCTGTGTAACCTAGGAGACCAGGCTCGGAAGGCACTCTTGCTCCTATACAACGACTCCTGGCAGACGGGTACGGTTCCGCAGGAATGGAAGTCAAGTCGCCTCATTCCACTTCTCAAAGCTGGCAAGTCGCCTTTGGACATTTCCTCATACCGTCCTATCGCACTTGCAAGTTGCGTTGGAAAAACAATGGAAAGAATGATTTTAATACGTCCGGAATGGTACTTAGAGTACTATGAAATCTACCCAGACGCTATGACCGGATTCAGGCGTGGCCGTTCGTCAACAGACGACGTTGTTGACTTGGTAACATTTGCGCAACACCAGAAGGCCTGTAAACGACTATCTGCTGCTCTGTTTCTAGACGTTAAAGGGGCTTATGATAATGTCACCCATGAAGCCATCCTCGGCGCGTTAGAAGCAGTAGGACTTGGTGGTACGATATATATGTGGGTCTGCAGCTACTTACAGAGAAGATCATTCTACGTGCACACTGAAAATGGCCCGACATCCGAGCATTACGGTAGCCGAGGAGTGCCTCAAGGCGGAGTGCTTAGCCCGACGCTTTTCAATCTAACCCTCATTGGATTAGTTGACAACCTGCCAAGCACCGTACGACTTTCCATCTATGCGGACGACATCTGCATTTGGGCATCAGGTGTAACACGACTTCAGCTTCGCGCTCGGCTTCAGAAGGCAGCCACAATGACATCTTGCTACCTTCGTCAACAAGGACTGGAAATTTCATGTGGAAAGTGCGCAATGGTGGCATTCACCAGGAAGCCAATGTCTGCTTACGGAATATCAATTAACAGACAACTTATACCATACAGCAGAAGTCACAGGTTCCTGGGAGTCGTAATTGACAGAGACCTGTCTTGGACTCCCCACGTGAAAAAGCGGCTGTCTGCTATCTGTCACCTGTTCATGTTCCTTGCAGGAAAAAGTTGGGGCGTATCCATACACGGTATGTTACAGCTGTACATGGTGTAGTTCGTTGGATTCCTGCGGTACAGCCTGCCTGCAATATCCAACACCTACAAGACTAACCTCCGTACGATTCAAACATTCAATCCCAAGCCCTTAAGATATGTTTTGGCCTACCACGCAGTGCGTCAACGGCTGAAACCATTGCCATTGCCCAGGATTACCCAATCACAACGCACACTATCGTTGAGACAATGCGTACGCATCTCAGACACTATGCAAGGACCCCTTCCCACCACCTGGCGAGCCTCACTGCTGAAAGGACCTGCTCGACATTTAGCGCTACTGTCAGTACACATCGTGCATGGTTTACTTCAGGGTACGCACCTGCGGCCAAGCCAGTGCTTCCTCCGTGGTGTTTGAGCCGTCCACAAGTACGTATACCGATTCCAGGACTACAGAAGAAGTCAGATGTACGGGCCCCTGCTCTAAAACAACTCAGCTTACTCCGCTTGCATGAAAAGCACAGCAACCACGTGCACATCTATACCGATGGATCGACTACGTCGTCCAGTTCTGCTGGTGCGGTGGTTATACCAACGCGAGGAATAACACTGCGGTTCAAGACATCGCATGTCACGACCTCAACGGCGGCAAAACTAACGGCTCTGCGTCGTGCACTAGAATTCATTGATTCTAAAAGACCTACAAAATGGGCTGTGTTTTCAGACTCAAAACCGGCATTACAGTGCATGCAGTCAGTTCTCCGACGCGGCTGTCATGAACAGTTGACATACGAAACCGTGAAACTTCACCATCACGTCCAACAAAAAGGCCACAAGGTTGTATTTCAATGGGTACCTGGTCATTGTGGAATCAGTGGCAATGATTCCGCAGACAACGCTGCTCGCACATCACACCAAGAAGAGCTCAATGTTCCAATTCCACTTTCGAGGACAGACGCTGCAAGGCAGCTTCGACACCTGGCACGCAGTCTCTCACTGACCGAGTGGAACTCGCCAAACCTACGACTTACACGAATTTATCAATTCGGGCTTCCTCGACGTGAAGCTTCGCTTCTCTGTCACCTTTGGTTAGGAGTTGCCTTCACAAAGGCATACTCTACAATAATTGGAGTGACCGACAGTGCAGCATGCGAGGTCTGCGGCACCGACGAAACTATTGACAACCTGCTGTGCCACTGTCCACGATATGCCCAAGAAAGACAACTTGCTAACGCGTTAAAAAAACTGGATAATCGGACTATTTCCGTACAGGTGCTGCTGGAACACCACCCCCATCGCTCGTCGGCCCATAAAGCGGTGAAGGCACTTTTGTGCTTTTTGAGGACGACGGGCTTGTGTCAACGTCTGTGACTATTAGTGCACTAACACACGCGTCAGCGAACTAACCGCCCATTTCCCTCCTTTCCTTCCCTCCTCTCTTTCCCTGTCATCTTTGTGTTCCCTCTTCCCTTTCCCCCGGTGTAGGGTAGCCAACCGGACGTTATCCTGGTTAACCTCCCTGCCTTCTGCCTTTCTCTTGCTTCCTCCTCCTCCCTTCAGTACACAACAACAAATTACGGCGTTTTCAGGCACGAACAGTCAGAAGGGAGTCCCAACTATTTTTCAAGCGAAGCTTCTTTTTTGCCTCTTACTTCGACTAATCCGCTGCTGCTGTGCCGCCGAATAGCTCCTTCCGAACCCGCGGTTCCCACTCAAGTGATGTCGCCATCACGCTGGCCACGTCGTACTGTTTTCATCCCTGCGAGCTCCTTGCTACAGTCTTGCACGATTCACCGACACCGAGCATTGTGCAAGAAAACACCGGACACAGTGCGAGTCGAGACGGCTCTTGCCGAATTGGTTGTCCTAACATTGTCGTCCCTGCTGACTTCTCGCTGCAACCATGGAAGATTACTTGGTACCAGGCATAGTGCAGACACCAAATACAGGGTGTTTCAGCGAACACTTTCAAAAATTCTTAAAGGATGCTTTCGCAGAAAGCACAATTCTAGTTCATGAGCTGGTCTACTCGAAGAGGCGGACATTACTTGCACAAGAAATTGAACTGCATAGTCGAATAATAAACAAAAATCAACTAATTAGGTTTTTAATTAATTGCCTGATGGCCCATATTGCAATTTACAACTTGCAGCCGTGGAGTTCACAAGGCGGATCCACTTGGAACGAATTCTCGGGATGACGCCAGTTTCGAGATATTAATTCCCGAACTTTGCAGAGAAGTGCATTTGCGTTCCGGTTAGTTTCCTAACAAAACGTCACTATTATGCATTGAAGCACAAAATTAATGATAATATTAACGCTTACCATATTAAAATGATTGCACAACATATTGCTAACGTTCTCTCTGCTATCATTAACCTCATATTTAAAACCGGTGTCTTCCCACGTGAACTTAAACGCGGTCGAGTCATTCCTGTTTTCAAAAAAGGTGATCGCATGCTCATGCAGAATTATAGACCTATATGTGTTCTTCCATTTTTTAATAAGGTTATTAAAAAAATTATCGAAAAGCGTCTAACAAAGTATTTAAATAAATTTAGTATTCTTTCCCCCCATCAATTTGGCTTTCGTTCTGGTTTTTCAACTAATCTAGCACTTATAGCTCTTACTGATTACCTTAAAAAAGCATTGATGAAGCTAAATTTGCAGCCTCCATATCTGTTGACCTATCTAAGGCCTTCGACACTATTGATCACACAATCCTTTGCGCTAAGCTCGAAGCCATTGGAATAACAGGTACGCCACTACTTCCAATCCGCAGTTACTTACAAGATAGAAAACAAGTCGTTAACATTTCTCGGTACTACTCTAAAGAAGATACTACTAATATAGGTGTACCGCAAGGGTCCATATTAGGTCCCCTACTATTTCTAATTTTTATTATTGATCTGCCTAGTTGCCTCTCCTAATCGAAGTCCATTCTGTGCGCTGATGACACTACTATGTTTAATTCCAAGAATTGTGTAAAAACACTAACAAGTAAACGAAACCAAAATCTTCTGTCAATCTCCGCGTGATGTGAACATAATAGGCTGCAGATTAACCATAATAAGATCACTTTTGTCGTCCTTACCTCGCATCAGGGATCACCTGAGCACCTTCAATCCATTTCCATAAACAATAACCTAATCACTGTAGTTCAGCATTGCTCCTATTTAGGTGTGGAATTTGATGGCCACCTTAAATTTCACCTTCACCCAGCTAACGTAAAAAAGAAAATGGCATATGGAATACGCGTTCTAATTAAAGCACGGCCATATTTCTCATTTTCTACTCTAATGTCGCTGTATTATGCTTTTGTTCATTCTCATATCAATTATAACATTGAATCATGGGGAAACACTTATAGCAGTCACGTAACGTCATTGCAAGTCGTTCAAAATCGAGCTATTCGTCTAATAATATTTTCATCTCGTAGCATTAATGCTAGTGAGTTATTACATGCTCATAATATTTTGAATGTGACTGATCTTGTTAAAAACAACTTCGCCATTTTTACTTTTAGGGCAATAAACAATAATATTCCAGTAACCATCATACCAACGACGTCTCTTATTAATATAAGTACTACTAGATTTGCAGAGAATATGAACTTTATTTTACTCAGCGTTCGCACCAACTACATCGAGCAGTCATTACACTTTTCAGCTTTATCTCTCTGGAACACATTACCTTTTCCTTTAAAATTGTTGAAATCTCACAGGTTTCACATAGAACATAAGCGCTTTCTTTTAACTTTATCCGACTCTCATTTATCAGTATAGTATGTTTCTTTTATTTGTTTTATTTTTTTTACTATAACTGTGTTTATTTATTTCCTGCATTCTTTTCATCTTCTTGGAAAAGGACCCTTTGTAGTTTTCCATATTACTGACTATTCTGCAGCCTTGTTCTTGTGCATTAAACTGCTGCATTTTTTTTTCATTTATGCCTTGACTTTTAACAACATTATCGGGTATTATCGTAAACTTTACATGTTACCATTTTTTCTATTTATAATTTTTGTCCTCATGCATAGGAGGTACCATTTCGGTTTTTAACTACGGGACCTCCTTCTGTATATACTTACCATGTAATTAACCCCGTTTTTGTATTGAATAAACTGATTCTGATTCCGATCGATATGCCACAACAACGTCCTTCACAAACACCGATGAAAGCTTCGCTTAAGCGATTCGTACAGCTCGTGGGATCTACAGATATTTTTAATGCAATTTATCTTCATCGTAACTTAATGGTGCTTCTCAAAGTATAGCACCATATAAATCGTTTTTTTTGGCCTACACATAAACGCCTGTGTGACTTGTCCATCGAATGATGTTAAAGGAGGAATTCACTGACTAACACTGAGTGATTCAATGGGTCTCAGTGACAATGAAACACAGTAACCGTTACCGAAGCAGCTGCATTGATGAGCAGAATACTGGGGCTTATTCGATGCAATTTCTCTCTGCTGTAAATATTGATTCTTCTCAAATCATGTCATTCATACATTTATTTCGCGGTCTACTAATATACACCCTTATTTCTTAGCTCGGAATCGCCTTATTACAGGTAATATACTTCGAGAAAGCGTTTTTACAACTTTGTTATGAAAAAATAGTACATTTCACGATGAAGGTATCCTCCAAATGGCATGCCAAAAGAACTGGAGGTGCTTCAATAGTATTGCCAAAGTTATCTCCCGCCTAAAAAAATTGGCTTGGTTTTATAGCAATTCTACACAACGTTTTCTTTCAAAAAACTAGAAACTTTTAAGAAGTTGTTAGTTGTTATTTGTTGATTTTCATAAACAAAATTAGCTTTTCGAAGTTTTGAATATTTAGCAATAATAGCACTGCTGACCGTTTGCGCCAGCGCGCTTGTCTGTACATCAGCAATTTCTTTCATCGTGCAGTTAAATTCTCAAAATTGTTCAATACAACGGAATTGTAATGTTCACATGCTACACTCATAAGACAACAAATGCCCTGTTGTTTATCAAACTCGAAGACTAAGAGCAGATCTGGAGCAAATCGGCGCGCCACCCTGCGTAAACAACGCATTTAATGTGCGCTCATAGTGCGAGTGCCATGAGGATTGCCGCTCTCGCTGCTTAGCTACTCATAATGAGAAAAGAAGATTTTTAAACATTTTCTAAAGAAAGGTTTATATACATAATTATAAATGCGATAACTAACCACATGCGAACGTTTTAAGGAATCGTGTATTCCCAAAATGCACGCTCATATATAGTGCGAGTGCCATTAAGACTGCCAGTCTCGCTGCTTAAGTACTGCAAAATCAAAAGAGAAGATTTTTTACATTTTTTAAAATAACGGTAAATATACATCATATTAAATGCGAGAACTAACCACCTGCAAACTTTTTTGTGCAGCGTTTATTCCAAAGAATTTAAGAAATTCACAAAAATATCTGACGAACCATCCCCCCTTCAACGGGGTACTCAGTAACTAACACTGCGAGTACTTCAATGAAGCAGATTCAATACTTCCAAAATTTACTAACCATCACTTACAAAGTTGCATTGGTGAGTAATCTAGTGGGGCTTAGTCGGCGTCATTTCGTTCCATCGTAAGTAATGATGCTTCTCGAAGTATAATATCGTCACATTGCTCGCATTCTCTAGTTTGCAACTGTTTGTAAATATATTTACAAACTAGTCACAGCGAGCTGCACTAATGCAAAGATGGCGGAGAGACAATAGTTTACAAACGTCGTTTTCTCCAGTGACCAACGTCGTCTACGTCACATTTCTCGCAGTCTCGTGACAACATATATGTACCTTTCTTGCTGGTCTAATAACGCGACTCATTTATAGGTGCACTTCTCTGGTTTTCTTCGTGCGTCCAGCGTCTGCACTGGTAGCTTCAATTCAATTGCACAGTAATTAAATATTGTGTTTCCGATGGTGGGACTTGAACCAGGTCCCCCTAGCGAAGCAGCTTGATGCTGTATACCATTACGCCGCATAGGCCATGCGTAGCGCGAACAAAAAACAACAATTCAGTATGTTTCTCACAAAAAATAGCGCGTTAAGACGCTTGAAATGTGCGTCGCATCACATAGGAATAATTTACTTATAAAGTGAGAGCGCACCAGTTTTCCCCATTATTCTCAGCGAGGCGGAGAGCGCTCTCAGACGCTATGTGACGTTGTATCGGGTAACGGTATCACCGCAGATCGACAGCAGAAAGAAAGCGCATGACGTAGATGCTTTTCTATAAAACTATTTTACACGACAAAAGGGAAACACACGTTTACTCGATCGTGACGAAGTTCCACACGCACCTGCCCCTCTCGGTGCCTGCAGCTCATGCGAGCGCTGGAGTGCCAAGTGAAGCTATGCAACCGTCCTACACCACTACACGGCAAACACATACAGGTAAGATATGGGCAACAAGGTTCATACGAACGCATCATGTCACGCTTTTCTCTGGTAACTCGAGTAGATGGGGGCGGTGGCTACAGCGTAGTGGCGTTGAATGAGGACGGCCGGTCAAAGACCCTCACTTGCGATCGTGTTTCTGATACGTCGCAGCGTGTACGCGTGAAGGGCGACGCGTATTGTAGCCGCTTAACGAAGCCTGCATTGCGGAATTTTCTGGAGGCGTATATTGGCGCATATCCGGTTGCCACAGTCCAACCCTTCCCCACCCCCCAAAGAAGAGCAATAGAAAACAGCATTAATTAGAAAGGGTGAGAACGAAAGCAGGCTACGATGAAATTAACAATTAACATCCACTAGCATCCGTAAAGTGAAACAAAGCAGTCATTAGCTCGAACTGATGTTAGTCCAGATTGGCAGTTGGAGCATGGTACGTGTACCTTGCGTTTCATGCCTTGCGCAACTTTCTGAAGCGTGGAAGTTCACAAAGCACATATATTCGGTAGCACGAAAGACACGGTTTTGTGAGGGGGAAATTCATGTCTAGCCCTGGTTGCACATGACAGTAAATATGCATGACGCGTTCACTGGAAACCTAAGCGCGAATAAATTACGCAGTGACCCATGGAACACACGAGGTCCTCGCCTGTTCTATGTGTCTTTCTGTAATTTATGCGCGCTTGGTATGCTAGTCAACATGTCAGACCAACTAGTCCCACAGTAAGTCCTTCTGCGCACTATGGTTAAAAGATTAGGATAAACGTTAAGTTAGGGTGGTTGTGTAGCTATATTAGCTACTTCATGTTGTACGCACAATAGGAACATTTTGGAGAACTTCTACGCTGTAATCTAACATGGGTAGATAGGTTCTGATGTGCCTAAACATTACAGGTACCGTCATCAAACAAAACTGATGTGCCATTTACCTGCTCAGGGTTTCTATGACTTAGTCTACTTTACCATCACGTAAATTCAGGCCAATATTCGTGGATACTCTACAGCACACCATGCCGGTACTGTGTGATCCGGTTAAGCAGATGTCCTATTTTATTTTATTTCTAAAATTCCCAGGTTCACAAGATTCTCAGGAACAAGATCATCTCTACGCTCACCATAACGTGGTTTCCGGCGCACCTCGGCCCCCAGCTGAACTCCTTGCCCAATCTCAATGACATCGCCCACTCCCAAGCGCGCGCACTAACCCACCGCGCGGGAGCAAGGGCGAGCTCAGAGGCCGGGGTTCTCCAGTCTCACTACTTTCAACACTCTCACTACTTTCAACGAAATCACTAAGCCCTATCACCTGGGTAGGAGGATTTATCCTCCCCTCATAGCAAACTGGCTAAACCTCTGTCGTCCACTTTACGCATGCTTCAGACTAAGTCATATCCCAACTAGGCCCTCTTTCATTCGATCACTCCAGAGGCTTTTAGTTCTACTTGCCCCGGCTGTGCGGTTGTTAGCAATCTAGAACACATGCTCTGGCGATGCCCCTCGTTACAGGGACCCAATCACATCACGGAAGAATAGAGCTCCGCCATCCAGAGCTCAGAATTTTCACGACAAACTTGGGCAGTCCAGAGAGCCCACAATGCGGCGGTTAGGCTCGGCCTACCCGTCCCCACGTGGGAGCGGCCCGCAGCTCTGCCCTAAGGCAGGGCTTCTCAGGACCTAGTGAATAAAGTTCTTTGTCTGTCTGTCTGTCGAAAATTCCCCTAAAGGCCCTTAGAAAGGGCAATACATAGATGGTGGGGGCAATGCAATGCATGAGTATAACAATATCGTTTTGAAAACAGAAATGTCGTTTTGTAAATGGTGACATAACAAACAAACAATGACTTTTGGCATAATGAAGAACATCAAACTTAAACTGGATGCAACAATATACGGGGTGTCTTATTTTATTTTGAACAGAATTTGTAAAAACGACCCCATAAATGTAGCACAATTCTGCTTCTTCAGGTAGATTTCTCTTAGAGGCAGACAATATTTTCCCAGTAAATGAAAGGGAATATTTGATTAACGGCTTATTGCTAATAAAGTTTTAAGCTAATTACTTTACGCCACGCATTGCAATGTACGAAATATAGCCAGTTACTTTTAAAGTAACATCCATTTGGAACGAATTCTGAGATTCACACTAGTTTAAAAATATGCGTTCCCAATGTTGGCGACAAAATTCATTGATGTTCCAGTAACCTTTGAGGCTCAATGCATAAACAGATGTTTTAATAAAAAAAGTAATTTAACTACAGTCCATTTTTACGGCAGGTTTCGCTGTGCTCTTATCCAAAGTGGCGTTCGTTTCAAAATTCGCTCCAAGCAGATTTGCCTTGTGACTTCACTGGCATCAATTATTCATTAGTAAAACATTGTTAATTATTCACATGTTAATGTTAATGTTAACCTAACGCATGTTAATGCATATTGATTTTCAGTGCAAGTAATGTGTACCTCTCCGGGTATTCTAGATCAAAAAGTATATTTGTGCTGAATGCAACAGGTAATTTAAACAACATTGTTTTTTAATGGCAAAATAAAACAAGCGCTATATTTATTTTATGTTGGTTACAGTTTTCTAATTTCTTTGTGTGTGTGACAAACAAATCATCCAGTACGCTTAAATGTACAGCTAGTTGTTCTTCGGCAGGTTTTTTCGTACACACCTTACAATGCCAAAACAATCACGTAGCCTGTGCTATTGGATTCAAGAAAAAAACTTGAGAATGTTGATAACGTTGGCTTACACACCACAGCATTTCAACTGTTCACACATGTCATAGCACCGCTGCAGAATCCTTTACTTTATTTTATATGTAGAGAACTGCCTGTGAGTGTCAGTTCACAGTAGAATGTGAGCTTTGTGATTGTGAACGAAACGAATTATTTGTCCTTAGTAGTTTGAGTGATGTCTAAGGCATTGTTTCACGCAGTTGCTACAGCTGATGCAGCCCTGTTCATAGCAAAGCGTGCCCGAACAACCGCATACCGTTGGGGATATTTATCACTGTTCATTGCACCAAAGCAAAAATTCTCCAGAGAGTTACTCCTTAAGACATCGGTGTTGTCGGGCGCAAACTTCTTACTGAGCTTGAATGATGCTAGCTTGAACCAGCACATAAAACCCCAGACATAATCTTTCATAATCTTACCACTCCTGTTTTAAAGCAAACGAATAAAATACAGAATTATTTTTTGTTTCAACGTTTCTATGCTGTTGCACTCATTTTAGGACAATCGAGAAACGTGCATCAAACTGCCAAACAAAAGGAAGGAAGGTTTTGTGTTCTTGAGCATTGCGCGCATTAACCTTGTTACCAGCTATCCTGACGCCGTCGGACTGAAAATCATTCTGGTTGAGAAGATAACATAGTTAGAAATTAGGCAGGCAGATGATGCGCTATCGTGCACCGTGCATATTAAAGACCACTAGCTTAGGGAATCCCCGCGGGAACGTTCTTCCGCAACTTGTTTGGTTAACGTTTTATTTGTGCATAGAAATTGCAGCAGAGATCCCGAGTATGACTAGCATAATGAGGTGTCTTTCAGAGCAACTATTTTTACGCGCTTGGAAAAAAAAGATTAGACACGCGTACGAGCACACGCCGCGTATTTCATTTAGCGGCCTCCTACCCCTGAATCTCCATATCTTTTAATGCTGACAAGCATGCTGCCCTTAACTGCACAGTCAACACGCGCCGTCGCAGAGAAGCAGAACAACACATTCAATGCATCATTGGCAGGCATATGGACACAAAAACGAATGTAAACGAAAAAAAAAGGATTGCAAGGCGTGTGACAGTTGCTAGGGTGTGTGGCACTATTACGTCGCTTGATGGTTGGCTACTTGTGATTACCTCCTGTGATCAAACATGTGATTACCTCCGATTATTTTGTATACTTGTCCTTGACCGTAGTCTTCCGTTGTAGCGCGTACTTTTCATACAAAGGCAGCGCTCAGCGCTTGGTAAGCTGCTATATCACACATAGGCTAGTAACGCCCATGCATATCACAGAACAGCAAATACTATTTTGCATCTTGTCCGAGTGAGCGTTCCTTGAGCAGGCGTAGTGGTCATAAATTTATAGTACTAAATTCTGTAGTCCTTGTGTACATGCTCGTGCCTGTACCAGCTTGAGCCCTCAACTACAATAATAGGAAACACCTGCTAGGCCAGCAGACTATACATAAATTCGCGACGACACCTCGTTCTTCACTGTATACTGTATGCAGCGTGTCTGTACAATGATGCATCAATATTTTAGAAAAACCAACATTTTACGCAAGCGATGCGAACGCCACATCGTTCACAGCTGAAGTTCCACAGCGGCCAGTGAGTGCTTTTGTTGATGAGATTCGGTTATTGTTCTAATGGCCATGGTGCCAGTTGAAAGGGTGTTGAATTCGACAGGCAGCAGAGACTTGGGATGTTTCAAGCGCGGTACTTTTTGTGAACTCACTTTTTCTGGCTGACGTATAAACTCCATGAAGTATGAAAAATACCACACAATTAAGCACTCACTCGCACTCAAAGGCAGCGCCCTCAAAATGTTTCGCTTGTTGGTTTTATTGGCAGAAGATGATACATAAAAAAGTCACAGCCCTGCGCGGTACACGCAGCACAGTACAGCGCAAGCTGATAGAGCGGCTCAAGAGTAGCTCTAATTTCGGCACCACGCACAACAGGGTGTACAGGGCAGTCTCTTCGCCTCGTTTTGACGAGAACGATCTGAACTGTCCGCGCGGCGTCGACGACGGCGAGCTGCGGCTTGTAATGCTCTCTGCACAGCAGTCTACTGAGCCCGATGATGCCTGGCTGCAGCCGCGCACGTAGCTGTACGATTCGCTTCTTCAGCAGCGGTTCGTACCTTGCGAGGAGACGCCATAATGTGTACCGAAGAGGTATCCAGAATACGTGGCGCACATCTCACATCCCTTGACCCGTGGCACGGCACGTTGTTGTTATTGATGATGATGACGATGAAGAATGCTTATTGTAATCTTCAAAACTGGCTGTAGACAAATGGTTATCTAGCCTGCTTCAGTTAACCAGGTCCAGTTACATGCAGCATGCAACTGTGCTTCGTCGACACTTTGGGAAATAATATCTCGGAACTGGTGTAATCCTGGAAATTCATTTCATGTGGGTGCATCTTGCAAGCTCACCGGGTACAATTCGTAAATGGAAATACGTGTCGTCAAGTAATAACTAAGAAGTTCATTAGTCAGTTATTGTTAATTTGTTGATTGTGCGTTTCAATTTCTCGTGTTACTAATGTCCTCCTCTTCGAATAACCCAGCTCAACAATAAGAGTTATGCTACCTGCCACAGGCGATTTTTTGTAGCGTTAGCTACACTGGCCTAGCCAAGCCCGTTTCGCGCGGCACATCAAGAGCCGTGCTGGGCATGCGCAAGGATCAGTGATGTCACACGGCTTGCGCACCGGAGCCACCGGATCCGGCACCTCTCGCGCACTCCGCCGCCGCCGCGCGCGAGAGGTGCCGCCGCGGTCTGCGCATTCAAGAGGAGTGACGTCGTAGCCGTGGTAGACGCACTGGCGCCGGCGCGCGCTCGCTGTGCAGTCGCCGTCTGACACTGCGCTAGAGCCGCTGCGCTTCTGACTGGCGTTTGCCAGTGTGGTATAGCCATGGAGAAGGAGAGCGCAAATGCTGCTCAACAGCGCAGAAGAACGGAGAAGCTTGACTCATAAGAATAATCTTATCTTAAGAATAATCTTAAGAATAAGCTAAGAATAATCAGCTGAACCTTTGCTAACGCTACGTATATCCTGGCATAGCCGAGCTAAGCCACTGCAACTTTTTTTAATTCGTAAAGCTTAATTTTGAACCCCCGGAATAGTGTAAGCAGTTTGTATATGGAGATTTCATTTACCATTTCCTGAGCAATTATACAAAGCGCGCCAACGCGCTGTGTTTAATCGACAATTCAGTCGTCTATGGACACAAATTTCATCGTCAGTTAAGAAATTTCATTGTTTGGTTTATGCATTATTGATGCGCTCGTGGCAGTGTTGGAAAGGTGTAAAATAATCTCACTACAATATCACGCACTTGTCCTTCGAAACATTCTGTACTCACATTCGTGTATCAAGAAAATTTGTTGTTTTTGCACAATCCTTTTTTTTCTGGGCACTGGGCATGTTGCGACTTTAACAACCACGGACATCAAAGTGCATTACAATTACGGCTAATTAAAGTCCTTATTTTGCGACACTGAGTGATTTGTGAGGCAGCGCACCTGGGGCGACACGTGACAGCTTTCAGCCGTTCAAAAAGACTGCAGGCCGATGCAAAAAAAAAGCCGTTGTCAAATATTTCACTTTTGGAATACGCAAAAAAGTACAACTGATCGAGAAATACCACCCGTGCGGAATTCAGCTGGCGTTGATTGTTGCCCATACATCCAAGTACGCGTAAAAGATGGCGCCGGAATTCGAAGAATTTCGGGTCGTTTCATTTTACGTCGCCAATATAAAGAGAAATTTGAAATTCCTAGGAAGTAACGCACGTTCCTGGCATGACTCTACAGTGTTGATTTTATTCGCGGGGAATAACATGGTCATATTATTGAGGCGGGTGAAAAAGATCGAAGATAAGTGGACGTAAATACTTCGCTGGCTTGACGTGCATGCTTTCTTGTGATCGTTCTCTAAGGGCACTGTTATAAGAAGTGCCTCCTGCACACCTTCCGTTGACGAACATGAGAGATACCCGCGATTTATTTTGTTCAGAGATGCGAGATAAGTTTGTTGACGAAGGAAGACTGCGATCAGATTAAAATACTTTCTGCAGTCGACGCAGCCTAGCATGATGATGTCCAGGATCATAATTAATTAAACTTTCCGCTTCTATATTTGTCACCAAATTTTAATTGACGGCTAAGAAACAGGCAGCTTGGAAAGAGTTTTGTAACTCATGTGAAGCTTATCATTGTTGGCGCCTTTTTATCTCCATACGAACATACGGGGATAAAAGGCTAGGATAAGTTGCATCACACTATGTTCCAACATATACGTTCACCATCGGAACATATAGATGCCTTATTTTAATGAACTGACTATTTATGAGGGAATACGTAATTCCATATGGACACTCCAGGCGAATTTCCTCCATCGTCGTTGCCGTGTCGGCGTTACCATGAGGCTCCGCAAACATTTAGGTATATGTATGCTATATTCCATGCCATGCTATATGCCATGCTGTATATGCGGGTTATATTGTTACACTATTCTATCCCTAAAGTTGCTCACAGCATGTCTTAGATTGTTGACTAAATTATTGCTCGTACTTTTGAAATCGGCAGCCCACAAACAAATGTCATGGGACATAACATTCCGAGGCACCCGCCTTCTATCTCAATTCTTCTCGGACTAACAAATAACAAGTGTAAAATAATATCAGTGCTCAAACCTTAAGATGATGTAACTTTAGTGGCCCGGCTTTTTATTAGCAGCGAATTTAAGCCTGTGCGATGTAATTACAGGCAATAGACCGCGTGTTTAAGCTTACAAGCGTGCCAGAAATTTGATGCAACCGCGTATATCTCGCTTCCGTGTTAGAAGGCCTTACGTATGTAGCTAGAACACCGTACGAGAAATTCAAGCGCTACGCTTAACCTTGCGATGAGAGACAGTGCGTCGCTCTTTGAACGACAGTGTCATTTTTTTAATTAGAAAAACAAATGTGATCACCTATGAATGGTGACGGTGAGTGCTTTTCTCCTAACTGTAACAATAATAAAGAAGTGTGAGAACAAACAACGTCATATGTTCTAAAATGTAAAGCATACAATCATATTTACACACGCGAACATCCGGAGATAAAAGGCAAGGACAAGTTGCATCAGACAGAGTCCCAACATATACGTTCATCATCGAAACATACACCTGCCTTATTTTAATTAAATAGCTATTTATGTAGCAATACTGCGTACGTAATCCCCACAAGTGGGAGTGGCTTCGAAGAAGTAAGACACATGACAAGGAAAAGCAAAGTGAATTGTAAAAAAGTACTCCCCAGAGAGCCGCTTTTGCAAGGAATATTAATACATGCTAACAGTGGAAGTTAAATTCGTTCGTGTTCACTTAAAACATGTACTTCAATATGATCTTGTGACAGGTTGCCACATCTTGAAAGCTTCCAAAATATGAAAGTACTGCCTTTATACGCACTTGTCCTGAGAGAGAAAGGGTCTGACGACCATTTGGACATTATGGCACCAGAGTGGCGGCGAAGTGGCTTCGGCGTTGCATTGCTAAGCCAGAGGTGGCGGGGTCAAATCCCGGCAACGGCGGCCACTTTGAATGGAGGCGAAATGCAAAAACCCCGTGTGCCGTGCATTCAGTGAACGTTAAAGAATCCCAGGAGGTGAAAATGAAACCAGAGTCCCCCTTACGGTGCTCCTCATTATCATATCGTGGTTTTGGCACGTAAAACACAAGTTTTTTTTAATGAAACTAACGACCATACTAGCCACTGCAGAAGCTACGAAGCTTCATTCAGGATTTTAAGTTTTGTCTAAGCATAACCCTGAGAGGAATTATGCAAAACACGAGGCAATGTTTTAATGCGCGGGCAGTATAGGCGTGTCATAGAAGAAAAATTATGTATATATATATATATATATATATATATATATATATATATATATAAATGATGTCACTGATAGGGGTGGCCTAGTCCGGACAACAGTCAGTTGCACTTAGCTCGTCGAAAACCAGCGCGTGTGTTGAGTGAGCTCGTCAATAACAATTTGCACTGTGGCGAACATGGTTTAAATCTGGATTGCGAACATAAAAAAGTGCTATGCAATGCTAACGCATTTCTTTCGCATTTTCTGCTTAATCGCCGCTGAATTTTACAGTGAAGCTTTTAACGGTTAGTTCCCCCAGAATCGTGGCCGCGTGTAGAAAAAAAACTATCAGCGTTCCGGCTCCATGTGCGTGGTGGATTGGTTCCATGTGCGTGGCGGTTTCCCGCTAGTTGTGCCTTAGCGCAGGTGTCAAAACGGATGACTAACATGACTGGCAGGTCATGACATCAATAACATCACATGCTCGTCAGTTACGTCAGGATTAACGATAGTACAATCACGTGTGGCGCATACCGGCGTTGGATATGCGGGTATGAGCCAGGGACAAGAAAGAAATAGAGAAGGAAGGAAGTTAGGAAGGAAGGTAATAAATAAAAGAGAAAGAAAAAGACAAAGAAAGGACGAAGGAAGAAAGAAATCACGTGTGGCTCACACCCACGTTGGATATGTGGGTATGAGCCGCCGAGAACAGGGTCGGGAGAGATCTCCCAGGATCCTGACGCTGCCAAGCAGTGTGCGACGGCTATGAACGCTGCGGCTCATACGCTAGTCTATGACGATGAGGCGGACGTGGCGCAGCTAACGCACTACTTGGCCATCGCGCCGGGCGAAAGCTAGACGCGGGTGTCCTTGCTTTTTGACGAACATGCCGAACACGCTCAATATAATCAATAATGATACTATATAAATTCACTATAGCAATATTCACTACTGCAGACTCACCATAAGTCACACCTTCGCTGACTTCTATCTTCACAGCAGTGGAAGGGCTCTGAATTTTTCTTTTTTTTTCACATTTCGTCTTGCCTCTCACTTAAACATCAAAATACTTATGCGGGTTTTTTTTTTTACAGAGAACTGCTAATGAGCTTTCTCGGAAAAATTACCAGAACACTGGGTCTGATTAGCTCTTTTAGAAGGTCACGAGATAAAGCTCGCTAAGCAGCTTGAAATATGACAGAAATTTGAGTATTAAACTGCCGCATGTCTCCCTACCCTTGTTTTTTTTTAATTTCACCATAAGAGAGCGCTCCTCTCGAAATATGGGGGCAAAACGCCTCTGTGTAAGCACAGGATCACGACGCGAATTCAAAATGCTTTTATTTCGGAAGCGCTCTTTGTCATTTACCGGTCAGATTCGCTAATTATATGTCGAGCCCTAGGACTGGCAAGAATTTGCTTTCACGAATAAATTTAGTGGAAGAGCCTTTTAGGAATACGAGAACCGAAGTATAAAAGCTGCAGCGGCGTATTGAGTTGCATTGGGCTTTCTTACTTAAATGGGTAGGGATGAAACAGATACAAACCGCCGCATATGAGAATACAGAAGTGCTTTTTATTTGAACCCCGCAGGTCGCAGAACCATCGTTCAATTTTGGTTTGACTGTCCTCCACAAGTGTAGGGTAGCCAACCAGGCACTTGCTTGGTTAACCTCCCTACCGTTCCCTCTCTGTTTCTCTCTATCTCTATCTTGGTTTCTCGCATATTTCCTTCCTGTTCCTTGCGGATTTAAATATGCCGCAGTTATTTATGATGACCGAGTAGAGTTTTTTTAGTTGCAGTAGTTCCAGGTCTAGAAGTGTACTATAAGAAACACTTGAAGAAATTAAACTTATTAGATTGGCTGAGCTCAAATCTTACTATGCGATCGCAACGTAAATGTTTACGCATTTATGCTGCCCTGACTCTCAAAAGTTGAAACATCACACTTTTGTAAGTTACCTGCACATGTATAGATCCTGAGTAAAAGGAGAAAAAAATGAGGTGCAATTACAAAATTTAAATGCATGAGATAAAGACATTCGGATAATATATGTGGATAACAGACACTTAATAATGCCGAGCAATAATCAAATGTTTTCGCGAACGTTCGCACATTTGCATTGTCCACAACAATACAGTGGTAATTTATTCTGTAAGAAGAATTCATTTTCCATATTTCAGGCCGCTATTACGCGCCACTACGCAAGAATATTGTCAGTTTTGAGGGGCGTGACGTCAAATAACCTGGTGATGAAACCCCGAAAACATCAGCGCAAACTCTTTCGTGCATATAGAAATATTGTAGTGTCATTAATTTGTTTGTTACATATAAAAACAGCAGTGTTAACAGTCCAAAAAGACGGTGCTCTAACGATTCCTTAAAACGGTGCATAGCAGTAGCAAGAAACGAATATTTGTATGTATTGTTAAAAGCAAGCAGTTCTTATAGCATTCTTCTATTGTTATGGACAGTGTTAGCACGCGATAAACTGATTAAAAAGATCGATTTGATTTTGTGGCTGCCTATCGTGCACAGTAGCTTCAGCTTCTGTTTTACGTGTCTCGAATAAAGCGGTTGGAAATTAAGGAAGCTCAGCACTTCTTAAATACTATCAGCCCACTTACAGCGGTTGTGCGCAAAGCTGACTGCCACTTCCTGTACCCGCTATATTTAACTATATTCTCTTTAGTCTGCGGATCTGAGATGAGACCTGAGACGATGTCTTACTGAAGTAATGTGAGCTATAAGCTTCCCGTGCATCCGAGCTCCTGAGAGCTTACAACTTTGTAGTGACATTCAAAATAACCAGAGCTTAGCTGTGCAGTATAGCCATAAGAATTTCTTCAAAAGCCTGAGTAAATTATTCTTTATGCCCTGTTACCTTTTCCCAAGACGTTTCTGCGTGCAGGTGAAGGTGGCTATAATATTTCTTTATGGGATAAATTATTTATAAATGATTATTGAATCTTCCAAGGCGCGAGGATATTTGTGACCACATGTGTTCGCTTTCCAACGCTGGAGTAGCTGTGCTTCACGAAGTGACGACGCGCATCGCACCCTGCGTACTTTACAAAAAAAAAAAAAATAAGTAGCCTTGGCTTCTTGTTGGGACATCGCGAGGGAGGAAACATTTGTGATCATTGTGGTGTTGCATTTTTTGTATTCTTTAATAATTAGTTTGACATGCGTGTTTTGTTTCTGCGTGCCTGGTTTGTTCCTTCTTGCGCCCTCTATCTTTTGTCGTTGGTTTACTTTAAGTTTTGATGGCTGATGACCTTGCTTCTTTCTTTCCTCTATATTTCCCGTCTTCGTTTCTTCTACTTCTGTTGCTGTCCCCTCCTTGCTAAACCATAGCCAGGCACTGTGCCCCTTTCAGTGGTAGTTGCCGGTCTGCTCCGGCCTTATATCACTACCTATCATTGTATGTGCCTTTTAATATCGAGTAATACTAATATCCGAAATAGCAGGGTGATACTGAACGGATTAAAGCTGTGACGATTGAGAAATTATTGTTACGCTGCACTTTAAAAGCAAAGTTTACCATTTAATTTCAGATTTATTTTCAGTTTTTCATATAAAGTCTCGGTTTATCTGCATAGGTTTTTCCCGCTGGAGGGCAAGCTTGTTTATGCACCTCGGAGAGCACTCCGCGCCAGCCTTGAAGCGAGAGTGACACACTGCTGCACTGATCTCCTCCGGTGTCGCGTACCGTTGACCTCGCATTCCATCGCTTTTCAGGTGGGCGCGGGAGCTTTCCATTCTGTGAATTGCTTTTAGAGTTAGGCGAGAAGTGTAAGGGTGCGCACTGTCATGCTGAAGATCCTTTATCTTGCCGTCACTTATCGGACAATGAACGACAGACTTTCTGTAGAGTTTGAACGTATAAAGCAGCAGTTGTTTTTCTGTTATCTCAGCTTTAAATATTCTCTTGAACTGAACTGTGCCCTAATTCATGCATTCTAGCTATTTGGGTCCTTGTTACTCGCTTCTTTTCTTTGATGAGTTCATCCTAGTGGGCTTCCGTTACGGTAGTCAGAAGACAAGCAGCTTACGGTAGTCAGAAGACTAGCAGATCTTCAGTGCTTGTCTGGTAAATTTTTAAATGCCCTCATTCGTCTTGGCACAACACTTAAGCTCATTCACGTGTCGCCGTAAGCAAGCTAAATCCTCTTATGAATTTCTGAGGCTGAAATTTCATCTTCCACCAGACATTATATCACCACGCAATGACGAAAGGAGATGTCATAGGCGGCCATTTGGTTTGGAGTACAGGTGGCCAGAATATGCAGCCTGGTGATGCCAGATGGCTATTGCACTATTGCAATAAAAACTCCGCCACATACCACCAACCCCCACTCTTATTAGTTTTGCGACTTGCGTAGAAAAAAATTGTTCATAAGTACTTTCAATAAAAGCTTGCACATTTGCCTAGAATTGAAATATTAACGCAATAAAAATCTGGGGCTACGTCGCACAAACCTCTACGTGCCTCAACTTGAAATGAATAAGACGGAAATATTCGGGACAAATTTGCATTTCAGCAGGTGATTGTGGAGGGCGGAATATGAGTATGCCGACGACAACGGATCATGGTAGTTGGTAAAAAAAATTCAAAGAAAACAACGAGGGAAGTAAACAAGCTGCCGTTGATGTAGGCCGCGTTTTCATAGAATGAACCAAGGAGCTGCAATCTTATTACGTCAATGGGTAATGATTATTTTTCTTTTATAGGATGGTCACAGCGTTGTTTTCTCTAAATAGAGCTATGTTAAATCATACACATATTCATATGACATCTATACTTATTGCAATAAAATAATTCATATGCCATCTATACTTATTGCAATAAAATAATGCAGAGAATTAACGGAGAGAAGGTTGACGAGGTCACCAAATCTTATTGCCGCATTTACTTGTTACCGTCACTGATGGTGACGATTACAGCTCATTTTTAAGGTGGTCTTACACAGAATTTTATCGCCTTCCATTTTCATGCCACCACCTTGTGCAGCTTATCAATGAATGACTCTTCCCTATAGATGTGGTAACAAAACAATTACCTGTCTGTTTCATGAAACCCTATGTTAAAAAACAAACAAAAATAAACAGGGAAGAACATGTACTGAGGCATTTCTTGCTCCACGGAAAGCTGAGAAGTCTAAACTAATTAACAACAGCTCGAACTTACCTGCGATGACGTCACAGGACGGGACGCGCACAACAGGAGCAGCAGGTGGAAACTTTGTAGCAGAAAACGGGGACTTGTTCCGAGGCCTTGGCCGGGTGACACCGTATCGCACATGTGCCGCAAACACAGGCGCAGTTTTCAGCTGTAGTCCTTGTTGCCAGAGTTGGTTCCACACAAATTCAGAAAGGATCAGCGAGTGTGACGTTTTCATTAATATGAGCAAAAATACAGCGGAATGTACGAGGCAGAGTCAGAAAGCATGTGATCGCAAACTAAAACCTCCTGCAAACAACGCGCCTCTTGATCCAACAAAGTCAGGTCTGGCAGCAGGGTCCGCACGCCGTGACTAATGCAACATCGTAGCGAGCTGAAACATATCACTCAATAAAAAAGAAAAACACTTATGCCGCAGACAGACAGCACGTCCAAGCTGGTAGTAAGTCTCATTCAATTAGGTATGTGGCGTGGATCTGGTTATGACACTCTCGTTTCCAACAGTGAACGACAACATAACGTGTTTCGCCAACGATCGGTGACCAGACTCGCAATTTCGCACATTCGGTACGATATTCACGTACATATGGAAAGTGATATGTCACTTGCAAATCAACTTTCTTTTCATAATTTGCGCTCAGCTTTCAGTAGCGTCCTGCTTCCGACAATACTTTGCTTTTCGAAATGGCGCTACCTGAGCACATGACCAGGTGAAAGTATTTCGATTCACTCAATAGAGCCTCGGCGAAAGTATACCTGATCTAATGTCGTCCAAACACGAATAACTCTTCCGAGGGATGTTAGACACTTCAGCGTTATATTTTTCGTCAGGCTTAAATATATATCTCACTTGATAAACGGCACTTCCGGCGCTGCATGATTACGGAGGACCACCGCCACGATAATCATCACAGCCGTGTTCACGCGAAGCGAACATGAGGAGTGAAAGGTTTAAAACGATCGAGAGCGTTCTTTCGTCCAAGCATGGAGTAGAAGTAGACGCATCAGCACACCACAGTCTCGGAGTTGCAGACACTCTTGTTCTGCCTGGAGAATTCGAAAAAAGACGAAAGTTCACAAGCACATATACCCAGAGTCGACACTTAGACTTCACAGTCTCGAAGACGCGCGAGCGTTTTTGAAAGCGCGCAGATGGAGAAGCTCACGCCGTCCTCCTATTGGCGTCAATCGGAAGAGCGCGGACGAGACGGAGGGGTTCCCACCGAACCAGATGACCGGAGCTTCAACACTGACCCGCGCCGCGAGCGCGCGCCGACTATTGTGCCCGATCCGGGATCTCGAGAGGAACTCCCCCTCCCTCCCAACGGCCTTCGCGCACAACAACGAACAACTGCGCGCACGTAGTTGGCGTTCGCGCCGGCGTCGTGGTCCCGAGCCGCGCGCACCTCGCGCGGTGGCGTGGGAGGACAACACTTTTAGGGAGAGAGAGAGAGAGAGCAGGACGGGGAGTGGTTCCCACACACTTGCGCCAGAGGCGTGGCGCCATCTATCTGGCGCTGGCGCGGCGGCGAGAAGATGCTCTGCATTTTCGTGAGTCTGTCGCGCCGAAACTCAGAAAAAAAAAGAAAGTGATGCTTGAAATGAGGTGCTCAAAAATAAAACGAAAGTATCGACAATGGAACTTTTTATCGAGTCGAGGAGAGCGTTTGCCGCAGTCGTGACAATAATGGGACTCCCAATTTCGTATGCATTACACTGATTTTAAGAGAAGGAATTGATATTAAAGGGAACCAGCACATGCCACTGACACTTGGCGTGCGCGTACATCTACTAGGTGGGTATACGACTTCGATCTTGAACAGGGAGTGTGCTCGTGTTCCCCAAAGTTTATCGGCTGATGGCAACTGGAGCTTTAACAAAGCGCGCAATGTTGAGAATTTTTAAGATAAAGAGTGGTAGATTCAAAGATTTCTTTTTGCATCTCTAGTCCAGTACGCAATTTAGAGGCTGACAGTAAAGGTTTACCGTCGTCTTCAAACGCGGCAACACTTATGGTTCTCCTACAATCATAGAAAAGAGGGTTTGTCGGTAACTAACCGAAGGAGTTTAACGGCTTGTCACGAACTTCACTACGATCTGAGTAACCCGAGGAATTAACTGGCGCCTGTAGTTGCATTTACTGCCCCATAAAGTTAGCACGTAATAACGCAGGAATAAGGGTTTCACAGAATTCACCGCGCAGTGTTGCGAAAGTAGTAATCTGGGGTAGTAATTAGTGACGGCACCCGCAGATGCATTTATACCGTTTACTCACGTGATTTATTCACCGTGAATGTTCATTACTTTTCACATTGCCTATGTTTCCCAGGTTTGTTGCACCTAAAAGGCATTCATGCACATTTAGGCTGTAGAGTGCATTAAGTGCTGTCAATGTCAGGATCTTGGCTTGCTGTAGCCGGTACTTAAACGTTTGTGCCGGTCTAGAGCTCTGGCCGCCTACATTGACTTGCAAGGAATGGAATTTCCTTGGACAGGGCTGACGCAGTCATTGGGCGTGGAAAAATAGTTGACTATAGCCGAAGGTAGTGTTACACGGATGTAGAAGGAAAGCTAGACGGAGCGACGTTAGCAGTGACATATTGCTAACGCCATACTCGTTATGGTTGTACCGCTCGGTTACGTAATCTAAGTGCATGAGGAAGATATTCCGTGCGACGGTCTTTATCGTGTCTTCCTTATACAGCCTATTCCCGCAGTGGTATTCTCACCACATCGTGCGAACATGTCCGAGAAACGACATCTCTTTATTTCCAGCTATTGAGCACGACGAAATTATTGAAGCATAGAAGCTAAAGTTCCCTTGACAGCACAGCTCCGCTCAGGCTTGAAGCTGAATAGTCTAGCATAGTATATGATCGAAAAATACTCTTGCTGTCGTTTTTCTTTCACAAAAAGGTTGTACAGTCGTCGAAAGAAACACAAATTGAGCAGATAATTACTTGGAAACTTCTACATGGCAGGCTAGGAAAATTCTACGCCGGATGTATATTTTTTTGGATACGTCAAAGTTTTGACTGTTGTAGCAATGTAAATCATGGTGACAGTATTCTTGCCATTCGAGTGTCCAGAATGGTGGCTTCTTTGTGCAGTTACGTGTGTAATTCATAAAGTTACAGAAATGAACTTTTTGAATTGTTGATCTCTGTTGGCTAAGCCCGTTGAGCAGGTCAGAGCCCTTCCTTGAATTTAGATAGTTGAGTGAAAAAATTGCGAATAAAGAAGGTTCTACACTACCTTCGCGAACAAATATTTCACATTCGGAGGCTCCGGACACGCAAGACCAACACGTAAAATGAGTGCCTATGACGTCAGTATCGCCGCCCCCATTTCTTCATGCTGGTACCGTCAGCACCGGCATGGCCCTGTGAGGTGCTGCCTTGTAGATCGCCATCGTTATGTTCTTTTCTTTGGCGGCAGCACTAAATCTGGACCATCACTCCGTTGTGAATCTCTTCCTGCCGCGCAGCCAGAATTCGTCGGCTGGCATTCACTGCTATGCCAGCAATTGAAGCTATAAGCTCTTCGTAACGTCAGAAAAATAATAAATAGGATATGGCGCTTTCTGTCCTCGCTGGCTCATCACTGGGGTGATGAGCCATTTAGGACTAATTCATTTTGGAACCATTCTAGGTTATCGAAGAAAGGGCCATCGCTGTGGGCCATAGGAAAACTGAACGAGTCACATATAGGTTTGTACTGATGGGGGTATCAAAATTTGTATTATCCACGAGTACCTTTTGGCTCGTCTCGACAAATGATGTGCAGAGTACCTCGGCGACAAGCGTCGCAAGAAACCGTCAGCCCAGGCGGCGGAAAAACACGACGCTATCGAAGAGTCCTTGCTATTCGATTCGTATCGGGATGCAAATATTTAAATTGTCAAATGTTTGTTTTTATTCGAATATTCTAGACTAAGAACAATAATTCGGACTCTCCAGGAAGAGTCCGACGAAATTGGCGACGTTTTCGAATGATTTTACTGAATGAGAGCCGTGTTTGTTGCGCAGGGACAACAACCAGTCCATGAGGCCACGTACAGAGCAGAAAAACTGCACGGCACATTTTTCTGTCCCTCAGAAAGAATCGGTGCTTACAGGCATCCTGTATGTCCATTCGCGGTCTCAGTTTAGGCAAGACACTTTATTATTTTGCTAGTTTCGCCGTGTTTTGCATACATTTTAAAGAATACATGAGGTGCTGCTGTATGAAAATACTCTTGTTCAACAAACGCAGCCATCTACGAGCATCTGCTGACGGAATGTTATCTTGTTTCAATAATGTCATCTTCATGATGCTTCGGATAGCTCAAGGTAGTATTTACAATCTCCTCAGTTGACTAGTCGTCCAGTTGCGAGCGAACGGTATTACATGTGTATATCAAATAAATAATATGTATGTTAACCGATATCCTACAATACTATAGACTAGAGTGAAGAATGCAGACCCCGCCATACGCCAAGCTAAGCAGGGAGGAGGCACTAACACTCAGAAGTCTACGGACCAACTCCTATGTCCATGGGATTTTACTGCACAGAATGGCACCCACCAAGTTTTCGTACTTCTGCAAATTCTGTGACGTCCCAAAACCTTACACAACATGGTGTGGGAGTGTGAAGGAGCAACACGAACCAAGCCAAAGCACGTAACCGCCGAAAAGCATGCGGAGGCCCAGCTGTCAAGCCCGGAGTCTGAGGACCATGCAGCTAGCACTGGCAAACCAAGCCCGGCAGATGACCAGGGCCCGCGGTTTCCTGGAATGAGGAAACTACCCACCAAGAGCGAGGAACACTTCACTTTCTCAATAATGAAAGTATACTCGCTGTCTCGTTTTTCTCTATTTTTGGTTTTCGTGCAAAATGAACTCCACGGAAAGCTTCCCTTGCTTACAATTGAAAAATATATTCGACATTTCATTCAATTCGGAAGTTTCACTTTTCGCACTACCTTCTTATGAAGTTCTCTAGATAGGAAGGCACTATTCCCCACTTTCAGCAATCCCACGTATGACTTTGACAACATCCACCCTGTCACATGTTTTTCAGCCCTCGCCACGTTTGACTTCGCGGGACACATATGCCACGCATTCTCAATAAAGCCTTCCTTCTACCGAGGAAACGCGATGATGTGTGCACGTTACTATAAACCACTATCAATTCAAGCGGAGGGTATAGGCGATATCCTGTGAGGCCGATTTTCCTTAATGCTGTGCGCCGCAATAGAGACACGTAGGTGTCGTTTAACAGTGTCAGCTCTTCCGATATATTGCTGAGCGACGAGCGAGGATGAGAGGGAGTCGATCGTTACATAGCACGAAGCGTGTAAGATTAGCGGATCCGCACTCACAGAGTCTCCAGCGCTTCCTTTTTATTATTATTTTTTTCCGGCAAATGTTCGTGTCTTTACTCTTCTGTCCTATGATTAAGCGAATTCTTTTTATATTGAGTGTGCTAAGCAAAAAAGAAAAGCCGCTTGAAACTAGATTCACAGGACGAAGCGAATCGCGATTGCAGTTTGTGGATTGTGGATCACGGCACCAGACGCTACCCGTTCCAGCTGCGATCCTACGCGTTCACGATTGACAGTAGGTCTGAAAGGATCCAAATCACAGTTTCGCGTTTCCGTAATAAACACCAAGACGTTGATGGTGCACCATCTCGCAGCAGCTATCTTCTATCATAAAGGTTCCTTCAAGAAGTATTTGACGAAACCCGGGCGCTGGCAGCCTTTCACCCAACAGTTGGAAATATGGTTTGTTCAAGGATTGCTTTAGTCTTCGTGCTTGTGGCTGTAAACATATTTATGAAATTGTTTTTTGAACTTTATTGTTATAAATGTGCAAGCACTCACGTTTTTTAACAAATAAAGGCTGGTAGTCGCTGTGAAGACGCATAATAATTGCGAATCGTTGGATGCATGCAGCAACATTTTGTTGAACGTTAGTAATGTTCAAAGACATAACTGTTTGAAGCCAGAATTACAAAGCTTCGCAAATTAATGTGCTGCCAATTATTTCCATACTTGCCGAACCACCGTAGTGGAAGCGCCCGCAGACACTAGCAGCAGAGTTCCTGTACTGCCTTTGGTAGGAAAATGTGGGCGTCAATCCTATCCAAACCACTCATTAAATCGAAACACGCACAGGAAACGCGTGGCTCATGCGGGTGAACGCTAACAAGCGCAATACACCGACGAGTGCGCGCGGTCGCACATGCTTTGCATAATGTGGCTCTGGTTCGGTGGTGTGCCTGTTGTCATCCGCTTTTGTCTGCTGTCATGGGAATGCTAGTTGCGAAGTGATCCGATGTGGATCACATGATATCCGACTGTTTCATCCGTGATCAAGCCCGTCTTGTGAAACCAACTTTACTATGTAGAATCAGAAAGTCACTGGCTCTCATCCTACGAAACGAACAATGAGTTGATCATACGTTCATATATGTGATAAGCACGGTACTTCGCCCTCTCAAATAATTACAGGGTTTATTGTTGAAACGTGCTAGCCCCCATGAAGAGATCACGTGAACGCGTCTCGCGTATGGCTTCGAAAACCACGTCAAACGCGTTCGTGAATTTGGTTGATTTTATTTTTTACTTAAGCAATCCTGTTTGATAAGTTGACTCTGATTCTGATGGTAGCAAATAAATTCTTCATCAGGATGCGTCACTGAAGGAAACTATCAAATGTCAGGGAAATTCCTCCAGATATGTGCAGTCTGTTAGCAACACATTACAAATACTCTGTCGGCAATGAAGGTTGGGCGCAATAGCCCCCGCTGCTGGCCTTTCGTTGCTTGTTGTTTTGAGAAATATGTATATTCTGAAAGAGTCGCGTGTAAAATATTTTCATTCACGTCTGGCGTTTTACAGTTTTCCAATGGCCGCTCTCGCACAACGTCCGTCGCCTGCTTCCCTTCATCGTTTTGAGGGCGACGAGCTTTTGACGACTGTGTACTTGTAGTCCACCGCTAAAAGAAACACTCTGATGTGCGGTTCTGACTTTGCTTGAGCTATTGCTAACAGTAAGTACTAAAGCTGTGCCAATGAACTGCACAGGTGCTGAGAAAGGTGCCAATACCAACAACCTGAACTCATCTGCTGCGTAGGTGGACAACTATACGCTTGCATTACGGAAAAAAAGATTGCAGCTGCTCTGTTGCCATGTGTTCTCATTATTAACACTGTATCGCACTCTACATCAGACCCTCCGCTCCGAGGTGTGCTGTGTTTTTAACGGAGCCATCGAGGTCACAAAACAGGCAACCACAATTCGCCATCGCTAGAGCAAGTCTGCGCCGTTCTGACAGCTGCTGACAAATTCTCCACCGGTGACTAGTTCTCCACATGTTCTCCACTGCGAGGCAAGCTAGCACCTGTGTCGACATGGTTCTTACTCTTACTAGTGCAACTTTATTTAAATATGACTTTATAAAAAATATGAGAATACGAAGGAGTTCGACCGGGTGTGAGTAAAGTTCTATATAGCCCATCACATTTGTTTCTTCGCTTAACGCGATTGTTTAGATATTGAAAACACACTTTTGTACGTCTGTAGCCATTTAAGACAATCTTAAACATTTGGAGGAGATGTTACAATAATTCATCGCCTCCTTAGAGATATTTGAAGTACACAGCTGATTTGTACATTGCACCTTTTACTGGACCGAAAATTAGCCAATTGCTGCTATCGGTCCAGGTATACTACATCCTCTTTTTCTTTGTTTGAAAACGAAATGCTTTGATTGATTGATTCATTCATTTGTTCATTGATTTAGTTCCTCCACATTGTACACTACATCAGCTACATGCCCAAATCTTCTATCTATATCAATGGCTTGAATACGTTATCCAAGCGTAATCTACACGGCTGCGACGCACATGGCGCAAAACTGATATATTTACTGATGACACAGTAAAGCATGTTGTTGAGAACGTCACCACCTACAGAACTGTCATAGCGACGCATGAAGAAGGAACCGCCGCGGTGGCTTAGTGGCTATGGGGATGCACTGCTAAGCACGAGGTCGCGGGATAAAATCGCGTCGAAATGCAAAAATGACCTTGTTCCGTGTCCAGTGCTACGTTAAAGACCACCTCCTAGTCGGAATTAGTCCGCAGTCCCCCACTGCGGCATGCTTCATAATCAAATCCTGGGTTTGCCACGTGAAACCGCAGAATTCATTATTTCACAGCCATGCATGAAGAAGGATGTACCAAACGAAGTCCTCAAGGACATAGGTTTGTGCCAGAATTGCCACAGTTAAGACATTTCAACCGTTCAGCGATTATGGGTATCATGGATAGCACAAAGACTTTTCTACGATTTGGTATGGGTTCCTTCAAACGGATAGTACAGCACCCATTATTTTTATCGATGCTCTCAGCGTTTCGGTATTTCAGATAACTGTTTTACAATTACAACGAATTTTATTGATCGTGTGAATTTCGGCGCAAAAATAATTCCCAACACCTGCTTGCCTCTAAGATGTGGCAAGAAAAAACTCACTGTGCATAAATATTTTGATATTTTGTGAGCCGCACAAAATTGTGCAAGAAGATAACAGAAATAAGATTTCTGAAATAATTCATACTCACAGTCGACGTCAGAGGGCTCGTGTAATGTGTATTACATTGAGGTTAGCTAAATGAGGGTGGAGTGTTGCCTTCTTATATTTCAATATACTATGACAAATATGACAATATGCCATTACAAGTATGACTGTATCAACTCAGAATCGGCTAACAAACGTGGTGAATTCGTACAAAAACCCCTGGAAGCCAGCGCAGAAATGAAGTACTCAAACAAACAAAATACACAATTCTGCTTGCATCTATGTGTGCCGCAAACAATCTTGCTTGGCAGAATTACGTAGCAGTAGTCGATGACGAAACACGTGGCATTTTTTTATAAAGAACACGCAAAAACTAAGTTACACCAGTGGTGTAGATAACAGTAGGTACAGACAAGGCATATCCTGATCTCCTCTTCACTTGAGTGAATTGTTCAAAAGGAGCTTCGTTTTCCAAATGCTAACTGAAATATTTTAGAATTATAGGGTGCTTAGTTAAAAACAAGCAGCGACACATCATTGACGAAGCATATGAAAGTTTACCTTTGTAACTTGTTTACCTTGTGCAAATGATGTCTAATTTTTCTTTGCTACATCTTTGTGGAAGTTTACCGTATAACTGCTTCGAAGCCTGTAGTGAATAAAAAAAATCGGCAAGGACGTTTACGTGAAGGAATGCTGGAACATTATAGTCCCTTTGTTGCAATATCTCTTTCCGCGCGTTCCTTGTCCACGCGAGCTCTAGCCTTCGTTCTAAGGGTGCCTTAGTAAGGACCAATCAAAACACGCCAGGCACTCCGGAGACCCGGGTTCGATTCCAAGCGAGACCGAAATTTACCAAATTTTATTTTCAAAGGCATCAATTTACTTGGTTTACAGGAACTTCCCTGAGAAATCTGACGTCAATTCGAGCGTTTCTTACGTATATTTACTCTTTGCGCCATCGGCCATTTTTGCTACCATCATTCGGTCCCGTTGCCGACTACGACACCGGCATTTCGCTTTTTCTTTTGCTGTCAGCGGAATCCCAAAAATAGGAATGGACGATTTGAGCTAGTGAACACTCGATGAAGAAGTCGCATATTACTAAATACAAAACCTGCCCCAGTTTCACTAAGTATACTTTCCGTTGGACATGCCTGAATTGCGGAAAAAAGCCGGTTGAAACTTGATGCATGCCCACATCAGAGCGATGCTCAGACTATAGGCAATTTAAATGCATCGATATCCAAATTTCGTCAGCGTATTCACTACATATATTAATAAATTGTTATACTAATAGACTATGGTTCGATGTGTGACCGGCCTAAATACCGCAGTTGATGGGATACCGCTAAAATAATTAAATAATAATTAGCGTAATCTTATTCCTAAAATTTGATCATTGGTAATGGTCGCGCCATTATTGTTTGCAATTTCTTCCTACTCAGCCGAAGCAGTGACGTTGCACTGCTATCATTACCAAGTCAAATTCTCCTATCATATCAACAAAGTAAAATCTTACATTCTTTTTCAATATTTTATTTATGCTAGGACGAAAGAAGTTCTTGCGACAGGAAGCAAGAAACTGTGCATATAACCAAATTTCATTTTACTGCACTGTACATTCGATTCCCTGGTTTGCGCCGGATGGTGCTGCCTGAATAAACTGCAAACACAGACTCTCACGGTTCATGTTTAAAAGACAAGAATGGCCTTGCTGCTCAACGCGATCTGAAAATAGACAGCTAATAAAATCTTGGTACAAAAAAGGGACTTCATTTCCTTTATCTGCGTTTTCTTTATAATGCGCGGATTACCCTTTAAACAACATAAGATGGAAACCGAGATCGCACATGTGAAGTAGACACGCTCAGCGGAGAGCAATGAACTTGTTTAAGCTAGACGGCGTTATCTGTTTGCGAAAAGCGTTCTCGGCCTTTCTGAATGTTGCCTCAGTCGTTGACACTATATCCCCCGGGTGCGCTTTAGATGGTAAATCGCGATATGCCGAGACGAGAGCATCAAAGAGAAAGGGCCGTCCCATGAGCTTTATGCTCATAGCTTTGCTATTTCGTGCTTTTTATGTGGCATTATCCACTTATATGCAGCTAGATGATGGCAACAGTTTTTAATCTCATGTGGGTATGTTGAGAAATGGTCCCGTCGTGCTATTAAAACAGCCATAACGCAATAATTTTTCGAAATATGAATGACCTGTGATGGAAAGCAGATACGTCATGTTGGAGTAAAAATTATATGACGTTCTTACGGCTTTTTTAAACGTTCATATCTAATCCTTGTAATATAATGATTGTTTCATCAATTTTAAGTGGCTTTCATTATCTATCGTTAGTTGTAATTTTGCCTTCCGGTTAAAGCAATGAACTAAGGCTCCTGGATATTGATTTTTCGAGAGGTAGAGGCGAGCTTTATCCCTATGGAATAAGGAAGATATTAGCACCTGCGACCGAAAAAGCATTCGCGTATTGTCTATAAGAAAGAACTAGGCAAGAACTTGGCACTGCTAACTGTAAAAGTATGTGAGGCATTCTCATAATGTGATGACTGTCACGTTTCGACAGCTGCGCTTACCTGCGCCATGGGTGACCCAATTAACCAAAGTCACGTTTCTATACCTCGTATTCTTTAGAAACTTGTAAGTTCACGCTCACTGCGACGAGTTCGTGTGCGATGAGCTCACCTCGAGTTTTCCGTTACATTCCTCCAAAATGGGTGAAGACCGCCAAGAATGGCATAGACAAGCACGCGATCGATGGTTCGATGAAACATGTGTTCCAGCACAGTACCGCAACCCTCTAACTACATGGGCTACAAAGTTGCACTTTAGGCCAAAGTTTCACTTTGAAACGTCTAGCACGTGTGTCACGTGCCAGTTTCTCGGATATTTTCCTCAGGACAGCTAGCGCGTGAAACACTGTGTTAGACTGCGCTGTTATCGGGATGGACCTGCATTTTCTGTTGGATACATCCACAGTGGATGAACACCGGGTCCAGATTAAAGACTGTGAACGGGCCATGTGGACAAGAACGTGCGCACTCGCAGTATCGCACCCTGCAACCTATCCTCCTCCTCACTCCTCATGCCCTTCTCTTTCTCACTTTCTCCTCCCTTCTGAGCAAAGTAACATCTTTTAGGGGAATTACCTCAGGCCAACTTATCTGCGTTTCCTCAAGAAATTATCCTATGTCACCCCAAAGTGGATGAAGTCTGCTTATAATGCTCTCGCGTTATTTGCTGTCGTGATAAGAAAAACTACCGTTTATGCTTTCGCATATTTCACGCATTGTTGCGAGGACGTCAATAATTAGTGTTTCGCGTATTGTTATAATCAAGGATACCAAAGGAGACTAAGGCAACTCTTCAAGGGAAGTGAAATGCAGCTGTAACCCCAAGAAACATTGTGAAAGAACTGTAACTGATACAGAACCTTGAGACCTTCTGTTTCTGCTGTGTTCGGTACATTTTTGGACTCTGAGTTACTGTAGATAACTTCAGATTATTTGTAAGTTGTTTGTATAAGCGCGCAGCAGATGCTGGTTGTCTTGATGGGCGTATGTAAAAGGCAAGTATTGTGGAAATTCAGCCTTAATAGAACATACCACCACTGTTGCTTTATTATACGTTAAGGTTAACTCAATATTTTAGGTAACTGCTGAACGTTTGCTAAACAATATAACCGAATCAATGCCGCTATCTGCACCAGAAAATCTACAATGTTTTCATGAAGAGACGCAATCCGGAATTCTCCAATAAGAACTGGCTATTACCATGGTATTACATTTCCCGTAATACCAGCGGGTAAATTGCTTACACATCCAAAGTAAACTGTACAATGAGCAAATACCTGCAGAGAGCGCGTTTCATGTGTCTGACCCATGACATAAATACAAGCCTGGAGCATGAGTGAAATTACCGAGCATTTCGCTTGGTTATAATGACTCGAAATACTGAAGATTTCCGTCGACATCTATTGTTAGAAGCGAGCGCTTTGTTTTAAACAATTATTTGTCTTTAAAAACTATTCTGGTACGTGCGTTTGTATTAAACATGTCTAGAAAATATAAATGTTGTTTTTCATACTTTTACTTTGAAACTTACATACCTACATCTCCATCGTATCTTGAATTCCAACTTTGGTGTAATATAAAGGGCACGAGCAGTAAGATTGGGGAATATTAGCTATTACTAAGCAGCATAGTTAGTGAATTCTACAGAACTATGAAAATCTACAGTTCGACCAAGTAATGCTTTCGGCAGTGAGAGATTACGCAGCTGATTTATTTATCCAGACGCACCTCAAGCTTTCACGACAGTCCTGCAAAAGAAAAGGGAAATTTGATTACTGAACCAAACTAGGCTACTGAAGCAAAAATATTCACAAAAATAGCTTGCAAGTAAACGACATTTAACTGTGTATCACCCGTAAAAAAAAGACTAAGTTTCGGCACACCTTGGTAAGAGACACGCCAAGAATTTCGGCGGCAAACGAGGCCCGAAGCCCTCACTCCAAGCGGCCAAAAACGCAGAATGTTCGCCGATACCCATGGAGGAAGAAAAGCGCAGGAGAGGCCCCGGCCAGCCCGGGTGTGTTGGAGAGAGTGTGGCGGAAGTCAGGTGCTATTTTTCGTAAAAGTACTCGGGGACTAGTGTGGCAAACATCCTCGTTGCCATAGCAACCATGCTCGTGAAGCTCTCGCTGCTGCTCTTGGCCTCCAAGCATGTTAGAATATTCGGCCCGGGTGTTTCGTGAAGGGCATATACCATTCGTGAGACAAGCTGAGTTTCGAGCTTGGTGTGTAAGCTTGAAAGCTGTGCTTAGCCTCCATGAGTGTGAGTTTGAGCCAGCAATCGAGGCACTCAGGTAATCACGTCGCGGGTCTTCGTCGTCTTCTTCAACGTGCCACAGACGTGTACAGGGCGCGTCTGTGTTACTAAAATCTAAACAGAAGTTTCGTGGCTTTTGTTCTAACGCGTGTTAGCAGAGCACATTTCCGGAAGCTCGTAGCAATGTAAGCTGAAAGCTCGCCCCGTCTGCTCCGGCAAGCTGACTGGAGACGCAAAGGAAGATGGCACACCAACATGGGTGCACCTACGGGTCCAAAAATTCGGAGGACGCTTAGCTTCGCGTTTAAGAGTGGAACGCGATAACATTGAAAGATCCCTGACTGCATGTGGCGCTTCCCACCAACTGTAGCTTCCTTTTTTCTGCACTTTCGCCTCCGCGTGCCACTGCCGAGGAGGCGAGCGCCGTCTGGATGGTGTTTCTGCGAGCAACCGATCTGGGCGCGCCGCTATATGAATGACAGAAATGCTGGAAAAGGTGTTTGTGTTTGACTTTCCACGTAACATAATTATGTTTTCTCGTATATTCAAATCACATTCCGACGCTATCATGTCTAGATTGTAGTTAAGTCGTACTTTCCAATTTTTCTGACGCATTTTACTATGAGAAATTCAATTAGTTCACTAACGCCTGTCCGCCACGCGGAGGGCCTGCGTAGTCGGAGTTGTTCGGGATGATTTCGTTCGGCAGCGGACGCTAGCGCCAACGCCGACGCCGGATTTTCTGCAACAAGGGGCCCTTAACGCTGTCGCGGTATCTGTGCAGCACAACGCAGAAACATTGCCGAAGCTGCTGCGTGTGCCTTTGTACTCCCAATGTCCCTTTCCAGATAGAAGGTTCTCGCTCTCTCGATGAAACCGCCTATGCCCTATATTATAATTAGCGTGCAAACGCTGTCGAAGCTACTCAAGAAGTTCGGCCACCAAAATTTATCACTCCGTATGTTCCGTTTATGCATCACTGAGCGCCAAGGGCGTTTGTTCGCACGAGCATGCACTTGAGGCGGTCCCGATGGGCTACGAATAAAAGTTCTCGCAGTTTCACCTGAAAGGCGAAGCATCAATTGCGATAGCAAATTTGTTGAGAGCTATACGGAGTAATGATAGTAGCTTTATCAGCTGTATAAACTTGGACATGCAGCAGCACCGGCAGCACGCAGAACTGTTGTCGACGCCGTCGGCGTTTTGCCCACGTTCGCACAAAATGCGTGCGGCGTTGGTGACTGCTGCCGGAGCCTCTGATATAAATAGGCACTTGGTGCCGCAGCTAAACGTCGCCTCCCTTCCCTCCCCCTCCCCCCCCACGGGCTTTCGTGCGTCGGAAGAAGGCGCGTTTGATCTACATATATGGTGATTGTAAAGGAGGAAAGAGACGCCTACTTCTGCAGCCCTTAAAGGAGCACGGCACAGAACGCGCGTTTGTTCGCCGCCGTGCGTTCACTCCCCGTGAAAGCGCGCATCCCTCGGGCCCTTTCACTCGCACATACAGCGTTCGGCGGCGCGCGGCGACGATTTCATCTCCATTGACGTCATACGGAACCTCACGGCGACGGCGACGGCTACGGCGACGGCAGAAATCTGCTTTGGAGTGTCCATATAATTGCTATCGCAATAAAAGCACAAGACGAGAAACAACTCAAGAAAACTGTTCTAAAACAATGTACTAGCAGCCATCAAATACACGGTTGGTTCCTTTTGATTGAATAGTTCTTCCTTTTCCCTTAGTAGTCGATCTGAATAAACATAAGTGTTGGCAAGAAGAGCGAAATGTATGCGAGTGCGAGCGCAGCTACTACAGGAAGTTGGTCTAGCCTCCACATTGTTCCACACTAGATATGCATGAAACGGAGTCAACCTCTAGTTGTTACGCTACAGCACATGCGTCTCAATAAGCCAGTTAGCATTAGGCGACGAATGCACCCCGCTATTCGGATGCGCAGCGAACGCATGTGTAGTTACCGATTACAAAAATTGAGGAAAGAGCCGAAGTATTATTTTTAAATCAGCAGAAAGTAAGTCAAACGAATCACCGATTTTGCTTATAAAGCTTGATGTTCTTGATGGAGCATACTTGTTCCAGTGAGGATATTTAAATGAGTGTAGACATTTCTCTGGTGACTATTATTTACTATTGGGTAATATAGAGCACCTAGGCGAACTTTAGAACGACCGGCATATGCACAATCCTGTCCCCAGTAATGTAATATTGAGCAATGTCTGCCGCACAGTTTCTCGTTTGAGTATTCCCGCCAGTAAGGGTGAATAACCTTTGAGTGACGTAAGTCTTGAGTATCTGACGTCATGGAGGTCACGTGACAACCTCAGAGTTCACGACAGCCAACTCGTACGTCGCCTGCTCAATTTCACATGTGCGCCAACGTTTGTCGATGCCAGAGCTGTGCACATGCACAGCTCTGACGACAGACGCGCACAAGCGTCTCCCGGCCATGTTTTGGCAGACACACGTGTAGCCGTCCTGCAAAGCTTTGCAACCTGCGTTTTAACGTCACACTATTTTGCTCTTAACAAGGACATTTTCATGACGGCTATCGCCACGAGTGCGAAAAGGAGAGCCACGTTTCATTTCTACACTTTAAGATTGCAATAAGTTGCTTCATAGCCATGTGTTGCCAGTCATGCTTCGTGAAAGCGTTCCTGGTAAGCATGCGAAGCTTATGCTTTGCCTTAGTTGTTTCATAGCGTCTTGCCGTAGAGACTAGATGCGGTGATCAGCGCATCTGTTGCGTTAAAGCTAATTTACACCGGCGATTTGAGAAAGTCGCTCGACCATTTTCGGCTGGCGACCGAAAAGCCACTGAAGGCAACCGATACTCACAGTGGCAAGTGCAACCAGCCAGTCACCATCTGCTCACAATTGCATCGCCACGTAAAATAAGTGCAGTATCACCATATGCAGGAGTTCTGTTTCTGCGCATCTGATTGGTGCAGTGGTTTTGTGACTGCGGTCGTGCGACCGAAAAATCAAGCAGCGAGCGATTGGCCCGAGATGGCCAACTCCGTCGCGCGACCGCTGTCAGTCACCGGTGTGAATGAGCCTTTAGTATACGTATCACAATGAGTACACACCGAGCGGTGATACGTTTCTTAATCTGTGTTGAGCCCTCTCGGGCAATGACGTAGTTTCTGTGAAACGGAAGTCTGCTGGAGACCTGGAGAGATACAGCTTTTCGAAGAGGCGCATTTCAAGCGATCTTTTTCCCTGTTTCGGGATGTCGGCAGTCTCAGAATGACCAAAGGGCACCAATTGTTCCTGCACACAAATAAGGCGTTCTTGCTGCCCCATTCCTACTGCCGCGGGCTTATCTGGCACTAACAGCTAGTAGACAAATAAAGGCGAGAGATCAGGTTTAAAAGCCGCAAAAGAGAGAAGAGGTGTGTGTCCAACAATAGAGGACTGCAGAATCAGTGCAATCTAAAAAGCTGGGCGCGGCTGCGGGTGATTAGTTGGTGGCATAAAATGCAGTATTAAAGGGGCATTCCGGCGCTGTCTTAGTCTTTTTCCCATAAGTGCGAAACATCGGAAAGATCTACTAGGCCTGCTCAGACCTAAAGGTGAACGAATGATCACTCATTTTGGTGGGAATGGGCCGACGAATGTTCTTGTCCTCTGCTTTCATTAACATAAGTCCTGTTGTTAGATCTTTGCAGGGAACTCAGCTTACATTCTGATTCCAATATGTGCAGTGCGGTTCAGTTTGAGCTGCAACACCGGTGCCCATGTCTAGATATGCATGAAACGGAGTCAACCTCTAGTTGGTAAGCTACAGCACATGCGTCTCAATAAGCCAGTTGGCATTAGGCGACGAACGCATGTGTAGTTATCGATTACAAAAATTGGTGAAAGAGCCGATGTATTCTCTTTAAATCAGCAGAAAGTAAGTCAAACGAATCACCGATTTTGTTTATACATGGCATATCCATATCATGCATGTCTGATGGCCAAATTCTAGAAAAGTGCAGAACGCAGTTCGAATTACTGGTAAATTTATTAAACCAATTTTTCCCATGTCACAACTGCAGTGCAGTATTGGAGCGCCTTCTACCATGGGCAACAGTATTGCAGCTCATATTGAACGCGTGTGTATATTAACTACATTTCGAGTATTTCGATTTGACTTGTGCCTAGGTTGGTCAGGTGACGCCAAAGAGACAAGAAGTCGATATTCTGCACTGAGAAATAGACCCAAAAGAAAGAACTGCGCAGAAAACATGATGTTTTACAGTCCTTGCTGATTGTCACAACCTGCTGGCCACATTGATAATGTTTGTTTTCGCGCAACCGCAATTTAGAGCGATTACTCTATTGAATAAAAAAAGGGTTGCTTTCTACGAAGTACGAGCATGTGAGAAAAATTCATGGCGAAATTCAAAGCATTTATTATTTTTTGACATACACAGCACAATTTCAGAGATGTTTATTTGAGATGTGACTATGCGTCAGCTGACTTCTGCTGCGAGAAAGTAGTGCAAGTTGCGTAGCACTTCGTGCGACAGTTCAAGCCGTTCTTGGAGTGTGTAACGAAAGCAAACTAAAGCATTATCAACATCAGTGCATGTCACACAGATATCACATTTTGGGAGAAGAATTTGAGAAATATCCCCCCCCCCCCCAACAGCGTAGAGGAATAAAAACATTAAATCTTGCTTTTCAGATAACCCGCGAATCAAACTCGCTAGCAGCCACTGTGAAGCGGCTGCGCTTTCAGAAGTATTTCACGACCCTCAGCTTTTTCGTATCCAGGCTGGCAATCGAGTTCTGTACAGTGAGCTTCGCTCACACTCGATACAATACGGACAGTGCATGAGGGCAGATTGCTATACGCTCTCGCTTTCGTGGAAAGAAAGTGCAAATGTGAAATTGCACTGTGCTGCCGAGAACCCTTTGATAAAAAGAAGGTTTATGCCTGTCTGAAACAATTCAGTTTTCAGTGGGCGTTTGCGTTCTGTTATAACTCACTCTGGCTGATTGTGTGACGATAAGCATGCTGCTTCATCCACTGTTATTTGGCTCCAACGAAGGAGATGAAAGAGCGATCCAGTCACAGAGTATTGTAACGACGTGGTAGCAAAAAACAGAGAGGCTAATCCCGCTTTTTCAAAGTATTCATCTTGGCATTGCCGCTCATGCGTACGCAAAATAAGAATGCATTTTTCTCCGCTTCACTGCAGCTTACGTAACCATGGCTCTTCTAGAAAATACCAGTCCTCTGAGCTTTATACCAAACGAGAAGCGCTTTTATTCTGCAGCGGTTACTCTACTGCAACCCGAAAACAAGTTGCATTCGATCTACAGGCAGGCGTCCGGCTTTTGAAAGATGCACGGAACTGCTTCGAGAATTGAAGCGTCTCGCAATCTGAGGCGAGCAGCCGTATTATTACGAGGCCGGGTCGATCATGACTATCTACATCAATGCCGTCATCAAGGGCAAATTCCAGTAGTTGCTGGAGAAAGTACGCCTATACAAGATTGCCATTGCGTTCGTAGACACAAAATGGGTATAGATATACGCCATCTCAGGATAATCAATGATTGCTTCGGCCAGCCTTCAAAGAATCTAGGTCGCTCCTGGTCCGCTCGATAAAAGTAGGGAAGAGGAAGTTTCTCCGCGCGTTACCTGATAGCAGGAAACTTAAGGAATCATTCTTTGGATCCTTGCCCATCATACAGAGTAAACATTTCTGCTCATCGTTTTTATCCTTGCGTCTGTACGCCCAAATTTCGCTGCGGCTTTACCTCACAGAAGGCTTGGACTTCCAGTCCTGCGGCGCCTGTCGTTGCCCTTTGGGCTTAGAATTGCGTAGTTACGCACGCAGCTACCCACAAGGTTGCGGAGTGGACAGATCACACTAGTAGCATCGCTCGATTCCCGCGAAACTGCTCATTTCCTGGTGTCACAAACTGATGCCGTCCTTCTGTGACGGTACGTATAAACCAGAATATAGGTCGAGTGGGAATATAGGTTGACCCCCTAAGTTTAAGAGAAAAAAGAGAAAAAAAAACAAAAATCGCCGAAAGGCATTTATTTTGGAAACGGCACCACTCTACCACCCCCGGAGTCGTAGTCTCATTCGTCGGACGTAGCAGCACTGTCGTCGGAAGCCCTCCGTTTGTCGCAGGCCGCTTCGAGTCCAGCTTCTCACGCGACCTCCTCGGACTTGCAGCGCATTGTATGCACGGTTCCCGACAGCGAGCGCGCACGAAGTTCTCGCACAAAGTCCGCGAGTATGTCCTCAAGCTGAGGATGAACCGCACTACGCCCACGAAATGATGTCTTGCACGGGTTGCACTTCAGCAACATTCCTTTATGCACTTTTCAACACCGCACGCTTTTTTCTGAAGCCCCAAACTGGCGCTGAGAGGCCATGTTGCCCTTCGCCTCAGCAAGGTTGCCACAGGTCGCCAGAAGACTGACATTCGGCTAAAGACCGCTATATACGACGAGGGCTGACTTGAGCTTGTTTTATTTCATGAAAAAATGTCGACTGAAATTCCGTTTTATACGGTAGTGCTCCTTTACTATCGCAGTTGTTGACATGCACGAAGTGTGCGTGAATTTGAAATGTAAGGCTTAGTGCTGATTGAATATGAAGCTGAACGCATTGAGGTCAGCAATAATAACCGCGATTGTCCGTAATTTGACGGCTGCAGTACTAATAAATCCCCGAGCGATGTCGTATCATCCCTGTCTTGTGTCAAGGCTCTCCCTCCTGCGCCTGAAATTTTTTTTAAAAGCGAAGCGTTTACTTGGTGTGTACCAAAACTGGCATAGTATGACAAGAGTGTCTGACGAACATAAATGTTATGACATGGATATCACGACATGCGTGTCATGTAGGTCAAGAAACAAAGGCCCACGTCTTGGTGCTCTCATGGTAGTTTCGTTAACTTGGTAGGTACCAAAATTGACATGGTATGACAAGGGTGTATGACAAACATAAATGATAGGTCTTGGCATGAATGTCATGACATGCATGCCATGTAGGTGATGAAACAGCCGCCTAAAATGACAATGACCGAGAGAAAAAAGCCTAACACTCAAAAACCACTGGAATGGGCTCGGACGCGGGCACTAAGTGAGGAAAACACTAAATGACGATGGTAGACGTCACAGTCATGAGCATGACTCAGCAAAAATGACAATTACTCACCAATAAGAGGTTAACACTCAAAAGCCAATGGAATGGGTTCGGATGTCGTACTAAGAGAAGGAAAAGGCTAAACTTTGATGGCCGAAGTCATAGTTATGACCAAGACTCAGCAAAAATGACAATGGCTCAGCGAAAAAAGATCACCAGCCCTTCCCCTGTCGAGAAAATGGGGATAAGCGAAGCTTTTTGTCGTGTGTGTATCTGACCTTCGTGGTGATTTTCTTTCTTTTTCTCTCTCTCTATTACTCTCTCCCTCTTTCTCTTTATTTCTTTCTCTCTTTATCTTTTTCTATACCTCCTTCTTACTTTCTCTCTCTTTCTCTCTTTCTTTGTTTCTCTGGATTTCGTGGTGATTTTCTCTCACTCTCTCTATCTCTTCTTCTCTCTCGCTCTCTATGTTTCTTTCTCTCTATATTACTTCCTTTTTTTTCTCTGTCGCTTTCTTTATCTTTCTCTCCTTCTCTCTCTTTCTGGCTCAGCTCACTGAAATGAACTGGTTCATTTAAACGGCTCACCGGTTCACTTAAATGTGCAACTTGTGTTATGCATATTCTATAGTTATTTTACATTTTAAAAAACGATATATGCATAATTGAACAACCGTGTTATTGGTATTTTCGCTATGTTTAAAGAATGCCTTTACAGATATTAAAAGCGTGAATTTTAGTTGTAATGAAACTTTCTTTTCTGATATTGAGGATAAAATGTTTATGATACTGTAAGAGACAGAATGCGACGTACATTTAAAAAATATATATGTAACTTCATCGTCATAACAGGCACTTTCCTGTTTTTGTGGGACTTTAAAATCAACATTGATCAAAATTAGAACACAAAATTATTGTACATTATCTTTCAACTTTATTCATTTATTCACATACGCACGCTCACTAAAATAAGGTGAGCTGTAACGACATGGAAAATGAATGTCGGAATCATTTCTTTAAGTACAATACAAAAATCATACGAAAGATCCACAAAACTGCCGCACGTGCCTCTCGTTTTTTATTTTTTTTTTGTTTTTTGTTTTCATATTCTCCTGAGCGCACTTGTGATACCGGCGATCATGCCATCATGCACTAGGGAAAATAAACAAAAAAAATAAATAAATCAACTTCGAGTACAACACAACAGATCACTGGCCTCGTTTTAATGACGTGCTAATGATACACGCTCAGAAAACGCACTGAAGTGGATGTCATGGGCGACATTTTCATGACTACACTAATTAGCACAACTGAAGACCAGGACGTAAACTGTACGTTCACCTGTTGTGTTTAAAGACATGGAAGACCATCTTTGGAGTGTTATTGCACTAGCGCACTATGTGCGATCGGCGGGAGTCGTGAGACATCGTTCGAAGAGCAGCAGGCAACGAACGGTACCATCTTTTGCCAATTAAGGCTTCTTTACTTCTCCCTTCGGTGGCATCGGGTGCCACACCATTGGACGCACAAAAAATCAAAGGGACTGCTGCGCACACCACACAATGCGAGCGAGTACCAGTAGCGCGAGTCTGCCCATGCCGGTCACCGTTCGTCGGTCAGAAATCGAAACCTCGAAACCCAGCAGAAGACCCGGCTCTGACGAAACGGTTTGGCACAGCTCACTGAACGAGAGAGAACCGGCTTCCTCTCTCCGAAAGAACCGCCGCTCACTTACTGAACCACGGCTCACTCGCTCTTTAAAAGAGCGGCTCAAAAGATCCGGCTCGCTCCTGAGCGACCCATCTCTAGGCGGAACGGTTCGTCAAGGCTCACTGAACGAGAGAGAATGGGCTTCCTTTCCGAAAGAACCACCGTTCACTTGAACCACGACTCACTCGTTCTTCAAAAAGAGCGGCTCAAAAGACAGCCGCAGGCGAGGGGGTGGAGGCGACTCTTACGAGAAAGGGCGGGAGGGCAGTTGTTTTCTCGCACCGCTAATAGATGGCGCGGAAGTCACACCCAGCAGAAGACCCGGCTCTGCGCAACGGTTTAGCACAGCTCACTGAACGAGAGCAAACCGGCTCCCTTTCTCCAAAAGAACCGCCGCTCACTTTTACTGAATCACGGCTCACTCGCTCTTTAAGAAGAGCCGCTCACAAGATCCGGCTCGCTCCTGAGCGGCCCATCTCTAAACCACAGGGCATGAGATCTGCCGGCTTTTAAAATGCGAAGCATTTCTTGGCGAACATTTGCTACATTGACAGTATCTGTCTAGCCGCTTATGTCTTCGTGCTCTCATAGTCGTTTCGTTAACTTGGTATGTACCAAAATTGGCATACTGTGACAAAAGTATATGACGAACATAAATTATATGTCATGACATGCGTGTCATGTAGGTCATGAAACAGCCGCCTACGTCTTGGTGCTCCCATTTTCGTTTCGTTAATTTGGTAGGTACCGAAATTGGCATAGTATGAGAGGAGTCTATGGCGAACATAAATGATAGGTCATGCATGACATGCGTGTCATGTAGGTCATGACAATGACCCAGCGAAAAAGATTAACACTCAAAAACCACTGAAATGGCTTCGGACGTGGCTACTTAGTGAAGGAAGCACTAAAGGATGCTTGTAGAAGTCATAGTCATGAGCGTGACTCAGCAAAAATGACATTGACTCAGCCAAAAATGATGAACACTCAAAAGTCACTGGAATGGGTTTGGACGTGGGCACTAAGTGAACGAAACACTAAAGGATGATGGTAGAATCATAGTAGTGAGCATGACTCAGCATAAATGACAATGACTCACCGAAAAAACATTGACACTCAAAAGCCACTGAAATGGGTTCTGACGTGGGTGCTAAGTGAAGGAAACACTAAATGATGATGGTAGAAATCATAGTCATGAGCATGAGTAAGGCTTTCGCCTTGAGGTCTCTTAGGTGTAGCTAAAGGGACTCCTGAGGACTCATGACATGAATTTCATGGCATGCGTGTCATGTAGGTCATGAAAGAGCCGCCTACGTCTTGGTGCTCTCATGGTCGTTTGGTTAACTTAGAAGGCTCCCAGCACACTGCTTCGCATAACATCGATTCCCACAGGGCGTGGGATCTGCCGGCTTTTTTTTATAACAACCTAATCGCAGCCGCAGTCTATGGCGTTTCTCTTTCAATGTCATTATTTATCTTACAATATTGGGTCCCTGGTTTTCTGCTCAACGTGTTACATACCTTGCTGAACTTAATTTCTTTCTGCTTGCTTTCAATGCGTAAGGATTCGTAGACGACTCAACCAAAAAATAGGTCCGTTGGCAACACGTTACACGATGCGCTTCATAAAGATAACATTTCGAAGAAAAACGTTGGCGGTGGAGAGTTTCGAGCCAATGACCCCACGCTGAGAAGCCGAGTGCCTTAGCCACTGGGCCAACACACACTCTTTCAGAAGGCGAATATATGTGAACAATATGAATGTGCCATACCGTGTTGTGTGCGTTGTCATGCCACACAGATCGGTAAGCAGTTCATGAGTTGATAAGGGTGATAAGGAGTGATGGTTGGTAATATGGGTCTGATCGCGGTTGATAATGGTTCGACGTGTATGGATAACGTGCTAAAGAGCGATCAGGGCTTATAATGGCCACAGCAATTCTGATAAGGCTGATAAGAACTGATAGGGGCTGATAAGAGTCGGATCAAGTCTGATAAGGTTGGTACGGACCGATAAGTGTTGATAGCGGTCGGATCATGCCCTATAAAATTGATAAGAACAGATAAAGGTTGATCAGAATTGGATCGAGTCAAATAAGGTTGATAACGACCGATGAGGGCTGATACGGGTTTATACTGGTCCGATAAGGAGACAAAGCAGATTGCAAGGCCAATAAAGCATGCATTTATTTAACCGTCTATTGCTTCGTCAATCGCGGTAAACAACATACGTCGTGTCGTATGCTTGGAGATGAGCAGATGGCACAATGCTTACGCATACTATTCAGTGGGCTTTGCTCCACAGTAGGGGCAGTATGAGGGATATTGTGGCAGGGAATGAATGGGATTATAGCTGTCGCCACGCGACGGCATCTTCTCAGTTAAGAGACTGCTGCGGTGGGGGGAAGTGTCTCCTGCTATCTCTGTAATGTTGTAGATATTGAGTGTAGTGCAATGAATCAAGGTTGACAGTCAACACTAAACAGTGATTAACGTATATTTCGTTTCGACAACGAATAAATACTTCATTCACGAGGAAGACGTAAAAACTTGGCAGAAAACGTACATCGCCGTGCATTTAGTGCATTCTTAAACTTTATTTCGTTCTTCGCAGTTAATATTTGGCATATAACGAAAGAACTCATTAATAAGAAACCAGAGTGATATCTTTCACTAGGTTACTTTTCGCATGCGACAAATGGCCATATTGCCGGGTCCCGGGCTATACCGGGACCAAGTCCCGGTATAGCGCTAAATGATCTCTTCCGAGTGACAAATACATTACATTCTTTAAACCTTTTATGTACTTCTATACCTCGGGTCATACATTAAAAAATAATAAACTTATGCGCATGAGTAGTGTGAAAAAGAAAATGTTGTTTCTCGTAAAGAAGAGGCTAACAATTGGCAGAATAGTGCAAAGTACAATGTCTCTTTAAGCTGCGCTGGCTTCTTCTAATGCGCATGGGAGAGATTCAAGAGTATTTCAGGATGGTATTTTACAGTACTCATGTATTTTTTCCAGCTATAGCTTCGATTCGATGCAATTTTTCCTCTAAAATCCAGAAGCATGCCGCTTGAGAAGACGACAGATAAGTGGTCGGAGAATTTTTCGAAGTCACAGATATCGAACTATTTTAGAGCTGCCCATCAGTTAGAATGTCAAAATGCCGTCATCAGCTTTGCCAGCACGGAGTTCCGATTCACGTCATTAGCGCAGCAGACAAGGAATTTGCTGTCACAGACACTGGTGCGCCAAATAAAAATACAACGGCGTACCAAAGCGCTCATTACTGTGGGCACGCATTAGCGTATAGGCGTTGCACTAAACACTCAGAGCCGATGAACGAGGACCTATAAGACCTACAAGTCGAAAATGCTCTAATATTTCATTAGTGGAGCCATTTTAGCAGAATATCTCCGCCAAAATATGCGCAATAAATTCCACTCATGTAATCTAACCTAAATACCACTATAAAGTGTCGTTATCATGAAAACCAACCTTGAGGTTTATCACCAGGTAAAGTCCAAAAGAAGCAACATAAATCAGATAATTATTCTTTCTAGTGTATTTCGGCTTGGGTTGCATTGGTATTGCGCACATCGCAGGAAAATGTTGCTTCGCACAAAATATTGCTTACGTGTGAGCGCGGATGTCTTCAAGCCGCTTCTATAGCCTCATTCACCCGCCGGGGTGGCTCAGTCAGCTAAGGCGTTGTGCTGCTGAGCACGAGATCACGGGATCGAATCCCGGCCACGGCGGCCGCATTTCGATGCAGGCGAAATGCAAAAACGCCCGTGTGCGTGCGTTGCAGTGCACGTTAAAGAACCCGAGGGGGTCAAAATTAATCCGGAGCCCTTCCACTACGGCGTGCCTCATAATCAGAACTGGTTTTGGCACGTAAAACCGCAGAAAGAAGAAGTATAGCCTCATTCCTCAGTCATTAGCAAGACTTGCATGGATGAAATGTTCCTCAGGCGCCATTTTAACATATCAGTGATGTTAAGGACAAGGTGTATGGTATGATAAACTTTATTCAGTCCTGAAGATCAACCCTTAGGATGACGCAGGTGGCTTCCTGCAAGTGGGGGCAGTAAGGTTTAACCTTACCACCATGTCGTGGGCTTTCTGGACGGCCTGTACTTGATCTAAAGGAACTCCACTGTGAAGCACTCGCCGCCACCAATCTCTTTCCTTGTCGCAGTCTGTGAAAGCCACAGGACATTGCCAAAGCATATTATCCAGAGCAATGATGCCATTACAGTTCTACTTTACATGTTAAGGACATGCTTTTCATTTAATAGAAGGAGCACAAAAGTTACGATAATTTCACCTTATGGGACAATATTTCTTAAGCAGCATAAAGACCTTTGTGACATATTGTTACGCGACAGGCGTTGACTTCAAAGATACAAGGCAAATGACTCGGCATGGTTGGCGTTTTCCGGGATTAATGCAAAGGCACGAAGTGTGACGAAGCCGGACCTCGTCTTCCTTCTCTACCTTCGGCCATCATAATAATTCGTGCCTTTTCTGCACTCTGCGGCGAGAGCTTGTGACAATATTCTGCCTGCAATATGGCGTGAAAGCTGCAGCCGCCTCTGCTCGTGGTCCCTGCTACACATGAACAATTAGGCGATACAAAATAGTGGCGATACGTGCACGTAACAAAGCTTGCCATCATCTTTAGCTGCCTTTTTTGGCTACATTGAGGCTTTTTTGTTTTTGTTTTTCACAGTGGCATGGCCATAATATTGGCGCAATATTTGATTGCATGGGTTTTGGTAGCGGCTAATAACGAGCTGCTAGCTTATTTTAGAATTGCCAGGGCAAATATGCCTTGTACCTGCGTTGACTGGGGCCCTTATACTGAATTCTTCCTCTTTATTACTATCTTATCATTCCGTCTTGTTGTCTATTCTTCCCCCCTTTCCCCTTCCCCAAGTGTAGGCTAGGCGACTGGTCAAGTCCTTTGTTAACCGCCATACCGTACCTCTGCGTTTACTCTCTCTCAATACGAATATAGTCTTTCATGAATTCAGAGAGGCTGTGCCGTTCATACACATACATATTCAACATTTTTTGAAATTTGTACTCCAATTCACAGTTCTTGATCACAATTTTTGTAGAGAATCAGCACGAACATGCCCGGGCAGGAGTAATAAAGCTGGTACGCTAACTGCTTGATGGTTGCTCAATCCTTCCCCGTTCGTTTTGCACGAAAAACAGCAGAGTACCCATATGCAATGCTTCGTTCATGCAGATTGTTTTTATGCGTCATTTATACACAAGTCCTTCATATCATTTACAAATGTTTAGCACTATAAACCAAGCTACAAGCTCAGGGTTATATAAAGAACAAAAAGATCGTTATCCATGTATAAATCCACGCATTGCTGAAACGGTGAGAATTATTCACTACAAGAAATAATATTTTAAATATATTCAACATAAAATACCTAAACAGTCAAAAGCTGGGAGAGATAAAAATTAAAACAAAGCAAAAACGGAAAATGGTAAACATGACTAAAGGTTCTGTTTAATTTCTATTACCAAGCAGGCTGTCTACAGAAAAACAAAACGCATGAAGACGTGGATGCCATACGTGGTCAAGAATATGTGATATACTGGGTGTTTCAGAGAACACCTTGAAAAATTTTAAAGGTTGCCTGCGGCAGATAGTACAATTCTAGTTCATGAGCTGGTCTACTCGAAGAGGCGGACATTACGCGCACAAGAAATTGAAATGCATAATTGACTGATTACCGAACATTTACTAATTAAGTTTTTAAATAATTACTTTATGACCCATATTGCAATTTACAATTTCTAGCCGTGGAGTTCGCAAGGCGAACACATTTGAAACAAATTTTCAGGATGACACCAGTTTCGAGATTATAATTTCCGAGGTTTGCGGAGAAATGCATTGGTGGTCTAGTTACTTTTCTAACAAAACATCGTTTTATGCATTGAAGTACAAAAGGAACTTTGCCTCACTGAAGTTTGCAGGGTATATCTCGTGCTAATGCAGCATTTTTCATTGCTGACTCGCGATTGCTACAGTGTGTGGGGACCGCATAATGGATGGATGGTAATAACTTCATTGAGTTGGGACCGCTTAAAGTTTTTTGTTTTACAAGAAAAAAAGTTGGACCCGCCGACCCCGAGTTGCAAGAGCGCGGTGTTGAGGCCAAACGTCAGCGCCATCTTGCCCTCTAGGAAACCGACAACAGTGGCGCATGCCTCGGCAACGCTAGCGCCAACTTCCCCGGTGCGACGGCCAGGTTTCAACGCGAGTTTCTCAGCCGGAACATCGGAGCTAGCTGCAGTGCGTGGGACCGGTTGTGGTTCGAGCACAACATGGTACTCGTCATTGCAATTCGTTCCGAAGAACACCGAAGAAACACACGAAAAGCTTCCTTACCCCCATTTCTTCGACAGGGGAGGGGCTACTAATTTTTTGACAAGCATGACCCAGTGTGGTTGACGGGCGATACTAAGAGAGTTATGTTGTTTAAATTATGAGAAACCCATTTTGTTAAACGGCAAGAGAGAGCCTGCGATAGCAAGGCCTCAATTTTGGTATGGCAATGTCAAGTGCAACTTCACAGTACATCGCTGATTTTATATTATTACAAACGACAGCAAATAAGACGACACTGTTCTATACTTATTTCTTGGTATAGCAAAGCCAGCGCCTCCTCTATTTTTTTTCAATTCCAGTGCAATTGCCGACTGCTTGCGTCACGACTGCGTCTGAGCCACTGAGCGCGCGCCGCTGCAGTTCCGGAAGATATGCGGTAGACGCTTCACGCGTCTGTCAGGATTACTTCCTCCGACTTCCATCATGAGGCGCCACCCAGAGGGTACTCTCCCCCACGACCATAAAGCAGGTGCCAGCGCTAGCCGACGGGAGAGAGTAGAAACGTGTAATCAGAGAGGATGGTGAACCGCTGGATCGGCCGCGTCTAGCTGGTATTGGAAAAATAGAGGAGGCGCTAGAAAAACACTAGAAGCAAAAACGAAAAGGACGCTTCATGTTTTCTTTTTTTCCGCGGGTAATGTAAGTGCACCGCATGCGTGCAGTGAAAACTGTATTCACTGCTCGTTCAGTGAGTGTCTGAATATTTGTTTTGTGATTTCTAGTTTCACGCTAAATGTCCCCTTAAGCTTGCACCTGCAAGTTCAATTATTAGCACTACTCCAAAATTGAAGTACAACGTGAAAGAAGAGCAAAGATCAGCTACATCATCAGTTTCTTTTGATGTCGTTGAAATAAACCCAATTTTTTTTTTGAAATCCAGAAAGCAGAAAATTACCGTCTCGTACAACGCAGCCCTCAAGATCACTGGTTAATTGGAAGTCCAGGTTTGCTCTGAGCTGCCAAAGCTGCTCCTTTGCCTACTTCACAAAATACCACCTATCTATAAAAAATTAGCAAAGCAGGTTGCTGCGGTGAAAGGTCGATGGTGACGTAACGAAATTAAATACTTAACTTAGACACTTCTATTAAGTCTTCGAATTCACATAATTTGAAGTTTATCAGATGGCCCTTCCAGAAGGAGCCAACTTATTCATAATTAAACGCCATGAATGAAGTATAACAACTTAACTGACCCTGAAGTTCTGATATTGGTGCTTTACGCACAGCGGTGGTTCAGCTGAGCCAGCTATTCGTCCATTCAATTCAGCTTTATTTTGTTGGTTCGAGGAGACAAGGAAAAAAGCTGTGAACACAGTTTGACGAAGGTCCTACCCCCGATGGCAATAGGTCAGGCGCCCAACTACAGTGATTGTATACAGTACACGAAGGCACAATAGAAATGGTCATACAAATGAATGCATTTATACATAAACTCGTAAATGCACAAGAGATGTGCACTTATGATGTTCATTTTCACAAAATTTTGAGGTACAATTTTATCAGTCTATTTTTACAGTATCTCAACCCATAAAAAGTTTGGAAGGAAATACTAAAAATAAATAACAACAAAACGTAAGGTACAGGCATATTCCTATACGCAAGAAAAGTTCTGTTGACAGTACATTTCGATAAAGTTCCTCGCATGGCAAGTAATATCAAAGTTGTCTTCGTTTAACATATTCTGCAAGGATGGTAAGGTGTAGCGTATGGGTTGCTTATCGTAATTCGTTCGCGATATTGGAACAATAAATTTTTCTTTGTGCCATGTTGGTCTTGCGCCCGCATTTTTCTGCAATCCAGTCAGTGAAAAAGTTGCATTGTAATTATTCTGCAGGACGTCTTTGTAACTTAAGAGCAATTTATAGTTGTATAATTAAAACAAGGGCAAAATATCGGCCTTTATAAAAAGGCTCGCACTGTGGGAGAAATTTCGCACATTCGCGATGCAATGAACAGCCTCTTTTTGGAGTAAGTGCACTTTCGACAGATTGTAGCCGCAAATCGCACACCAGACGGCGCTATACAAGCCTGTAAAATTGAGAGCACCACCGAGTTATAATGAAGTATTTTAAGTCTAACCGGAAGCATGTGCCTCGTTGCGAGACGATACCAACCGAAGAAGACATTTTCGAACTAATGTAGCCTACATGCCCAATCCATGTCAAATGTTTCGAAAAGACAACGCCTAATGTTGTAACGCTATTTACACTTGATATAACGTTATTACCCAAATTGAAATCATCATCAATATCCGCCTATTTTTATGTCCACTGCAGGACGAAGGCCTCTGCCTACGATCTCCAGTTACCCCTTTCTTGCGCTAGCTGATTCCAGTTTCTACGTGCAAATTTCCTAATTTCATCAGCCCAGCGAGTTTTTCTGACATTCTCGACTGCGCTTCCCTTCTCTTGGCGCCCATTCTGTAAGTCAAATAGTCCACCGGTCCTATACCCGACGCATTAAACGGCCTGCCCTGCTCCATTTCTTTCTCTTAATGTCAATTAGAATATCGGTTATCCCCGTTTGCTCTCTGATCCACACCACTCTCTTCCTGTCTCTTAACGTTACGCCTAACATTTTTCGTTCCATTGCTCTTTGTGCTGTCCTCGAATTGCTTTTGACTTTATTTCTTAACTTCCAAGTTTCTGTCTCATATGCTAGCGCCAGTAGAATGCAATATTTGTACGCGCTTTATTCAAACGACAGTGGTAAGCTCGCAGTCTGTATTTCGCCATGCCTGCCCTATGCACTCCAACCCAATTTTATTCTTCAGTAAATTTCCGTCTCATGGTCAGGGTCCCCTGCGAGTATTTGACGTATATAAACGTACTGCTTTACAGACTCTAGAGGCTGACTGGCGATTCTGAATTTTCTCGCTTCTCGTTTCTCTCTCTCTCTCTCTCTCTCTGAATTCTTGTACCCTTACCAGGCGATTGAACATTATATTTTCTTCTGGACATTAATTTCAACCCAACTCATATACTTACTCGGTTAAGGTCCTCAATCATTTGTTGTAATCAGTGCCATTGTTGCTGCACATGACAACTTCATCTGCAAACTGAAGGTTGCTGAGGTATTCGCCGTTGATCCGCACTCCTAAGCCTCCCCAGTCTGATAGCTTGAATGCTTCTTTTAAGCATGCACTGAATGGCATTGAAGAGATTGTGTCTCCTTGCCTGACCCCTTTCTTGATAGGTAACTTTACACTTTTTTTGTGGAGAACCAAAGTAAATGTAGAATCTTTGTAGATATTTGCCCAGATATTCACGTATGCTTCCCGTATTCCTTGATTACGCAATGCCTCTATGACTGCTGGTATCTCTTCTGAATCAAGTGCCTTTTCATGTTCTATGAAAGCCACATAAAGAGTTTGATTGTACTCCGCAGATTTCAGGATGACATGGATGACATGGATGTGATCCATCGTAGGATATCCCCTCCTGAAGCCAGCCTGTTCTCTTGGTTGGCTGAAGTCAAGTGTTGCCCTGATTCTATTGGTAAATATGTTCTTGAATATTTTATACACTACTGAAAGCAAGCTAGTGGGTCTATAATTATTCAATTCTTTAGCGTCTCCCTTCTTATGGATGAGTATAATGTTGGCGTTCTACCAGCTTTCTGGTACACTTGAAGTTGTGAGACATTGCGTATAAAGCGCCGCAAGCTTTTGAAGCACGATGTCTCCTCCATCTTTAAATTGGAATGAATACCCCTTAATCTTTTACCTTTCGGGCAAACAGAACCATTTTAGTTTTAGAGGCATTTATTTTTAAACGGTTTACATCTACCGATTGTTTTAAGCTGCTAAGTGTCAGGTGTACTTTCCGTTCTAGTTCTGCTTGAGATGTACCCGTAACGAAAACTGTCCTCTCATCTGCGTACGAGATCATTGTGAGATCGCGAGCACTGTCGCCTATATCATTTACATATAGCAGTAACTGAAACGGTCCTAGTAAACTGCCCTGTATAGCGCCAGTACGTATTTGCGATAAAGAAGATGAACCATTGTGAATCTTTACAAGATGCTTTCTGTTTGTGAGTTAAGATTTCAGAAGCTTACGCAGAATCCACCAGGCACCGTATTTTTCTAGTTTATGAAGCAACATCTCATGATTATAAGGTCAAACGCCTTTGAAAAATCAACCTAAATGCCAGCAATTACCTCGTTGTTACTGAACGCTGTTAAAATAACTGATTTAACGCGTCAACAGTGCTATTTCTGTTGATCAGTGTTTTCGGAAGCCATGGTGGAAATCCTGTTGTAAGTTATGCTTGAAGTATAAGAGTCTGTCGTGGAGAACGCTTTCTATATCCTTGAAAAAGACGGGTAATGTTTAAATTGGGCGATAATGGCTTAACGCGTTTCTTGCCGCCGTGCTTAAATATAGGAATAACTTAAATATAGGATAAACTTATTTTAAATATTTAAGGAATTTAAGGTGGCGGGTTCGATCCCGGCCCTGGCGGTGAGATGGGTGTGAAATGAAAAAAAAAAAAACATTCGTGTGGTCAGCATTAGGTGCACGGTAAAGGAGTCCAGCTGGCCAAATTACATCCTGAACCCTCCTCTACGGCGTGCTCTTTCGGGGCGTTATACTACACAGTCAATAATACTGTTGTTCAAGATACCACGAACTACCGGTAAATAGGGAAGGTTATCGCTATTACTGCTCAAATGAAGTTAGCAGTTAACTCAATAAATTGAAGCAAGTTTTACATACTAACACACGTGGCGAGTACATGAAATAACTGTTTGTATAAACGTCATACTTTCTTAATTGTAATGTATTGAGGTTTAAGTAAAGGTCATGGTATAGCTGCTCAGGAGACATATACAGCCAGTGCCAGATGTTATCACTTTCACTTACTGTACACAATATAGCACAAAAGAGGGCAAAAATAATGCTGTTCGAGCCAAGCTGTCCGTCTTGTTGCCGGCACTGCTCCTTCTCTTTCACAAATCAGGGGAGGGGAAATGGGCCACCATGCTCTGAATAATAAAGGGAAACTTGTGCTTTTTTTCTCTCTCTCTGAGCACAAGAAACTGCATTCCAAGCAAAGACGCAACCAGCCGCTGTATATTTTTGTTGTCCTGCTTGCGCTCAATATCACTTCTCGACAACACATCGTCAGAAAGCCGCACTATATCGACCAGAAACCTTGCCCCAACGAAGGCGGAACACTACTCTCTGCTCAAGATCCGCACAAGATTTTGCTGTCGCGTGACGTTCGAAAATTTCTTGTTTTGGTTTTATTATAAGATAGTTTCTTTTCCCGGCCCTTTGCTTGATTTGGTGCGCATTCTTTTCGGAGGGGTAGACGAAGACATAAAGCTAAGTCGCCCAACAGAAGTGCCAAATGCTGTCAAGATCAGATTTCCCGGCCCGGGGAAGTCGGGGTCTATATCATTCGTCCAGGCAGCTTTCGCGTGGTGCTTAGAATAATGCTTGCCTCATGCGCTAGTGACATCGACAGAGTAGTGTTACTGGGGCGAAGTTTCTGAAGTTTCCGCTATTTTATTGTTTTACATTAGGATAAGCGTAGGAACGACTGGGGTATGGTTCACTGGAAACCCAGGCGTCGGGAAGTGCTCGCTATGTTAAAATATGCAAACACGAGTGCATCACGGTCCCACTCCAGGAACTCATCAGGCATCTGCAGCAAGTCGTGGGTCACAAGAGTAATTATAAAGTATCTAATAAGATCAAAATGAGGGATTTTTCGCCTGTACGTAGACAAAGCTTACAAAACAATTCCCGGTGACCTCATCTAAAGAGCGTGTCTAAAAATGAACAAGTGCTTACCTGGCACGGAAAAAATGATCTAGAAACACTAATTTGCCTACCCCCTCTTACGTGAGAAGGCGCTAGTCAAAACCTCTATAATCCAGGCATTAAACTGTTTCAAGTAACAAGATTGAGGACATCAGATAGCATGGCAAGTATATCGGTACTAGGTTGCAAGTGTCTGGTGTCACTGCAGAATTTTTTCAATATATACATCCTGAACTGTGGCCTATTTACCGGAACATACCACATATGACAAGAACGGACTGAAATTACCCGTCATGCTAAAGTAAAAGAACGCGTATAGTTCACGTAATGCACTCTACGATGAGAGAAAGTGTGGGCCTTCTGGCTCTAATAGATTGCTCCCCAACCATAACTTGTTTCGCATTCCTTTTTATGCATGCCCTTCACCAATACTGCTTTCAGAACCATCAAAATTATCTAAAACACTGAATGTACTATTAAATGCATGGTTTCCAGTGCTGATTATCTGTCACACTGAGCCCGGCTAAACTACAGAGCTTCTTTCCGAAACTACTTCCTGAGTATGCTTCAGACGATGGTGTTCTCACGCGTTGAATACTAGCCTTCGTAGGCGTATGTCGAAGGGCACAAAACGCAAGAATGATCGTGTACTTGTATTTAGGTTTACCGTAAAGGACTCCAGGTGGTCAAAATTGTTCCGGAGTCCCTATGGCGTGTCTAATCAGATTCTGGATTAGACACGTAAACTCCCACAATATAATTTCATTTTTTTGCTTTAAAGCGGTTAAGTTAAGCGATATATCTCTCACAATATAATTTCATTTTTTTTTGCTTTAAACGGTTAAGTTAAGCGATATATCTCTCAATAGTTTCCTTGCTCAAGCAACTCAGCTTTCCTTTTACAGGCTCAGCCGAATATAGTCGATGAAAATCGGTCAATGGTCAAATTTGTTTTCTTAAATGAGTTCCGGCAGAAATAACTAATTGTGCGCACGTGGCAAGAACAATTGGTTACAAAACAATGCATGATTATAACGAAAAACAGAGCAGTTGAGTCACTAATCTTACACTCCGCAAAACTTTAAAATCTTCTGAATACATGATTATAAATAAGTGCCCCCATGAAAGAGGTATTTCACTCAGTCCATAAAATGAAATAGAGTGAAACGTATAAACATATTTAATATTCCTCGCCAGAGAAAGTCACACGCAGTGCGAACAAGGCAATTCAAACAGTTCTTCCTCAAGAAAGCGGCTTTGTGGCGTTGGCCAAAGCACTGCTGGCGACTTCTGTTTAACATTCTAACGAAAAAAAACATCGCCTTTGTTTTAACGAAGCTTTTGTCGTATCTCATCTTCATTTAGGCGCATTTTGAGTTCGTATTGAACATGCTAGGCGCAAAACTCGAGCCAATGCTTTGCTGTTAGTGGCAAGCGAATTGGAAATGAAATGTGTATTCTTCATAAACACGTAGCGCAAGGGGAAACTTATGAGATGAGTTTTCGGGATATAAGTAATTTAATTTCAGATTTTCTGGGAAACGTCAAGTGCCGTTCAGTCTTAGTCGCACAGCCTTCTTGCATACCCCAGAACACCACCTTCCCTTTAATATTGTTTTCGATTGTTTAAGCTACTCTTATTGGATATCGCTCAAAACACTCTCAGAGAGGCTGATATTGAAGTAGATCCAAAGTATTATACCTACCGAGAATCTATCACAGCATAGCAATACACCGAGTGTCTGAAGGTAGCACAGAGCGAAAGAAATGTGCGAAATGAAATGTGCTTCAATTTCCTGCTTGTAACAGCTGGAGTGAAAAATTATCGCTGCTTGCAGGACCTGTAATTGAAGCTGTAGCAGCGCTCGAGGTTCCTGCGTCGTATTTCTCGACGGAGAGCGATAGAAATTTAGTTCGTCTTCCTATTTTTTTCTCAATGGCTGATGTTTTCACGAAAGGCCGGCTGCGGGTAATCACTGAAGTAACCAGTACTTTATTTTTTATGTGAAGTGCACGTCAAGAGATGCAATACGCGCAGTATTTAGAACAACGCTTTTCATAGCTTGTTTCCTTTTTTATTATTGCGTTGGTTTGCCCTACGGCTTTTGACGGGGGAGCACTAATGTATCACTCATATTCACTGAAAGCGCTCCATATATTCTCGGTTTTTGCCCAAAAGAAAATATGAAAGTCCATGTGGGGTTCGAACTTCACTTATTTCTTCTAAAGCTTCAGTATACACAAAATGATTTTTTTTGTAATTGTGCTTCAGGTAGAGAACGCATGAACACATATGGCAAATCAGAAACCAAGAGCAAAATGGCACATTGTCATGGCTAGGCAAACAAAGGAATGCTATTTCTGGTTTTATATATTCCCAATAAAACAAGGAGTTATTTGAAATAGTTCATGTTGACTTCCAAATAATAATTTCGCGCATGTGAAAACTTAAACGGTGCAATTGTCACTGGTATATGCTGTTCTACTTAAGCAAAAAACGCTCCCTGTTTAAAGCCTCACCGTCAGCATCATAATTACTGAACCTTTTATTTGTAAGTCATGGGAACAAGTGACAGAGCATGTTGCATAACTACAGTTTGCCGTTATAGTGCAGTTTTTTCTAAAAAAACGAATTTTCGAAGCCTAATATGCCTTTCCGTCTTGGGCCGAACAGTTTACTTAATTTTGTTAAGTTTTGTAAAAATTCCCCGGAGGAACCAACCATTTGAGTGTTAAGGCCACAGGGCGCAGAATTGCCTGCGATAGAAAGGATTAGCGTTGTGCTGGAGCTCCTAGGATGCTGTTCTAAATATACATGGGCTCCACGTGTTGGTGGGACCAGTTACCGGGTAAAGGCCCAGGCGTCTCAGAACGTTGGTCTGGTGAGGAGCGCCGCCAGTGGCATTGCCGGCGGCGCAGTTCAATGATGCGCGAGATGAGACCGACGGGATACTATCGGCGTTAGTCAACGCCGAGTGACATATACTAGATAACGTTAGCTTGACATTTGCTGTACGTACAGCTTAGACAGTGCATATCCACGGCACCTCAGCAGGCACGCTGGTGTTTTCACATTGTGCGAGCGCGGAACGCTCGTGAACGCAGCGGGGTGTCTTTGGAGCACAAGACAAGCACAGCGCTCGTCTTGTGCTCCAAAGCGCCCCTCTAGTGTCCCGTGTTTTCTTTGTCCCTGTCTTGATTGCTCTGCACTGCCCAACTAGCTGTGAGACAACTCTCCCAAAGCAAACTCTTCGGAGACCCTACGCAAGTGGGCTTTCGATGCGCCAACGACAGCGAGACACCTGACAGATGGCGGCTGCTGCGGGGTGCCGACGGTGCGAATGCGCCTCGACCGCCGTATTATTGCCATCGTAATAGCGATATTGCAATATTGCGATATATTGCGGTATACTGCGATATCGATATTGCAATGTCGCAATAATACGGCTCATAATGCGGTTTTTATTACTATCGAACTAATACGCCCGAACTTATTATAGCACAAATGGTTTCCAGCAGAACGTACTGACACCGACAGAAGGGGACGACGACACACGCTGTCGACGATGCAGCGTGTTCTGTCCGTGTTAATACATTCTGTTGGAAACCATTTGTGCTATTCGCAACCAACGAGCTCAGGCAAACACTATCCTGAACCTATTATTGCGACACATCAAAAGTATTAGTGCTAGCTCAAGTACACCTTCTGTTCTACTCTTGGTTATTGTTGGACGTTATTGGCATCCAGAACTTCCTATTTGCAGTATACGAAAAGAAACGAGTAAAATGAGTAAAAGTAACAACTGCAAAGCGAGCACAGATTAGTGTCCTTGCCGACACCTACACGCGACACCCCATTGCTCACCCTCCATGTTCCATCTCTGACGTCACGGCATTTGCTTCTGTGAAATAGCAGAGGTCTGTCCCCAGAAAAGTCTCCAGGACAAAATGACGGCGCTTTCTAATTAAGCGAGCACTGTCATAATACCTGTTTCTCGTTACTCAGTTTGCGCCACCAGGAACAACCTTTACTACAGTGAAAGGAGCTTTAAAAAGTGTACATTTTCATAAGTAAGAGAACGAAGGGTTTATGAAGGAATACATTTTCCGTGACACAATTCCTGTACTCTATAATTGAAAACAGCGAACCTGCCATCTACAATAAAGTCAGTAATGATCTTTCAGCAAGTTAGGCATGTCTCTGTCCGTTGTAGTGCAAGATGTTTCTCTCGCCACCATACCACTGCTTTTGAAATGACCCCAACCCTGAATATTATCTGCAAGGACCAGTCGTTAAGTTACCGGAGCATTCTACCCGTAAAAGAAAATTATGTATTTTCAAATATGAATCAGAACACATACGCCGTGCTTTAGGACACCCAGTTCAAGAGCCTGTTTTTAAGTTCTCGGAATTGCTGAAAATGAACAGGCTCTTCTTCGTAGGAAACGTTCAATCTTGTATGAAACAAACCGGGCTGCTGCCAACGACCGACATGAAAGAACGTACTTGTTTACGCTGTGGAAACACTACTTGGTACAAAACCTATTTGAGGTCGAGCCCTAAGTTTGACAAGGTGGAGAACAAACTGGCAGATACCAATGAAAATTACTCAGCGTAAGGTGAGGAAAACACGGGGAATGAGGGAGTTGTAAATTCAAGACGATGAGCAAAACGAGAACAAGGTGAGAGCAGGAGCCAACGTTACGACAAACTGGACTTGTCTTCTTCAAGGGAAATTAAAGCGTAAAGTGTTACTTCGAACGATTTGTTCTTAAACACACCATCAAGGCATCCTAGGAATCCTTAGCAAAATGATTTTATAAGATGAAACTAGAGAAAGGGAACCGGCTATCACTATCACGTTTTCTGCAAGTCAATGTTTGAACATGGCACTATTTTATTGAACCTAATAACCTTCTCTAGCGAACCTGAGTTTCTACAGCGTCTGTGCATCGTCTTCATTAAGATACTATGTAACTTCGCAAGAGGTAAGAACAACATTAAGATCGGCTACCAACGCCGCACGACAGCAGCATTCTTCTTTACCTTTACATTCTTTGCATGAAATATTTACGCAAGAACGCACACACATATGCATACATACACGATGTTTTTATTCCTATGTAAGTGAAAAATGTCTGCTAGAAACCATCGGTTAAAATATCTTGGATAAAGCTGGACTAGGTCTATAGCCAATCTATGGCATACATGATGATTTAAGAAAAAAGTTGAATAATAAATTTTCTGAACGATCTGCCACGTGTCGATTACTGTGCATTGCCTTCCACGGTCGTGCCACCATCGTCGTGCTCTAGTTTTCTCCTTGTTGCCATCGCTGTGTAGCTGCCCTCGCCGCCATGGTGCTCTCATCGTCGTTGCCTCCGTCAACTTTGTGTGTCCTCATTCAGTCGTAGTCTTGCGTATTGTGGCTGCGTTTTACGTACTCTAGCACCGCTTCCTCCGGCGTATAGGGTCAGAGACTCGTACGAGTGCCGTAGCAGGGACAAGAGCTACAAACATAAGTACTTCTGTTTTAGGTATATACGAGACCCACCTGACTTCTTATCTATATTTATGTCAATACTTTACATTCCATTTCATTATCCCTACGGGGAAATGGTATTTTCTGAGATGCTAACCTTATAATGTATCCAAACCCCAGGGATAAATATGACCTCTACTAATAAGTTACCTTTTAGCACTGGTATGTTAACAGCAGCCGGACAAATGTAGTAATTGGTGAAAATATATTATAGAAAACAAAAGATATTATTTGTTTATTAACACTGACTATTAAAACCTAAAGGAACCAAATTTTAGCTAAATGTACAGGCGACCACAAATATTTAAAAACCCCCGGACAGGAGAAAAAGCTGGAAATCTCCGTAGCCTCAAAACGCAACCTGGTATTCGCATTTCCAGCTTCTACTAGTATATGCGAATAAGAAGGTGATGTACGGTGTTAATGGCAATTGCTACAAGGTGCTTGAAAACTCAGCGTTCTCTGAAATCCCGTTGTCTATAAACTTTTGCAGTCGACTGTGCAATTCAGAATTAAGGACCAGGTTCATATATTCACAAGTTTTTGGCAATCGCACTGCTTCTCTTCTTAACTATCAAAACTAAGGAGTTCAGCTTGACGCCCGTAATTTGTGTCATTGTTTTCACAAAGGTAAAGGAATGTTTAACTCCGTGCTAACAGTTAGGGGTGATTTATTTGTTTTCACAGTTTAATTAGCAAAGATGGCAACATACTTTTCAGGTCACCTTGTATAGAAGTTTTCTTTTGTTGAGACGATGAGTCCAAATGTGCGCCTTTTTCTTTTCTTCTTTATTACCTATACAGCTGAACAGTCTGTATTGTATACAGTCTGTATTGTATACAGTCTGTATTGGAAAACGAGATAACAAACCATTTAGGGGCCAGAAACCGGTACATTAGAAGGAATGTCTCTCCGCAGACTTCAAAAAGGTAACAAAAAGTGTTAATATTTGTGTTCGGAGGCTAAAATATTCCGCCTATATTCAAGAGGTTCAATTACCCCTGAACTATACGGCACTACTTGGCTGCACGCACAGAATGCAATACCACACGTGTATTGCATTTGTATAAATTTCCGTTCTCGTTACACCTTAAAGAACAAAGATAGCCGCGACCATCCCATGTTGTTCTCTAAGGCGTCTCTTAGCGTGACTTGCTGCTTTAAAACATTGCTTGAGGGGAAATTATTAGCAATGCATGGAAAATAAAGTTTATGGGGGCCAAGACCCTTCAACCATGCACGTTAGTTTTACTGTAGAATGTCACTGCCGGAACACTCTGTGGTGGTGCGGGAAGAAGGCACTTTAAGGCCTCCCTCACTTAATGTCCGAACAGCTGCTTGTTGGCGTTTCAGCAATCATGAATCCTATTATTTCCTAGGAGTGCAATGAACCTTATAAGCTAGCCTATCACTCTCAATTGTTTATATAATGTTTTTATTATTGAAGTGCGCATGGTTTTTGCCGAAAATAAGCACCAGTCAAGCAATGGAAGTACGAATAACCTAATAAATGCTTGATAGCAACGTAGCCCCTGAAAAGCGAAATTTGGCCTGACTTGAACGATGGGTTGGCTTAAATTACGAAAGACTCCTAGGCAGCGCTATGAATTCGCTTCACGAGGTTTCTACACAAGTATTTATATTTTAAGCCAAAAGACATTCCTAGAGGCGAAGCAATTACCGCCGCGTGCCTGGAGCCGAGTGCGCTTTCAGAAAAGCAATTTACTTATCTAAACGGCGTATTTATAGAGTTCAATTATAAGAAGCTACGAGCGTGACTTGTCCAACGAGATTAAACTGCTCATGGTGCATTGCCTACGAATTTATATAAGTCTGTACGTACTGAATACTTGATTGAAAAGTGCTCATCTGTGGAGCACCAGCTCTCCAAACTTTTCAATTGATCCGGCTTCAGATGCGGTGCCTCTGCGTGAAGTGTTGTCCATGCGCGCTAATATAAACTCTTCCAGATCGAAGCTTACCCCGTCAGGAGAAATCCATCGACGCATTCACCGTCTGAAGGTGAGACGTACCAGGCTTACTGCAATGGGAGAATGAATGCATCCTCAAGTTATTGCCTCATCGCGGACGAACAAGTTTCGCAGTTTGCTGGTAGAAGGATTCACCGATCAATTAGAACAAAATTCTCTCGAATAAATGGCAATTGCTTTGTCGAAAAAAGTGCTGCGGCAATTACAAAAAAGTATTCTTCAAGCCTTTTATCGATGAACGTATTTATTCTAACTAAAACCTTCAGCTTGTTTACAGGCGCTGAAGACTACAAAAGCAAGCTACTATTGGTGAACTATCCCAAATCATTTCATGTCATTGTCAGGGCACGTGACGTCTCGTTTTTACATTTTATCACCCGGAATGTATGATTTTCAGCCCGCGCTGTATTCGTAATCTTGCGACTACAATACTTTTTAATGCAAAGCACAATAGCTGAGCTTCTAGAATATTACGTAACCACTTTCACTACACCATGAACATGCGCAATACCTCTTCTTATGACAGCACGAGGTGATATTGGAAAAGCTCGAGCATATGTTTCTATAAACACAGATGAAGCACTGAAAGTTCTCGTGTTTATTACAGAGTTCCGAACCTGCACTCTCCGGAAAAAACAACGGGATGCTTAGTGCGGAGGCAAGCATCACCAACGGAATGTGGAACACCACTTTTGGCGGTATTTGGGTATACCGCGGAAACTTTGGCGCCTGAATAAGCGAGGATAGATTTTCCTTGTACATACTCTCCCAACCCAGGGCTTGAGAAACCATCTTGTCGAACAACTAGTAGGTTATGTAAACAAGATGATCCTAATGAGATACGCCTTTCGATGCCATTGATAAAGAAAATAAAAGAATATTACAATATGGGTCATGATAGTTAGGTTTTTTGTAATGAGTGAGAGGCGCATTTAATGCTACCATCCTTTCTCAACGCGTTATCTACATTATTCGTACGCGCAATGTACTCTGTGTTATTGTTATTTATAGACAATGTAAAAGAAATGGAGATCCTTGGACCGTGGCCGTATGCGTCGATGTACCAGAAAGACACGAGAGCCTTGTTACAATACCTCAAGTCGACATGTCTTGGCGACCATGTGTGGACTTGGTGCGAAGCTTGAAATGTGCGCGAAACTGTGCTCTTCTTTCTCTCTCTTTTCATCCCTATACCCCCTTCCCGCAGTGCAGATTAGCAAACCGGACGTGCGTCTGGTTAACCTCCCTGCCTTTCTTTGTTTCTTTCTATCTCTGTCTCTATACACAATGTGCATCTTGATAAACGTTCGCAGTTGCTTGAGCATTAGCATGTGTAGGTTGATCATTGAGGGAAGACAACAAATTACTGCGACTCTTACGTGCATTTTGTGGGCGCCACTTCAGGTTATTCTATGGCATGCCGTGGCCAGGTCAGTGTCGGCCGCCATGCATTTGCAAGTGCCAGGGGTGGCGAAACGGCACAGGTAGGGTCAAATGCTCGCGTCGATTTCAAATCTTCGATTAATCGCGTGTAACTCACACTGGGCAGTCGGCAGGCGCTTAATTTGCTGACACTGCAGTGCCAATTTCGTGTTTGATTTGCGCAATAAGATATGCCTGCATTATTCATGCTCTCCAGTTTGCCAACAGAATCTGGAACGTTCCACTCATGTTTGACAGTCTCGTATATTTCACACCAGCTATGAGTAGTCCCCGTTTTACGCAAACAATTCCATACCCACGTGTGTTCATTGAAGGTTGTCAGGGCACGGGATGTCCAGTTTTTACGTTTTATCACCCGGAATGAATGTTTTCTCAGCATGCTCACACAGAGGCAAATATTACACTTCAGCAAATAGCCATGACACGCAGCGCACACTGATCCCTCGACATTTTCATCAAAACATTTTTTGTTAAAGACGGAGGCCTTGGTCAAATCTTTGCAGAAGCCGAGCATGAGCCACTCATCACAAAGGGTGGCAAATTTATTAGTCCGGGAACGCCGCACCCATTTTGTTTATGATTTTTATAATTGGAAACAAAGGCCTTAGCTATTTTTATCAGGTCTTCAGCAAGGCTACATTTTGCTCCAGAGTTGCTGGCAACTCAAACGAAGCCTCCAAACTACTCATAACTAAAGCTTTTCATTCTCGTTCAAATGATTCTCAGGTTGCTGCTTGAAGTGAAGTTTCACTACGTGTTGCCACGTGTGCATTTTTCTTGCTTCTGACCGAGGCGAAGCTCACTTCAGTGTTCGGTACACATTTGGGTCCGCAACTACTACTGCAAAAAGTATCAAGAAAGACATTTTACGACAACACTCTTCTGTATGTTCCTTATTACATCTGATACTTCGGCACCATGTTCATGTGTTTCGATATTTCACAGAAGGCAAAGTGGTTACCAATTGTTGCTGAAAAATATGCTGCACGTTCTACAGTCGAATGCAGTAATTCGTTTACTACATGCGCGGTGACGTATCTAGTGCGCTCTGCAGCGCCCACTCGATCCTTGTGCTTTAATAGCTCATATTCATGTGAACTTGCCAGCTTGCTCTTGTGTGCTAGCCCGTGTTATTAAATAGTTCACCGAGTATCTTCAAGAATTGCAAGGCGCTTGCACGATGAAGAGAGAGAGGTAAATATTTTACTGAATGAAATGCAGAGATCGGCCTGATCTACTCTGCACACGGGGAACAGGAGAAAGGGAAGAAAAGACGGTATGAATGATGATGGCGACCGACTAGAGGGATGTTATATAAATGATCTTGCCTCCCTGCTGCATAGCCCACATCGATGTTGTTGAAATGATCAGTAGATAAAGTTAATTAGATTTTACATCATGCTTTGAATCGCCTCTTCGGCGTTGGTTTGAGTCTCTTTCTGGCTGAGCGTTCGGCAGCAAGGTTCGTCAACTAGGTTCGTTTAAATCACCCGACATTTTTGTGTAATATTTTTTTTCTCTTTTCCTCCTTCTGGAAATATTCGGTGTGGTATTAGGCAAAGCGGTGTTTAGCAGTAAGCGAGTTGGCAAATATCCCTATTATTAATGGATCCCAGTAAAGCTATACCAAACTGCTTCTGTTGCATTTCTGCAATCAGCTCTGCACGATTGCTCGAAAATATTTCGGGCCACCCTCACTTCGCCTGCATGACACACGACGTCTCCAAGAACGCCAAAACTCCCCAAACGATATGACGTGCACACATTAATTATGCAGGATTGGACTGAACGAAAGAAATTGCATATGCTAAACATTTCGGGCTTCGCCTACTTCTCCTGTATATCATGCAACGTCACGAAATTTCAAAAATTTACCCCGTCAAACTCACTTGTACGCAATAAAGATGCATTAATACTCTGAACGAAACTGATATTTTTTTCGGAATAGCCAGAGACGGCCCCGTTCTGAAATGAGTACAAGACGTCTGCCTACCGATTACTCGGACATTGGCTACTCGCGTCTGTCGGGGAGCATATAATTATTTGCGTATAGTAAACATTGTTTGCGTGCCAGTATAACCTTGTCGAGCCCTTCCGACATGTTTACGTCGTCGCTCTACCAACTCGTCTTTGGTCAGGATCCGTTCTAGTAGCATTTTAACCTTCCGTTGCACGCCACCGCGATTTTCTACCAGACACTACAAGTTAAGCAATAAAACCCGGGCGCATCGCCGACTCCGGCGCCACCCTCCTTATCCGGTTATCTGCTTTAACTGCGCTAGCTCGGCCCCACCGGAACTTTCTCCACTGCTGCGTGCTCCTAGCCTCTTCTCACTCAACTAGATTTTAAAAAGCTGTCAATATAGGAAATGTTATTCGTTTTGAAAGCAAACAAAAGTGAGCTCGTATAAACGAGGACAGCGTTTGATTGGCAGGTTGAAAGAACGCTGCGGGTCACAGCCCGATGATTGCGTAGGCGGTTACGTAAGTTCCACGTCAAGCTATGATAATAATAGCACATTAGAATAGGTCTGCGTTATCGGGACCCAAAGATAAAACACAATTATCCGAGACCCTTACTCTGAAGTTCGTTAGCAGGATGAGCAGATCTGACAGGTTGAATTTTAGGTAACTCACAAAAGATCAAGCCGTCACTATAGACTAGAAATACATAAACAGGACTAGAGAGTTTCATTGCAAACGCTGGTATATTATCGTTATGTTTTGTTCTAATAAAGAAAGGATGAAAAGCAAAACAGAAAGCGCTAGAAAAAATTATTCACTGAGGTTGGGAGCTGAACACGTAATAGCACTGCATGGAGCTCTATTTGATATATGCTGTATCGAAGAAGCCGCCCCTCTCATCCATTTCCTAAGTATACTTATGAGCATTACGTTAGAAGCACTGAAATCAGTGCGAGTCTCAGTGGAAAATAGCAAGGTTAGTATGGTCTACGTTCTGCTCTGAAGCAAAGCACAATATAGTCACTGCGAATTTACTGCAAGCAAAAGGCTACTGGAGCCAGGTTTACCCTTAGGAAGACCGACGTCAATTCGGCGCAGAACATTGAATGAGATGCTTTCTTTGTCTCCTACCGAGCACTTTTAGGTCGGTTGGCAAGTTCCGGCCCCGTCCTGTTTCCGTCTAGTGAAAAAGTATGCAGTTTAACACAAATGTTGCGATCCATGTGAAGAGATGATTTAGTGAAGCGATGTTAATGATTAACTCCTATACAATCAACGGCGGTGCGTAGAATTGTGTTTTCTTGAAACCCGATGAAAATGTTTAATGTCACAATTGTTATGCTTATGCACCACAACACTTACAAGCTATACTTAAGCGCAAAAATTAATTCAGGCGGATACACATTGCGAGACGTCTAGCTAGGCAGTGATATCACCAGTGCAAAGACTATGTATTATATTTGTCAAGGTAAAAATGGTGATAAGAGATGTGTGCACAGAAAAGTAGCAAACAGGTGGAGCTACATTTAAGGATTATATATATATATATTTTTTTTGTTTCACGCTGCTACATACCAAAACACTAAATGAAAGATATTTAGGTAAATTCGGAAATACATTGAGAATATAGTGGTACTCAACATGGAGGTCCGTGTGCTTTTGAAATACCGCGGAGTTGACGTTTTATGTTGCGAATTTATGCTGGATCTTTTTCTTTATCACTAAGAACAGAGAGGCGGACACTCGCACAGCATTGACAGTCAGCATAAAAGTTATTTTGCTGGTACTAGCATTCGGCGTGCAGAGAAACTTTGTATATACCGGGTGTTCAATATTAAACTTTAGGTAATTTTGAAAAATCGCCGGTGGCAGGTAGCATACTTCCTATCGTTGAGCTAGATTATTCGAAGAGGCGAACATTAGTAGCACGAGAAATCGAAACACATATTCAACTAGGTAACAAAATTCCACTAATTACCTTTTTGGTTAATTACTTTACAAGAAATATTGTAATTTACGAATTGTAGCCGGTGAGCTTGTCAGGCATCTCAACTTAGAGGTAATTTCCAGAAAAACACTAGTTTGGAAGATATGCGCCATGAAACTCGTAAAAATGTACTGTTGTTCCACTTACTTTTTTACCAAAATGCTGGTTTTTACATTGAAGTACAAAAGTAATTGGAACGCCCATGCATTTTGTCCCACACCTTGGGAAATAATATCTCGAAACTGGTGTCATCCTGGAAATTCATTTTAAATGGCTGCCTCTTACAATCTCACCGGCTACAATTCGTAAATTCTAACATGGGTCGTAAAGTAATTACTAAGAAGTTCATTAACTAATTTGTGTTAATTAGTTGAATATGTGTTTCGCTTTCTCGTGCTACTGATGTCCGCCCTTTCGAATAACCGAGATCAACGATAAGAATTATGCTTTATGTCGCAGGCGATTTGTACAAATGCCGTAAGGCTTCATTTTGAACACCCGGAATATCCACAAAATATCCGCCTACATATCCGCCTACATATCGGCTCAATTAGCAGCAAACAGCAAAAAAATACAGCAATGTAGGCAAAACAATCTGCATTTTAAAAATAAGTTATTTCACTGATGGCGGCATCAAACAGCGTTCCTATACAGCACAAGAGTCACATGTTCTGCCCACCCAGGCAGAGACGCGTGCATATGCACTTCGCGTTTGCCAACGCTAACTAGTACTTTGAAATATTGGCGTGTGCACCACGCTAGCATATGATGCACTACCTAGCTGACATGGTAACGTTCACTTTCCATATTATTTCCTGACGATGTTTTACAGGAGATGCATGAAGTCAAGATGCGCACAATATCAGTAGGATAGAAGTTCACGTGGCGTACCATCTAAGATGACCTTTCACTTGCTCGCATCTTTCCACATTTTAAGGCCCTACCCCTTCACACAGGCCTAGCCGGAACATTTGCTGGTGGTCCCAAAATTATGTTGACCATTACCTGCAAGATGTGCTGCAGGAAAACGTGAATACCTCATTTAACATATGATCGTGCAGAAAAATTCACAATTCTGACTGTCTTGTGTCTGCAGGCCACTTTCACCTTTTTGTCCTCGTTTCTCGTGTGCGCGCTGCAGTTACAAGATCAATAATACTACACCATTCTGTTTTATTACACAGAAATAAAAAGATGAGTCACCTTTTACGGTTCAGCTTGGCAGAGTATGGCAAATCACTTCAGCGGAAACCCGTAAGTTGGAGGTGGGTTTGTGAACGGAAAAAAATTGGCCTCCACCAGAATGTAGCACAAAGGTACAGGGGAAACACATACGTATTAATCAAAACCAAATCCTCACAGTTAACGCTGTCTCAAGTTTTCGATTATTTCGCCTTCCGTGATCTGTTAGCCTCATGGCTAGCTCACGTGGTAGAGTGGCTACTTCGGAAAGGTGCTTGCTCCGCTTTGATCCCTGGAGCAGGACGAATTTTTCTTCTGTGCGAGGCTTTATTTCGGAGGGACTCTATGTGGTTTCCTCTTTAGCTTCATGCTACAGTCGGGTGCCTGGCAATTTGAAATTTCTTGAGGTATATGCTGTTGCACTCACCCGCCATTTTTTGTTAAATATGATTGTCTGTTTTTTTTTCGTCAAGAATTTGAATGCGCACAAATCAGTGACGCGGCATCGAAAGTTCATATTCTGAAAACTTGAATGAGCTACCAACTTCGGCCTCTCTCAGCTCACTTTGGGTCAATGGGCATTGCAACGCAACGCAGCTTCATTTTTGTGCACAGTAAAGAACTCCTGGTCATTTATATCTCTGCATCATCTTCATCGTGTAGAAGACCTCCATTGACGCTCCCAACAAACTAGGGGTGCTATAACGTAGAATGATTCCAAACTGCTTTGATTCCCAACTCCTGACGTCAAATTTACGTAACCACCGACGCAAGCACCGGGCGGTGACCCGCAGCGTTGTCTGAACAACCCAATCAAACACTCTCCTCGTTTATAGGAGATAACCTTTGTTCGCTTTGAAAACCAATAACATTGTCTACACTCAGCGGTTTTTCTTATCTAATTGGCTGACAAGAGGCGAGGAGCACGCTCTAGTGGAGAGGGTTTCGATGGGGCCGAGCCAGCACAGTGAAAATGGATAACCGCGTGAAGATGGTGGTGCCGGCTTCTCCGATTGGTTCGCTTCGCCTTACTTAGCTTGCGGTCGCTGGTCGAAAATTGAGGCGGCATGCAACGGAAGGATAAGAATGTCGCTAAAACGGATCCTCAGCAAGGAAACGTTGGCAGAGCGCTGTCGTATGCACACTGAAAGGGCTCGATAGCGTTTTACTGCCACGCAAATAGGTTCATCATGCGGAAATAGATACATGCTCACCGGAACGTGCGAGTAGCGAGGGCCTGGGCCGGTATTTTGTTAGCGATGCATTTTATGTAATAATGCCTTTTCGAACATATCGCGCTTTGTCAGTGGTCGGAGTGATCCGCTCGCGTTATCAACGGGATCTGCCGGCCGTGAGCGATGGATGATAAGACTAGAGTGGAATAAGTCAACCTGCCTCGCTACAAAATCGCGGCCCTGAGCGATCTGCGGGCAGCCATCTTCTATTCATTTCGGAACGGAGCTATTCAGAAAATGTTTCAGTTTTTTTCTGCATAGTAATGCACATTTTTTGCGTACACGTCCGTTTGACGTCCTGAGTTTTCGTGGTTTTGTGAGGTCACATAACAGACAGGCGAAGTGGGCGTAGCCAGAAAACATTGGACCAGTAGCAGAGGGCTAATGGTGAAAAGGCGTCGAATCAGGAATGACTATTTTTCTTTTGTGCGGCTAAATCATGCATAGTCAGTGTGTACACGTTATATCAGATGGGGAGCTATCGCGGGTTTCGTGACGTCGCGTGATAAACAGGCGACGTTGGGAGTGGACCGAAAATGTTTTGACCAATCGTGGTGGCTGATTGCAGAAATTGTAATCCAAACAGTTTGGAATCATTTTACGATATAGCGCCCCTGAACTTACTTGATGTCCCTTTGACGGCGTTAATAGATACTGGCGCCTAGGTGTTCATAATGAGTTATAACTTCCGTCGTCGACTGAAGAAGGTTCTCACGCCTGCCGTACGCATTCGAGCCGTACGCATCGCCGATGGCAGCAATGTTGCCGTCACGGGAATGTGTACTTCCCGTATAAGTATCGCCGACCGCCACGTTCCAGTTCTTTGTACAGTGCTGACCAATTGTCCCCATGACCTAATCCTCGGACTAGAGTTTATTACAGCGCATTACAGTTCTGGGTCACCTCGTTGACACTTCCAGTGTTCAACCAGACGCGGAGAAATTTCGAGGTGTCACGTCTTTTCCTGTACCTCAGTCTGTCAAAGACATCCGAAGTTTTCTGAGACACTGCTTCTACTTCCGACGTTTCGTTAAAGGCTTCGCAGCGATTGACCAACCACTCACTGCTCTTCTGAAGAAGGACGTTTCGTTTACGTGGGGTACCGCTCAAGCTGCCGCGTTTGCGCCCCTGACCAACACTCTCAACACGCCACCTATATTTGCGCACTTTGACCCGTCCTCTCCTGCAGAGGTCCGTACCGATTCCAGGGGTCACGGTATCGGAGCCGTCTTAGCCCAACACCAACAGCGACAAGATCGTGTTATCGCCTACGCCAGCCGCCTCCTCACTAGAGTTACTGTATAGGCTCCTTTTAGGGAGCCTATACAGTAACTCTACTCCTCACAGCAGCGGCGCGCCACTATTCGGGTACAGATCGTGAATGCCTGGCTCTCGTCTGGGCGGTTTCCAAATTTCGCCCGTACATATATGGCACGCACTTCTCTGCAATCAGGCACCACCACGCGCTCTGCTGGCGTTCCTCACTCAAGGATCCTACCGGCCGGCTTGTCTGGGCCCTGTGGCTACAGGAATTTTCCTATGCAGTAGTGCAAAGGTCGGGCCACCTACATCAAGATGCAGACTAGCTATCACGCTATCCAGTGGACGAACCACCCGCCTACCGATGCCGACGCTAACGTTTTCTCCGTTTCTCAGCTACTCCACGTCGCCAACGAGCAACACCGCGATGCCACCTTGCGCGCCATCATTCATCGCTTGGAATCTTCGCTTTCTCATTCGCCCCTGCAGTTGTTTATTCTCCGGGATGGTGTATAATGCTGCTACAGCGTACGCTCTGGCGTACGCTGTAGCAGCAGTGTACGTCATTGTAGCTACAGCGTACGTCATTGCTAAGCACCTCCTGTCAGCTGTTCTCCAAGAACTTCACGAGTTACCAACCATAGGTCACCTCGGCATCTCCGGCACCTACGTCCGGATTCACTGACGCTTCTTTTGGCCAGAACTTGTTCCCTTCGTCCGGAAATATGTTGCGGCTTGTGAGAAATGCCAGCGCTGAAAAACACCATCGCCGTCCCTGTCGGGTGCCTTCAACTGCTCAACATTCCGTCGGAGCCGTTCTTTCACGTTGGCTTGGACTCTATCAACGTCTTCCAACAAGTGGGTCGCTGTGGCGACAGATTACCGCCGCGCGCTACGCCATCACCAGAACACTTCCAGTAAGCTGCGCCACAGATGTTGCCGATTTTCTTTTATGCGACGTGAGTATGCAGCGCGGAGCTCCACACCAACTGCTCACTGACCGTGGTCGGACATTCCTTTTTAAAGTCGTCGCCGACATCCTGCAGTCCTGCTCATCCAGGCACAAGCTGACTACGTGTCACTATCCAAAGACTAACGGCCTCACGGAGCGTCTGAATCGAACCCTGACAGACATGCTTGCAAAGTATGTCTCATCCGACCATACTGATTGGGACCTTGCACTACCCTATGTCACATTTGCATACAATTCTTCGTGTCACGACACTGACGGTTAATCCCCCTTCTTTCTCTTGTTCGGCCGAGAACCCAAATTGCCACTGGACACGCCCTTTTCATCTGCCGCAGCAGAGACCAGCGAATATGGGCTTGACGCCATCACCAGGGCAGCCTAAGCAGACGAAATTGCCCGCGCTCGCCTCCTGGCCTCCCAGAGAACCAACGGTGTTTGTACAGTCGACAACACAGAGGCATCCACTTTCGGCTTTATCTCTGGTGCTCCTTGGTCCTCGACTCGTCACGTTGGCCTGCCTGAAAAAGTACTGTCTCAGTAAATAGGCCCATACTGAGTACAGCCTGCCGTAACTCTAGTTACTTATGAAATCGCCCCAGTCAGTACCAGTGCCTCATCTGCCCCGAATTCTGCTGACGTTGTGCATGTCGCATTCCTAAAACCATGTTACTCTCCTATTACCACCGACATTTAGACGCACCACGACGGTGCTTCTGCGCCGGGGATAATGATACATGCATTTTGCGCGTTTCTTGTGGACGATGCGCGCAGGCGCCCCGACGAAGAAGACGAACTGCTCGTGGCTCTTTAGTCATTAAAAATTTTTCAAAAGTGATCCTTATTAGATGCTGATAATTGCTTTCCTTCAATCACCCGATTCTTGGCCAATCCCCGTAGTGGGTACGAGCCACTCCCGAAGGCAAGCAAGCAAGCAACCAAGCAAGCAACCAAGCAAGCAAGCAAGCAAGCAAGCATGCTCTCGAGCTGTCGGCTGAACTGGCCGGTGCTGTAGTGGTTTTTTGTAAATATACATTGTAAATAGTCGCCAGTGCTCAATTATTCGTTCGCGTGACAATATTAATCCGGAATCCCCTAATACGGCGTGCCTAATTATGAGGGTTTGTTTCGGGACCTAAAACGCTGCTATTTTTTATCACTTTTTTAATAATGGCTGATTCACCGAAATTCTTGCCTCACGCAGCGCGTGTGCTGTGCAAGGTTTAACGCTGATAAACTGATGCGACGCCGTAAGGAAGAATAATGAAAAAACGTGTTGTTGTTTACTCGCTTTCCGTTATGGTGGCTAACCGCAAGCTTAGCAGGAGTGTGGCGCACACGAAAATTCCATGCTAATCCAGCCCTCGCGTGATGAGAATACGGCCTCGCGGATTATAAGCTTTGAAATTGTGCCACGTGTTGCACGCGCGTTGGAAGCCGTACGCAATATTGCACGCACTCTTCGTAAACCGACAATACAGCCACATATTAACATTGCCAGAATGCATTTAGAGATGGTGGTGCAGTACTAAAGTGAATTTAAAAAAAAACACTAGAAACCAGCAGAATCGTATTGCAGCCACACTTATCGAGAGCCCTGAACGCGGACCATTGCCAATGTTTTAAGTCAGCCTTTCACACCAATCTATGTGCTACTGTATCCGATCGTTCAACGAAGTCAGCGATCGCTCAACGAATGAGCAATGCACAATGATTGCAAATGAGCACTCATGAACTTACCCTGTTTTAACGTTGTGCGAGAAACTGGGATTGTTTTTTTATTTTGCTTTACTAGAGCGGATGATAAGAAAGTTTTTAGCACGGACCATAGCTTTCTATATATTTTCATGCCCGTCGATCGGTGCGAAAAGTCCAGGGCGCCGGCCATCGCATCTATAGTTCCTGCGCTCACGGGCAGTCGATGGTGCTAATCCAGAATAAACCAGAGGATGCTGTAGCGCGGTGCAAGCTACATTTGGCCCTTTTGCTGTGGAACTTCTATCAGTCTACTGAAACTAAAGGCCAGTAACCGCAAAACTGGCACGAACTGTCTGCCGCAAATTTCGTCGTCCACAAATTAAAAAAAAATGTGTGCAGACGAGAAACTAAAGAGCATAATAATACATTGTTCTCTTTTATCCTTACAATCTTCCTTGCACTTTAAATATTGAGGCTATAGTACGGGTTATCCTCGTTAAAAAGCAATCAGATGCTTGAAAAGTGCAACATGAACAGAAACATTGCGGTCATTTGAGCTACAGCTTCTAGACCAACCGTAACAGCAGCTGCTGTGCAAACATTCAGGCGATGTCGTTCATGTTCACCACCTTCAGGGCACATTTAGTTCGTAGAGGGCAGACAAACGTAGTCAGAATTATATAGAAGAATTTCTCGTAGTTATTTGGCTGTGAATGCTTGAAGATTTCATGCTGTCGCAGTACTTGAACCCAGTTTTTAGTAACGTTACAAAAATGTTGTTCTTGCATTCATGAATAAATGTAATGAAACTGGTTGAACGCCAAGAATCATTAGCAATCTGTGCTTTCACCTTGTGGTACATAGCCGACAATGTTTCCACTACATGTTGAGCCACGTCCCCAGTAATCTAGGGACTGTCGGTGACGATACGCAAAATGAGAAAGCCGACAGATTCAATTTCTGTTAGCACGCAGTGCATGACGGTATAAACACTGCACTAACACAGTTCTTTTTATTCAATAAGGTACAGAAATTTTGAAGTGGGCAAAGAGTTCGTTTTGCCTTGGCGATGCTTGATGACAGCAGCGACGTCTTCTACAGTGACTCACGGTTGGCCATTAGGGCATTTCAGTATGGAGTAATTTCAGGACAAGCTTTTGGGCTGTTTCGTAAGGCAATTCCGGATAGAATCAAGCATTACTTGCTTACTTGGTTTCCAGCCCACGTTGGGCACATGGTGGGTGTCCCCACGAACCTCAATGAGGCGGCCCACGCTGCCGCGCGCGCAATCACTGACCGCGCTGGCGCTGTAACGGCCGAAGAGAGAGTTACGGATGCTAGGGACTCGCCTGCCATTTATAATGATCTAATTAAACGCTTCTATCTCTCGCGGCGACAATACCCCCCTCCTCACCCCAAGCTCACGAGGCCTCAGGCACTGCCATTCAGACTTTTGCAGATAGAGACCTACCCCAAACTGTTCACGTTACATGCGATATATCCGGAGATTCACACTGATATTGTGTGCCCTGCTTGCGGGGATAGATCAACACTTTCGCACATGCTCTGTGGATGTATTTTCATAGCAAGCCTGATCTCAGCTCAGCTAGGTGGGAGGCGGCACTCCGCAACCCACTCCTGGCTAAGCAACGTTGGGCTGTCCAGCAGGCCCACGATAGAGTGTATTAGATTGGGGGAGTGGGTCCAACGAGGGCTCTGCGCTAAGGCATTTTTATGGAAAATCCAGGTGGCGCCACCGTCACTTTCTTCCAAATGAACGGCCCCGCTCGCCGGCCAGACGCTTGTCGCGTCGGAGACCCTACAGCCGCTGCATGGAGCTTTGACAGGCCGATAGTCGGTGGCGGTAACACTGAGGTTCCTCCCCACCGATCTATTGTAAATAAAATAGAAAAAGCGCGGCTGAAAGAACGCAAACGACGCAACAATGACAGTGCGTCGAGCAGACGACAGCTACTCAGCCCGCGAGCTCGCCTCAGCCAATGAGCGCTGCCGAAACAGCCGGAGCCAACGTTTATTGGCTGTAGATTCAGAAAAAGGCAATGGCAACGCCGCCACATTTCCCGTGCTTTTTTGCTTCACCCTCGCTGCTTGCTAAGGCGTCCGCTGGACCCACTCCCCCATTCTTGTACACTCTACCCACGATGCGGCTGGCAGGCTAGGCCTGTCGGTCCCGACCTGGGAGCGGCTCGTGACCTGCTAATACACGTTCTGCAGGACTGAAAAATAAAACTTATTCAGTCAATCAATTCTTTAGGTACCTCACGCACTTTCCGAGGGATATTAATTTATGTTTGTTTATTTGTATCTACGTATCTGCGTATCTTATTAAGTAACAGTTTTGTGGCAGCCTACATGAGTAACTAGGCAGTCCATGGTCGAATTCGTTTCGCGTGGAAGAGATCGTCAAGATGCGAGTGGCGTTTTGCGTCGTAATTTTAATTGTTTGCTCTAACCCAGATGGTAGGCCCTCGCGACAAGCATCTTCCATATCAGATTTGAAGGTGGCCCATTGAATCGTCCGAATGGTCTTCCTTGAACCAGATCTAGACGACAAGCCTTTGATGTTAAGATGAAGAGCGCCTGCAGAATGCTAGTGCCATGCGTCTCAGTAACCGGAAATCACTTCACACATCTGGCGAGAGAGTTGGAGACGAAAGAAAGGCCGAGGCAGCTTCCGTATGTCACGCTTCGAAGAAAGGTGGGGCTACCATCGTTCAGGAGAGTAAGGTCATAGTTGTAAGCGATGCTTGCTAATCTTCCTCCTTTCGCATTTGTTCTTGTACTTCCCCATGCCGGATGGTTTGCATTGAAATCTCCTATGATGACCCATGGGGCAGGACACAAACTCAAGATATCCGCTAATCTTTTCGTATCAAAATTGCTTGAAGGCGATATATACACGCCTATGAGAGTAAACAAGAGTTTGTTCTTTTTAACTGTGATGCATACATATTGATTGTCGTCGTGGGGCGCAATTGGTTGCAAAACATAGGTAAGTTCACGACGAACAAAAACGATGATTTTGCTGTATGCACCATTTGTTGAAGACATGATATCTTCGTACCCTGACAGTCTGATTGGTTTCAACAAGTTGGGCTCACAAATGACGATGAGTGGAAGCACATTGGTGTACACAAACTGATGAAAATCTAAAAGGCGTGATTTCATCCCTCTGGCGTTCCACTGGATGACGGACGCTCTGGCGTAGTGTGCAGAGCCATCGGCTGGGGAGAAATGGAGCAAAGCATTTCCGTCTTACTAATTCCTAGGCGCAGACCGCAGATTTTTCTCTCACAACTCGCACATCCTTGACTTCTTTTTGGTAGGATGGGGTATGGGTAGCCATCTTTCTAGTTGAGGGATTCAAGCACTGGGCTTAAGGCGTCCAGCACTTTAAGTGCGCTTCGAGCCGATGTACTCCCCATGTTCACTAAAAGAGCTCGGATGGCTTCCATGAGGTAACGCAGAACCGAAATGACCTGACGATCAGTTTTAGGTGCATCATCCATGGCTGGAGAAGGCTCCGGTGGGACGACGACCATCTGAGGTTCCTTGGCAAGGGAGCGGCTCGGTAGCGTAGGCCATTCCTCTAAAGAAAGTCTTATCCACTTCTTCGTGGAAGTGGTGGGCCCTTTCGCGGCGCGACTGAGTGGTGCCGCAGTGGAGTGGGCACTATCACTTCGAGCATGCGCCTTCTTTGAAGACGTACGATGGTGCCGACGTCGACGCCGGACTACTTCGGCTGCCTCCCTCAAGAGACGATTCGGGGGGAAAACTGTTATTTGTACCTACGTGCTGGAACGATTGATTATTGTTTTGTACATTTTAGGGATTCAGTGTTCTCGTACATTCACCAAAGAACACTAAGAAAAGATTTACATGTTACAGCATACACACTTCGTTTCCTGGATTGAAAAAGTTCCTGTGATCCACCGTATGACACGTTCATATAGCCGCTTTAGCTCCCACAGATCATTAAATAGTAATCAGTGAATTCTGATAAGTTGTTAGTGCGAATTTGTCGTATTGTATGCTTCACCATTACGGACCTGGTATCAGTCGCTGTGATTCAATTCGGATGGAACTTAGGCGGCGGCTCTGGCGTAGTGTGCAGAGCCATCGGCTGGGGAGAAATGGAGCAAAGCATTTCCGTCTTACTAATTCCTAGGCGCAGACCGCAGATTTTTCTCTCACAACTCGCACATCCACGCAAGCATCAGACAAAGCTGGCCTAACTTTCGCGTATCTGTGCCCTTGGTAAAACGGAAATAAGCAGGTTGCCTATATCACACATCAAATGACAGTACTTGAGTGAGAGATGTTGACCAGGAACAGGATACCTGAATTTTTGAAAATACGAAGGTCAAAAATTTAATGACGATTACGATACTCCCTAATGCGAAATTTGAGAGCAGCTCCATCCGAGTTTTTATTTCGCGATTCATTGGCTGGCGCGGACGATGTGTCTCGTGCGGCACGTTGCAGAAGGAGCGAAGGGTTGCAAAACAACTAACACTCAAGCACAATGATAGCGGCGAACAGATTCGGCGATCGTCAAAAATCTGATCTGCGGGTCAAGCAAGTAGTCTTTTATACATGACTCGCCGGAGGTTCCAGAGTAATCGCTGCTGCCCGAGTGGCTTCCAGAAAAGCACTACACAATTCGCGTCGCGCATACAATCAGATTACAAAAAGCTTTTGTGACAACAATCAAAGCATAGAACTGTCGACAACATTCGAGAAACGTCTGATACATGCAGGTGCGTCGTGCGTCGAGGAATACCATTTAACATTTGTTACCCGATGAAACACAGTGACCGATTAAAGATAAAGAAGTGAACAGACGACGCGCGGTACTCGGGCGCCGTCGTTTGGTAGCGATCATCGGCACTACGCTTTTCTCTTTCATTGTTCGCTGTTGCGCTCGTTCGCTTGGTTACGTCGCCGATGTTCGCCACAGGAACGGGCCATTAAGAGCTGCGCTCTAAAAAAATGCTGCCTTTGACCTTCCGGTTCGATCCTGAGGAGTAAGCTGTTCGAACAAGTCCTAATTTATTTACGTATAAATTGATTGATTGTTATTTCTGGGTACTCAGAACCTGCCTGCCCCTGTTAATAAAAGCAGCCAACATTAATAATTGACATTATTAATTACAGGCCAATTTCAGTTCTGACAGTGTTTTCAAAGGTATTTCAATACGTCATCAATCACAGGCTAAACCGTTTTTTTTTAAGAAGCACCGAGTAATATCAGAACCTCAATACGGCTTTCAAGCAAACAAATCAGCGGAGATTGTTCTCGTTTCTCATCTCTGGGTACTCAGAACCTGCGTGCCCCTGTAAATAAAAGCAGCCAACATTAATAATTGCCATTATTAATTACAGGCCAATTTCAGTTCTGACAGTGTTTTCAAAGGTATTTGAATACGTCATTAATCACAGGCGAAACGGTTTTTTAAGAAGCACCGACAATATAGAAAAAAAAACTGCTCACTCTTGGCTTATTTATAGATTTTAGCAAAGTCTTCGACACTGTTCAACATAATATTTTGTCAAGAAAATTAGAAAAATATGGCATTAGAGGGGTGGCGCTAAAACTGATTCAGAGTTATCTAGAGAAACGTTATCAATATGTGCGCGTTAACAATTGGTCCTCCAGCAAACTCGACGTACAACAGGGTTCTATTCTGGGACTCCTACTCTTTCTTATCTATATAAATGATATTATAGCTATACATGGATCCCCGCAATCAATAATGTATGCCGACGATACAAATGTATTTTTCTTCAACGGAGAAACCTTGCATTGTTTAGAGACCTCTGTCAATGACTACTTATTACACTTATCAGCATGGCTTCATAGAAATTGTTTGAGTCTAAATATCAATAAAACAAACTACGTCATTTTTAAGCCAATCAATAAATGTGACTACTACCTGGTTAGCATTAGTTTTGAGGACGCTTGCTGGAACAGATTACTGAAACCAAGTTTTAGGTGTCTGGTTTAGACACAACCTCTCATGAAATACTCACGGTATTCAACTAAAATCAAGCCTGTCTCGCACCATTGGGTGCACTTACAAAGTACAACATATAATACCCAAAGTTTAAAACAGGTACTATACTATTCACTGGTTTACTCTAGAATGAGCTATGGAATCTTAACTTGGGGAATAACAACAGCTACTAACTACCACAAACTTAATGTATTACAAAAGCAAATATTGCGCATACTAGAATGATATGAAAGGCAACAAGCAGTTATTGAGAACACAGCCGTTATTTAAGAAATATATCATGTTAAAGGATGAACAGGTGTACTAATTTAAGCTATTGCAATGGATCCATAAATACAATTTACATATTTACACAGTGCCCAGCTCAAGTTCATACAGTACCCGAAACCCAAAACTGAAAAATTGCCGCAAGTTAGAACCAACTACAGAAGACAAGAATTATCTTTTCAAATAACCAATTCTCTAAATAGAAAAGATATGCAGGTAGACATTACTGAAGATGTACATACATTTAAGAAATACTGTAGGAAGTTACTTTTGAACGGTGACATTATGTTTGCATTACTGTTAATTACCTCAAAAAGTGCGCTTTCCTCTCCCTTGCCATGCTACTCTGAGCTACTGCAATTTTGATACACGGCTGTGAAATTGTGCTTGGTTCTTGTGTCTTGGCTTTTGTGATCAGTGCCATGGCTATGAATGATGGTGTTGAACGTGCCGAATTGCTGTGCTCTGTATTTATGTTGCAGACATCTTGCACATGTAAATATTTCGTACTAATTATTTGCTGCGATAACTTCACATTCCGGAAGTGACCAGTCCCCTTTTAATATTGCCCACTGTCTGAACCTATGATGTCTGTCTGACTGAACTTTGCTATTGTATCTTGTCTGTGTATATTGTGCAAGGGGGCCGGGGCCCTTGTCAGGTGCTCTGTCGCCTTTAGCCTCGGCCCCGTCGTAGACTGTGTCTGAGGAAACAATAAAGAAGAAAAAAAAAGTTGGGATTCTAACTAGATACTGCACAATCCAACGCATTGCCTGCTTTTATTAAACTTGCCAGGCCCTATAGTGCTGATACGTACACTGAAATTTCCGCGTCTTTACAGTTTAAGACCCTGAAAATATTTAACAAACCGGCACCGCCTGAGTTTGTCGCGTCTGTGTTTCCTCTCATGTCCTGTTTCTATCCTGTTTCTATGACATTGATAACATGAATCACAAATCTTGCAACCAGCTAGCCACTTTAATAGCACTACTTACAGATCAGTCATGGAGCTGGTGAAAAGCAAGACTATATTGGAGCAGCGACAATATGAAACACATAATTATACGCAACACCGTACAAAGAAGAAACGAAAGAAATATATTTTGTTCCTGTTCTGTTGCGCGTATGCATTGTGTATAGCTCCTCGTACTCTATGTGCATACAATAATGATGGTTAACTATACTAAGTCGCTGAAGTTGCACCGACATTTATTCGTTTGTTATTTACTAACGCATGCTTACCTATTTAAATAACTATTTGCTTCATTGTGGGCTATTGGTTACACAATATTAGTTACACGATGAATATGCGCGAAGATACAACTGCATATAAATTAATAGAATCGTAACCAAAGTTCAAAGGCATACTGTAATGGAATGTGATGTAATACAATGCAATGCAATAGCAACTTGTGACGAAATCGTGCCGCAAAATTTCCCAAGAATTAGTGGTGACCTCATCATGATACAGTCAAAAATTGTCGCCCAAAGAAGTTGTTGAGGCTATTCACTCCATCCTCAGATGATTCCCGGAAAGAACGATTATGCCTATGCATCGATTCCTGAAGGGGTACCTTTAATTTTGTCTCCCTTTTAAGCTTTCATTGGTCCTAAGAAAAACCAAATTGACATCCACCCAATTGTAGCAATTACAGCAATAGCAATTGCCGAATGTTTTTCTTTCGAGGAACCCAAACGGGTTCCTCGAAATAAAAGTCTTGCAGTTGAAGAAAAATTCGTCCAGGTCCGGGACTCGAATCCGGGATCACCGAATTTCCGGGTCAGCCACTCTACCATCTGAGCTAACAAGGCGGCTAGCGGATGGCAGGGCGAAGTCGAATTTATCAACAACTCGAAGCAAAGGCAAGTGTTACGTAATAATTCAGCGGAAACCCCCTAGGTGGAGAGAAGTCTTATAGGGAGAATGATACATCCACCCAATCGTACCAATTGCTACAAAGAACCGAATTGCGCCTCATCTTGAAAAGGTTTCTCAAAAGTACAACAAAACGTTGCATGATTAAATTTGTTGGCGGTTGACTGGTGTTCCTATGTGAAAGCTGCGAAACATATCTAAATGTCAGTACCACGCTAATAACTTAAATGCAATAAAATTATAATGTTTCCGCTTTACTTGTAGTGCTGTCTTCATTAAAAATTCTTCTCGCGTTGTCTCCTTGATTCGTAAGATGGACTGCATATGATGTTTTACAAAGTAATAGAACGAAATTTTGTTTTAAGAAAGGGAACCCTTTCTTCACCTGTTCAGCCTGTTCGGAGTTATAAGTACATGTAATCACACATACACGCAAACGAGAAAGGCGGCTGTTGAAAAAGGAGATATATTGATAATAAATCTGTGACGTAAATGCATTAGGAAACCCGCCTCAGTTGACTCGAGCGAAGTAAACGTGTTCTTGACATGAGAGCATTACCTTATTAAGATGCTTTGTTACTGCAAGTGCCGAAGGGATCAATGAGCTGGTGAGGGCTCAGCAATGTCAACGTTGGCCATGCCTTTGGAGTGGGATGGGGCAGTTGCTTGAGGAGCACGTAGTTATAAGTTTTGCAGTGCAGGTTTGAGACACACGCCACGTTTATTTAAATAAATAAAGAAATCAGTGTACACTATATTCAACAGTCTCTTGTAGGCACCTCACTCTCAGTGATCGAGGCATTGTTCGTTGATGCAAGTAAACATAAAGTGGGGATGCCATCGGATGTAAATAAGAGTGAACAAAAACATTTTTTATAATTATTTCGCACTACCTACCGAGACTATGCCGCTTGGGGCATCGATAGTTGGACGACGTACCCACGCCAAGAGAACAATTCTCCGTTCATAGCATTGCACTTTGTATACGGCTCCCACATACTAAAACATAAAGCTTACTAGGGGCGGTATTCTGTAGGAGTCCACCTAGTGGACTGTCCACTTCGGCTGTCGCAATTGGGTGGCGCTTCACAAGCGCAAAGGTGCCAGCCAGTCTGTGCACTGGCTGTACACTTCTTCGCGCTCGTGAAGCGGCAGCCAATGGCGACAGCTGAAGTGGACAGGCCACTAGGTGGACTCTTACAGAATACTGCCCCTGTACTGAGGGGGACCGGTAAGACAAACCTCCGTGCCCTCCAGTCTGTGCAAGCTCAAGCTCTGCGAATATGTCTTGGCCTTCCCAGGTGTGCATCCATGGCAGCAACAATAGCCATCGCGCATGACCACCCGATCAATACGTATATTCAAGTCGTCGCTTTAAGGGTGCACATCAGGCACTTATACCGACTTCTATCCCATCATCTCGCCTCCCTTCCTGCTGCTCGACCTCGTTCAGCGTTTAGCAGGATTGTCGCCGCCAACCATGGAACTTTACCGTCGGACTTCACGCCTGCAGCACGAGCATCTCTACCACTGTGGTGCCTGCATCGAATTCAAGCTCTTCTTGTATTTCCTGGTATCAAAAAGAAAACAGAGATGTCATCATTCGCCCTCAAACAAACCGTGCTTTATTCATGCATGAGAAGCACAGAGAATGCACCCATATTTACACGGACGGTTCTGTCTCCTCAAAAAGTTCTGCTGGAGCAGTGCTAATTCCCGTGAAATCTGTCACCATCCAATTCAAGACGTCTCACATTACATCATGGACGGCTGCAGAACTAGGAACTATCCGTGCTGCTCGGGAATTTATTGGTCCCAAATCATCGCAGTGATGGTCCATTTTTTGTGACTCGAAGGCAGCTCTCCCGTCCCTGCTGTCCACTTTTAACCACGGACCTAACGTACAATTAGTCGTAGACATCCGACTACTTCACCATCATGCAAACAAGGGGCACAACATCATCTACCACTGGATACCGGGTCACTACAAAATTTCGGGAAATCACAGTGCGGATGACGCTGCCCGATCGGCCGCCGATAGTGCCCCTACTATATCAATACCACTGTCAAGAACAGACGCAGCCACAAAGCCTCGCTCCCTCTCACGCGAGCTTACGCAGACTCTGTGGAACACCAGTGAATTCAGCAACGCACGCCTCCACAGATTGGATCCACGTCTGCAACTCCGTCTTCCACCAGGGTTACCACGATCGGGAGCAACACTTCTGTGCCGCCTGTGGCTCGGCGTGACATTCAGGAACGCCTATTCCTTCCGCATTGGAATGGGCGACAGCCCTACTTGCGACAACTGTGGCTGCGAGGTGACGATCAAGCACGTCCTCTGTGACTGTCCCCGCTACATTGTGGCAAGAAAAGTGGTCGCGACTGCGCTTTAAAAACTGGACGATCGCCCCTTCACCGAGGGAAACGCTTTGGGACACTGGTCCAGACGGGTTTCGGCACTTCAGAAGGGCATTCAGAAGGGCTTCTGAAGTGTGCGACCGACTGTCAAGGTTGTAGCGCGTAGGGTCGCGTTGTTGTGCAAATTTTTCTTACTTCAGTTGTTTCTTTGTTTCTACTATAACCTTTTATTCCCTTTACCCCTATCCCCAGCACAGGGTAGCCAGCCGGTACGTACATTGGCTAACCTCCTTGTCTTTACTTCCCTTTCTTTCTCTCGCTCTCTCTCCCACAGACTAGTCACTTTTATCATTACTCTATGCATATTTCTCGTAATTACTTGGTAAGGAGAAGGTTAAATTTTAATGGGAGAACTTATCAGGATAACCTGAAGTACAATTACGGAAGGATATTTGCGGAGTTTTAAGTGTCACTTGAGAGTTGGAGAAAAAAGCGGATGAAGGACAGACTACACAACTTTAATACGAGGCCTGCGCGGCAAATAGATCATGCGGTGTCTATCCTTATAGCATAGAATATAAGAGTTTCGTGCGATTTACGAGTGGATTGCGATCTTTCCCTTGATGAAACTTTGGCCACCTTACATGCTCCGCCAAAGTCATTTGTGTGCTTGATTTGTTGAATAATCTGCTCCCACTGAGTATCAGCAAGTCTCGTGTTTAACTCAAGGACAAAATTTCAGTTAGCGCGTGTCCTATTATGTGGTGTCTAAACCTCGACGTCTATGACGAGCTTCCGGCTCCCAAAATTGAGTTCGCCGCATTCAACCAACAAGAGCATAGCCTTTGGGAACCGCATTTTAAATCCTGAGGTTGCCGCCTTATGGGGAGTGGATTTGGACACCAACTATATATAAGGAAGGAGGAACTTGTACTTTTTGTTTGTATCCGCGTACTGTACTTTCAGCTGATAGCTACTTTCCATTTCCGCAGATGTATTACAACAACAGAAAGAAAAAAATTACTCCATTTCCCGCTAAAGGGAACCATGTGTGGATGCGAAGCAGCGGGGAGATGGTTAGCTTGAGCGGGAGATCGTTTCGCGGCAGCGGCCCGAGCGCTCTCGCGGCGCTGCAGAGGAGAGGGAATGAGGCGCGCGTGCCCCGTCATTTCCATACCGCGGAACTACCGTGGCGGTGAGATGGTTAGCTTGAGCGTACAGTGTACTAGTTCTAGTACACTGTACTTGAGCGGGAGATGGTTTCGCGGCAGCGGCCCGAGCGCTCATCGTGGCGCTGCACAGGAGAGAGAATGAGGCGCGCGCGCTCCGTCATTTTCATACCGCGGAACTACGGTGACGTCCCCAGCGGAGTATGCAGCTGTCGCACCACCTGTCGTGCGCGCCGCTCCGGATTCCTAGATGAGAGAGAGGGGGAGGGGACGCGCATGCGCTGTGGGGGTGTGGGACGCGGGCGCCGCTCCGTAAAGAATTCCTAGATGAGAGAGAGGGGGAGCGTAGGAGAGGAGAGACAGAGGGAGGGGACGCGCAGGCGCTGTGGGGGTGTGGCATGCACGCGCCGCTCCGTAAATAATTCCTAAAGGAGAGAGAGAGGGGGCAGTAGGAAAGGAGAGAGAGGGGGAGGGGACGCTCATGCGCTGTGGGGGTGTGGGACGCGGGCGCCGCTCCGTAAAGAATTCCTAGATGAGAGAGGGGGGAGCGTAGGAGAGGAGAGACAGAGGGAGGGGACGCGCAGGCGCTGTGGGGGTGTGGCATGCACGCGCCGCTCCGTAAATAATTCCTAAAGGAGAGAGAGGGGGACAGTAGGAAAGGAGAGAGAGGGGGAGGGGACGCTCATGCGTTGTGGGGGTGTGGGACGCGGGCGCCGCTCCGTACAGGATTCCTAAAGGAGAGAAAGGGGGGAGCGTAGGAGAGGATACAGACAGGGAGGGGACGCGCATGCGCTGTGGGGGTGTGGCACGCGGGAGGGACGGACAGAGCCGCCGGCTAGAAATCTTTCGCATTTAAAGAAACGACAACAAGGTAAAATCGCAAAGTGTCGTAAAAGATATTCAAAAGAAGAGTAAGAAATAGTAAAAGAGGAAGACATTGAGACTTATGTCTGAAAATAAAAACTGTCAAAGATTTGGCCCGCATAATCAACACTTTTGCAGCGCTACGTTATGGCTTCCGGCATAAATAGCACAAATAAATTAACAGCAACTAGGGATAACTCTAGCATTTCTAATATTGTATAAGGAATCTATAAGTCTGATTTCACTGAAAAAAAAGTATACACTATGAGGGCAACATTAAAGTAAGCGGGACGTGGTACAGCGACGTTGGCACGCTTTACCCAGCGCGATGAGGTAGCTGCAGTGGAAGCTTAAGGGCATTACATTTGATTATTTGTAAAACCAGCCAGGTGTCGTAATAAAAATTGGTCCGCGGCTTGCATTCATAAAGAACATGAGCAGGAAACGACGAAGATATATAACAGAGGTGCAGAGAGAAGCATGTTTATTGTATGTATTTTTGTCTTGTTTAAGCCGCGATGCCAGAATGAGATTTAGATGGTAATAGAAACGAGTGTCGAAGCGCCTAGCAAAAATATAGCTAAATTACTCTGCGTAACAGTCAAAGTCAAAGTAATACCAAGTGTTTAAGGACTGGAGTGAAAGGGTCTGTCCATGCGTCGAATAAATTTTACTCTTGACGAACGAGACGGCAAAGGATAAAACATGTTTACTTGGCTGCTCACATTCAAATTAGCTATTGAGCGAGTGAATGAAACTTCAAGGAAGTTTTCACGCTGCAGTTTATGCCAGTATTTTCCTTTAAAAAATAATTCGACGTGCCCCTGGGAGTTATGCGTCAGTGTATATACAGTATTCTAAACTCTGACTCCATTGTCAGAAACTTTCCAATCTCCATCCCATTGGCTTGTTTTTGAACTAGCTTCTTCGATGGTGGAGCAGCCGGTGGTAGATGACGGTTTACAGAGTACGCGCGTGCTTATTTACATGCGTTTTAGAATGGCATAAAAGAACATGGAGTCCATGATGTTGCAGGTTTGTATAGTAGCTGGCTTGTCGCCATGAGGAATAAAATTGACGAACTTGTGGATGTGGTGATATGTAGTTTTTGATGAGAGCGGCTTACATTCTTTCTGCTACTAAACGGGCTTGTGAACTAACCATTCGATAGTTCTCTCAGCGCTGACTCTGCGACCCAACGATCTCTGTCCACGTGCAACCAGCATACATGTCCGATAAAGAAGCTGATAGTAAATCCGTCTGCGAAAGTAAGCAGTGAAAAAAAAAGTTTCGCAGCATTAACGCTTATACTTGTATTTGCATTTACCCAATAATGTAGAGGTTGACGCAATCCAGGTTAAAAAGAAATTGCACAGCTCGGTCATCAAGCTACTCACCTTTTCACGCATGTTACATGAAAATGAAGAGGCAGGCATACACCCTTGAGAAACCTTTCAGTTATCAGAGCAAATAATTAGGCCGTTTCGCTATACCTCATTTGATTCAGAACATATCAGTTCTGCAGATGCGCCGCGAACTCCTGCCGCTATTTGTCCACGCAGCACATAAGCAGCGGTCGGGATGAGGCGGAAGTGCGCAAACTTAAAGTGTTCGAGAAAAGACACGTGGTTATGTCATCTACCTAAAAGTTAATAATATGGTGTGATGTTTTATACACATGCGAGAAATTATGTGACTTTTAGGAGCACTTCTTAATTCTTGCCTTATGTTGCTTTGTTTAAAAATAAAAAGCAAAACTGACTCTTTCTAGGAGGCAAGAGTGAACAGTAAATTTAGATTTCTCAGTGGGGAACTTATCGTGGAGACGTGCGTCCTAAGCTAAAGCGATAGTCGAAAACACTTCGCCATAAAGAACAGCATTCAGTCTGCTCTCATAGCGCAACGGTCGATAAACTAGACTCACCAACTCTTGTCCCATTTTCCTGAGCGGAAACGATGACACAATCAAAAGCGTTGCAATCCTGCGGCGGGCTTTAGAGAGTTTGTAGGATTTATTTATATTTATGTTCTTGCCTTCTGATTTCGGACATCATTTGGCTTGTACAGAAAAGTGCTTTAGGGCTAAGACCGTTTCGGGTCTGCCCGAAATGGTCGCCAATCCGATTGAAACGTGCCAGCAGGTGTTATGCTTGAGAGGATAAAGTGCAGATATATTTATTTTCGCCCCATTTCTGTTGAGGAATTTTCCTACTGGGCCAACAAAAAGTTGTGCTCAACTGAAAGCGACTCTCAGAACGTACTGTCACAGCGATTTCTATAAATTCCGTGACGTAAGCATTTATTGCAGAGCATGAAACTTGATATGGATGTGTAATTCCACGTTGTTGACGCGGACACCTATTATGTACATGTAATATCAATGTATTTTCTGAAGCGAAAAATTATTTTTTGGTAGCAGCACTGCGACTGTTTAACCACGCCTATTGAGAGCACAAAGTTGAAACTAGAGACTTAGGTAGCATCGAAGTACAAAAATGAGTACTTCATTTCCTATTATGAGAGTATCTAACAAGAAAGGAGGGATTGGTTTGGACAACATGCTTAGGGCGCATCACGCATTCCTCATGAACCATGTCAATTATGTTGTTTAAACCTTACATTTGACAAAAACGGAGAGGGACAAACTTGACACCCTGATGCGGAAAAGCATCAAGAAAGTGTTGGGCATCCCGATTACAGTAAGCACGGAGAAACTCTTGCAGCTGGGTGTGCACAACACTACCCTCGAGCTGAGTGAGGCACAAAGGTCGGCACAGGTTACGTGGCTTTCGGGCTCTCGGGCAGGCCGACGTCTTCTGGAGGCAGCGGGTCTTCGACCTAGCTTCAGCCTGAGGGAGATGGTACAACTTGATGTTAAGGTCAGAGGTACCTACGCCGTTGATCCATTTCCTAGCAACGTACATCCGTAGAACAATAAGGGAAGGCAAGTAGCGCGAGCTAAGGTGTTTTTAAAGTACACTGCAGGCATTGAATTATTTGTATATGCCTCCCAGTATGGTTGCCCGAATAAATTCACAGTCTCTGCGGTTAACGACAGGGGTGAACTTCTTTCCGCGGCTTCGGTATACGGACAAACATAGTCGATGTGGCTGAGCAGGCTGCCATCGCAATCGCGATGCTTGATCCCAAACGATCGATTATTTACACAGCCTCCCGCCTGGCGGTCAGGGCCTTCGCCTCGGGCCTCGTAGCAAAAGAAGCGGCAGCGCTTCTAAAAAAGAAATCAGATACAGACCCTGTCCACCACATTACTTGGTTTCTAGCCCACATAGGAGACGACGTGCTGCTGGGTCGCCTGAACCCCAATGAGATTGCTCACCGCCCTGCGCGAGAAGTCACGCAGAAGGACCTCTGCGGGTTCAGAGACTATTCGCCATAGTGACCCTCTATTTACGTTCCATGAAATTACGGCACATTACAGAGGGGAGCGGTGACGTTTTCCACCTCCGCATCCCAAATTGAGTAGAGCACAGTCCCGTACGCTGAGGATGCTTCAGACGGGTTCGTACCCATAGAGTGGCTTCCCGGGTAGACTCCACACAGAGATAGATCCTAATTGTCCGGATTGCGTGAAGAATTCTCTACTTTAGCCCACATGCTCGGGCAGTGCCCTCTGTTACATGAATTCAACAAAAGCGAGGACTAGGAGAAGGCCATCATGAGCACTAAACACGGAGACCTGTCGAAGGCTGTCCAGAGGGACCGTGAGAGAGCAGAGTCGCATGACCTCCCGGATCCAACATGAGATTGGTCAACAGCTAGCCAGGGGCCTCTCAGGGGCTCCAATGGCTGGCTCCTCAAGACCTTAATAAAGGTCCTTGTCTGTCTGTATGTCTTTCCTATCAGTTATACCCATGAATTGGATGAAAAAGCACAAACTATAAAAAATATTTTTGGGTAGCTCAGCACAACCTTTGTCCATACATTTTATTATAATATTATTTGTTCGAGCGTGTATGCGATCGGTACGACTCAGGCTGCGCTATGCAACGCAAGCCAACTGAGATTTGACACTTTGAACAATGACAATTTATTCTCGCAGACGCGTTATTGTTGTTATCTCTTGGAAATTATACAGACTTCTCCTCATTATTGTCATTTCCTTGTATAATTAGGTGCATGGCCTTTCGATACACGTTCTCCTTGAATATGTCGTTTCATGCAGCCAAATGCAGCCAAATTTCAACGCGAACACCGATGTGAGAAAGCATGTGCATAAAGTAGCATGATCGAAAATCTCACTTATCTGTGATTCGCGCTTTTGGTTTCAAGTTCAGATCAATCTGACCGTTACACAATTACACAATTCGCAAAAAAGAAAAAAAAAACACTCGCCGCACTCGCATGCTATATCTTTATAGAGCGAGACGGTTAATAGAGGTAGAGTATTCACTTCATTGTTAAGAGAGGACATCGCAAACAAGACTTCTCCAACGTGCTTCTGCTTAAATAATTCTTGGGGGGAATTATTATTAAAATAACAAGCGACCTAGTGCACGCCCCTATATTGACTCTGACAGGCAGCTCGGAGAACGTAGACTGGTACACGTCACTTCAGTGTACTGTCACGTTGTAGTGATGTTGAACAACCTGCAGAGTGACACAACGGAAGTCACAATCCTAACTCCTTATAGGGCGAACTGTGGCGCATATATTATGATCACACAAGCAAGGTTCGAAAAGAACATACACAGCAAGTAGAATCAGGTATAACATTCGACTAGTTTTCAAATCATGCAGACGCGTCTTGCGCTGAGCGATATTTTTCTGTTGCTAGCGGGTGACATGCAGTGCCCGGAAAAATTACAAGTAAGCATTACTGGGGTAGCTTCCGGAACCAAAGTAATTAATATACCAAAAAAGTATTAGAGGAGTTTGTTTTATTTAGGTTTTGCTTAGTTCTGAACTCCATCGTTTCCAATGCTGCACGCCTGGGTACACAAAAGGCTATAAAAAGTTCTCCCGGAAGTTCTGTGATGACAAAACTGCACGAAGAAGAAAAGGCAGCCAAACTCAAGTTAAAAAATGCAAGTGCCACGAAATACGTACACTTGAATAATCATTGAGTTCGTGATGCGTGTTACTGAGAGCAGCCAAGTACGCGTTTCCTGGCTTCAGTGATTAAATATCCGGTGACTAATCTTTCGTTGCGTTGCTCCGCAAATAGACAGCTCTGAGCACGTGGAATGAGTGAAAGGAGCACGTGAAAATAACGTGGAATGTATTCGAGAGAAAACAGGTTCACATGAGGTTCTAGGTGACGTTAACAGAAATGACGAGCCTTCGACGACAGGTCAAGTAATGGGTAGCAGATATTCAGATATTTGGTTGTTTTTTTGATATTATCAGCGTGTAGTGTTGTGTAGTTTACATCGTTTACATCAAGAATTCGCCAGCATTCTCTGGGTCTGCGTCGTACTTCACTTTATTAACGCAAAGTTAACTCAAGGAAAAAGAGTTAACGCAAGCAATAAGGAAGGATACACCAGCTCCGAGGTGCTAATGCCACTAGCAGACACCTAAGTCAATAATTAGGGTTGTTTCTATCATTTTAATCTTGAATAGCCTTTCGAATTACTTATCATTTTACATCCATGACACTAGGCTCTATAAGAATAAGAGAACACTGAACAGAGCTTATCACTTGTCATCACTAATTACTCTTCACTATCAGGTAGCAATGGTAGCAGGAAAAAAAGGCGGCTGATCCCACGCCCTGTGGGAATCGATGTTATGTGAAGCAGAGCGCGCGAAGCCAACCGAGTTATCGGAACGACCATGAGAGCACAAAGACGAGGCGGCTGTTTCATGACCTACATGACATTCATGCCGTGACGTTCATGTCACATGCCCTGTCATTTATATCCGAGCCCATTTCAGTGGCTTTCGGGTGTTAATCAGTTTTCGCTGAGTTGTCATTACTGCTGAGTAGTGCTCATGACTGACTTCTATCATCATCTTTAATGTTTACATCACTTAGTATCCATGTACGAACCCTTTCCAGCGACATACCAAGTGCACGAAACGACCATGACAGCACCAAGACGAAGGCGCCTGTTTCGTGACCTACGTGACCTACAGGTCATGATATCCCTGTCATGACAAATCATTTATGTTTGTTATACACTCTTGTCATACTATGCACTTTGGTACAGAAGTTAACCAAACGACCATGAGAGCACCAAGACGAAGGCGCCTGTTTCATGACCTACATGGCACACATGCCATGATATTCATGCAATGATCTATCATTTATCTTCGTCATACAGAGAGTCATTCATGACATACTCTGTATATGTCAATTTTGTACCTACCATTTTAACGAAGCCACCATGAGAGCACCAAGACGTAGGCGGATATATATATATATATATATATATATATATATATTGTGACGTCTCGGTTGGAACGACGTTTATTAGGCCCAGGAGCTCGTCAGCGAACCAGCGCAGCACACAGGCGATGATGATGAACACATATACAGGCGAAGAGGAGGATAGGTAAAGGGGCGAGGATGATGACGATAACGTACAGATGAAGATGTGCGTAATAAACGCTCACACTAATTCCCCCCCCCCCCCCCGACGTGAAAGCGGCCATCCTGGCCGGCCGTCAAGGTGTCGAGGCACGCCGCGTGAAGGGCTTCATGCGGGAGACGTGGACAACCTCGGTATTGCGGCAACGGCGGTCTGTGGGGGCGTCAAGAGGAGTAACGCGATAGTTGACAGGCGAAGTCTGTCCAAGGACTATGTACGGCCCGATAAACCGTGGCTGGAATTTTTCGCATAAACCAGGGGTGCGAACAGGAGTCAGGAGCAGGACCTCGTCACCAGGTTGAAAAGATACAACGCGATGGCATTCGTCGTAAATATTTTTCCGGTCTTGTTGTCTGGCCTCTGTGTTCAGGCGAGCAAGCTGGCGACAGTGGTCGAGTCGGGAAATGTACTCTTCGCACGATGATAGAGATGTATTAGCCTTGGAGTTGAAGAATGAAACGTCCAGAAAGAAAGTAGGGGAGCGTCCATAAACGAGGTAAAATGGCGAGTAGCCAGTTGTGCGCTGCACGGCCGTGTTATAGGCGAAAGTGACGAATGGTAAAATAACATCCCAGTTTTTGTGGTCTGGTTGAATATAAGCGGCGATCATGTCGGCAAGGGTGCGATGAAACCACTCGGTCACGCCGTTAGTCTGGGGGTGATAGCTAGGAGCTGTCTTGTGGGCTGTGCCGGAGGCTCGAAGAACTTCGTTTAGCAGTTGGGAAAGGAGCGCCTTTCCACGGTCACTGAGCATTACACGAGCACCATGGCGTAGAATAATGGCTTCAAGAACGAAGTGAGCAACTTCCGAAGCAGAGCCAGTAAGCACAGAAGCTGTCTCAGCGTAGCGCGTCAGATGGTCGACGGCAGTCACTATCCATCGATTGCCAGCAGTAGCGACCGGAAGGGGCCCGTAAAGGTCAATCCCAACAACCTCGAACAGGGCTGCAGGGCACGGAAGCGGCTGTAATTGGCCGACAGGAGCAGATGTTGGGAGCTTGCGACGCTGGCAGGGAGAGCAGGAACCGACGTATCTGGCGACGCTAGCAGAAAGGCCAGGCCAATAGAAACGACTTCGAATGCGGTCATAGGTTTTATGGAACCCAAGGTGGCCAGCTGTCAAATCATCGTGAAAGGCGTTGAGGACACGAAGTCGGAGAGAGCGTGGTAGAACTGGCACCCAGCGTTGCTCGTCAGGATGGTAAATACGGCGATACAGCATGCCATCGTCCAGCGCCTCATCGAGGCGCTGACAAGTGATTACGACGTCAGCGACGGTAGCCGGAGTCTTAGTGGCGAGTGCACTGAAGGCAAGAGTTCCAATGCCTTTGAGAATGTGGCGTACCCTGTCCGTCTCCGACATTGAAGAATTCACACGTCGGCAGAGTGCAAGGACGTCCTCGATGTAGGAGGTGTACGACTCGCCCAGGTGTTGTTTGCGAGCATCGAGGCTTTTCTTGGCGAGAGTGGACCGAACAGCCGGTGTGCCGAACACTTCACGAAGCTGGTGCTTGAAGAGAGTCCAGTCGGTCAATTCGGGCTCGTGGTTAAAGAACCACGCCTTCGCCACGCCAGACAGATAGAAGGAGACATGGCGTAGTTTATTAACATCATCCCAGTGATGTCATCCCAGTGGGCGCAAGCGGCGACCTGAACGAAGCTCCAGGAGGCAGACCGGACGGCCAGAGGACGTAGGACCGAAGAGCACCTCCACCACTTGTGACGTCTCGGTTGGAACGACGTTTATTAGGCCCAGGAGCACGTCATCGAACCAGCGCAGCACACAGGCGATGATGATGAACACATATACAGGCGAAGAGGAGAATAGGTAAAAGTGCGAGGATGATGATGATAACATACAGATGAGGAAGATGTGCGTAATAAACGCCCACAATCATCATATTATCATATCATGATATATATCAGTTTTATGAAGATGTTGAACTAGCAATGAGAAAGGTGCAAACTCAGTATACTTTAGTCATGGGCGACTTCAATGCAAAAGCGGGGAACAAGCAGGTTGATGAGCAAGCAATTGGCAACTACGGCATCGATTCTAGGAATGCAAGAGGAGAGATGTTAGTACAATTCGCGGAAAGGAATAGGCTCCGAAGAATGAATACTTTCTTCAGGAAGCGCAGCAACAGGAAGTGGACCTGGAAAAGCCCTAATGGAGAAACAAGGAATGAAATAGATTTCATACTCTCTGCTGATCCAAGCATAGTGCAGGATGTAGAAGTGTTAGGTAAGGTTAAGTGCAGTGACCATAGGTTAGTGAGGTCTAGGATTTCTCTCAATTTGAAGAGAGAGAGAGTGAAATTAGTCAAGAGGAAACCGGCCAACTTAGACGCAGTAAGGGTAAAAGCAGACCAATTCAGGCTGATGCTTGCAAACAAATATGCAGCTTTAGAAAAGGAAGATAAAGACAACATAGAGGTAATGAATGAAACGGTAACTAGGTTGACCTCAGAAGCAGCAATTGAAGTGGGAGGTAGGGCACCAAGGCAACCAGTAGGTAAGCTCTCCCAAGAAACAAAGGACCTAATAAAGAAACGACAGAAGATGAAAATGTCCAACTCAAGAGATCAGATAAAATTCGCTGAACTGTCAAAACTAATCAACAAGAAAAAAGTAAGGGATATTCGAAATTATAACGTGGGAAAGATTGAGGAAGCCGTAAAATATGGACGCAGCATTAAATCAGTAAGAAGACAGCTTGGCATAGGACAAGGCAAGATGTATGCACTGAAAGATAAGCATGGTAATATCATCAGCAATTTCGATGACGTAGTAAAAGCAGCGGAAGAATTCTATACTGACCTGTACAGTGCCAAAACAGCCAAGCTAATTTTATTCAAAATTGTGATGAACCGGATAGACAGGCTCCTTCTATAACTAGCGCTGAAGTTAGAAGGGCCTTGAAAGACATGACCAGGGGAAAAGCTGCTGGGGAAGATGGAATAACAGTAGATTTAATCAAAGATGGAGGAGATAGCATGCTTGAAAGGCTTGCGGCCCTTTATATGCAATGCCTCACAACTTCATGTGTACCAGAGAGCTGGAAGAACGCCAACATTATACTGATCCATAAGAAGGGGGACGTTAAAGAACTGAAGAATTATAGACCCATTAGCTTGCTTTCAGTACTGTATAAAATATTCACCAATATTATTTCCAATAGAATCAGGGCAACACGACTTCAGCCTACCAAGAGAACAGGCTGGCTTCAGGAAGGGATATTCTACGATGGATCATGTCCATGTCATAAATCATGTAATCGAGAAATCTGCGGAGTACAATCAACCTCTCTGCATGGCTTTCATAGATTATGAAAAGGCATTTGATTCAGCAGAGATACCAGCAGTCATAGAGGCATTGTGTAATCAAGGAGTACAGGAGGCATACGTGAATATCTTAGCAAACATCTACAAGGATTCCACAGCTACCTTGGTTCTCCACAAGAAAAGTAGAAAGTTACCTATCAAGAAAGGGGTCAGAAAAGGAGACACAATCTCTCCAATGCTATTCACTGCATGCTTAGATGTATCCAAACTCCTAGACTGGGAAGTCTTAGGAGTGAGGATCAACGGCTAATATCTCAGCAACCTTCGGTTTGCAGATGACATTGACCTATTCAGGAACAATGGAGCCGAATTACAGCAAATGATTGAGGACCTTAATCGAGAAAGTGTAAGAATTGGGTTGAAAATGAATAGGCAGAAGACAAATATAATGTTCAATAGTCTGGCAAGGGAACAAGAATTCAGGATCGCCATTCAGACTCTAGAGTCTGTAAAGGAGTACGTTTATCTAGGTCAATTACTCACAGGGAACCCTTATCAGGAGAAAGAAATTTAGAGAAGAATAACATTGGGTTGGAGTGCATACGGCAGGCATTACCAAATCCTGACTGGTAGCTTACCACTGTCGTTGAAAAGAAAAGTGTACAATCATTGCATTCTACCGGTGCTAACGTATGAGGCAGAAACTTGGAGGTTAACAAAGAAGCTCGAGAACAAGTTAAGGACCGCACAAAGAGCGATGGAACGAAAAATCTTAGGACTAACGTTAAGAGACAGGAAGAGAGTGGCGTGGATTGGAGAACAAACGGGGATAGCCGATATCATAGTTGACATTAAGCGGAAGAAATGGAGCTGGGCAGGCCATGTAATGCGTAGGATGGATAACCGGTGGACCATTAGGGTTACAGAATGGATACCAAGAGAAGGGAAGCGCAGTCGAGGTCGGCAGAAAACCAGATGGGATGATGAAGTTAGGAAATTTGCAGGCACAAGTTGGAATACGCTAGCGCAAGACAGGGGTAATTGGAGATCGCAGGGAGAGGCCTTCGTCCTGCAGTGGACATAAAATATAGGCTGATGATATATATATATATATATATATATATATATATATATATATATAGAGAGAGAGAGAGAGATATTCTAATAGTGACAATTGTTCGCCAAGAACTGCTTCTCATTTACAAAACCTTGTTCAATAGCATTTGCATGGATATCAATGACTACGTGCACGATTGATGGCTATCGCTGCCGTATAAAACAAAGTGATTCGTGATCACTCGTGACAAATTCCTAGCATCTCCTGGTTATTACACTTGAATTGCCATTTGACTCCCTTTTAATTGGATACCCATGACTGTATGCCCTATGAACTTACAAAAACATCGAACTGAAATTCCCTTCCTATGATTCACCAAACTCGAGTCGTGACTCAGATCTTTATTTTGCTGAGTCACTGTCACTTGGAAAATGAGATCTCACATAATTTTTGCAAGTCACTCCTCCACTCCATACCTCCTTAATTCACTCTTGCTTCGCCGTATCACTGCTTCGTTCACATTCATTCACTCTATCATCTTGGTTTTACTTTCATCACACTTGGTTTGCTCTACTACTCCAAATTTCCAATTTTCATCACTCTTCATTCACCCTTTCACTACTTAATTCACTCTTAATTCACTCATTTACTTTTCATTATCTTAGCTCACTCTGTCTCATCATTCATTACCTTTCATTTGACTCCAATCACCCAACCGAACCCCTTTTGTTGACCATCAATTCACCCTTAATTCACCTTAATTCACTCTTAATTCACTCTCATTTACTTTTGATTATCTTAGCTCTCTCTATCTCATCATTACCTTTCGTTTGACTCCAATCACTCAACTGAACCCCTTTTGTCGACCATTCATTCACTCTTAATTCACATTCATTCACTCTTAATTCACTCTTATTTACTTTTCATTATCTTAGCTCTCTCGCATCATTACCTTTCATTTGACCCCAATCCCCAAACCGAACCCCTTATATTGACCATCAATTCACTACTTGATTCACCTTCATTCACTCTTAATTCACTCTTGTTTACTTTTCAATATCTTAGATCACTCTGTCTCATCATTTCCTTTCGTTTGACTCCAAAAACCCAACTGAACCCCTTTAATTGGCCATCGATTCACTCTAAATTCACCTTCATTCACTCTTAATTCACTCTAATTTACTTTTCATTATCTTAGCTCACTCTGTCTTACCCATACCTTTTATTTGACTCCAATCGCCCAACTGAACCCCTTTTGTCGACCATAAATTCACTCTTAATTCACCTTCATTCACTCATAAGTCACTCTCATTTACTTTTCATTATCTAAGCTCTCTCTGTCTCATCATTACCTTTAGTTTGACTCCAATCACCCAACTGAACCCCTTTTGTCGACCATCAATTCACTCACAATTCACCTTCATTCACTCTCATTTACTTTTCATTATATTAGCTCTCTCTGTCTCACATTGCCTTTCGTTCGACTGCAAGCATTCAATGGCACCCCCCCCCCCCTTAATTGACCATCAATTCACTCTTAGTTCACCATCAATTCACTCTTCATTCACCTCATTCACCTCGCTGAATACCCATTTTTTATCGTTATCATTACCATGATTACCCATTAGCATAATTAATTTTCGGTTATTAGCCACTTTTTGGTTTTTTTTACCCATTTTACCGCTTTGGCAAGCTGATTATTAGAATTAATTTAATGAACATTACAGTAATTTATGAATATTTATATTTATCATGTAATTACCAATCGATTGATATATAAGGTTATGTAGTTTGTAATTACCTTATTCAGTTATCGATTTTTGTGTACATAAGTTTTACCGATGTTCGGCCTGGTTTTGGCTCCGCTTCTTCAAGGTTGCCTCAGAACGAGACATATAAGTATTTGGCAAGAAACCCTCCAAAGGTTGCCGTTAGCCACGTGGCAGTAAAGCTATTGATCTCTCATGTGGTACTTTTATTTTCGAGGTATTAACCCTTAATCTTATCACAAAATTTCAGTTGCCCTAAAGTTCAAAGGTTCTTGAATTGCGTTATGCTTGGATGAAATTCACTGTCGTATGTATTATTTCGGCTGGCGTTTGGATTAAATTCTGTGGTGCTTGGAATAAATTGACAGGCGCTCGGTTTAAAATGACTGGCACGTGGATTAATTTCAATGGCGCTCGGATTAATTTGACTGGCGCTCGGATTAAATTGGCTAGCACTTGGATTAAATTGAGCGGGAAAGCTGTAGCATTCGAAGCGCATATGTGGAATACGCATCCAAGTAGCGGACGTGCTCGCCAATGAATATTGAATTACATTTGGTTATTATTATTTATTATTGTCATTATAAATTGAATGATCCTGGCTGTGCCTTGCATGGACTGGGTAGGCGACTACAGCGGCCACCACGTTTGTTTTATTCGGGCGTACTTACTTTCTTCGCTGGCGCACTGTTTGTTTATCACCGGCGGTGGCGAAAAACACAACAGACAGACAAATTCAAAAACAAAAGCGAAAAGACAAGAGCATAGCCTTTGTCAGAGCAAATCAATCATTGGTCATAAAGTAAAGCTGAACCCAGGCTTTCTATTCGCCTTATAGATCCTTACGCGCTGTTAGGAAGCTCGGCATGATATGTACCCTTAACTTTGCGGTCTGCCTGTAACACTTTCTTGCGTCGGAAGAGGTAGCCACCGCTATGCAAAAACGTGAATAATTTTTCGATTACTTTTCTAATCCTGCCCGCAGCTGCCGCATTTAGATGATGGCGTAATGGAAGAACGCCAGTATCCCCTATGTAGGGAGCACGTTAAAGATCCCCAGGTGGTTGAAGTTTCCGGAGTCCCTCACTAAGGCGTGCCTCTTAATCAAATTGTGGTTTTGGCACGTAAAACGCCAGAATTTAGCTAATTTAATTCATTACTGTCCTATTTCACTGCAAGAGCTTTCAACGCTTTACAGAGAGAGAGAGAGAGAGAGAGAGAAAGGGTTACTGAGAGAAAGATATGTTCTTTTCTGCAACTCAGCAGTGATCTGCGGAAAATAGCTCCTCTTCCTCTCCCAAATCATCATTTCTCTTGCTAGTGAGTGGAAAGCAATTGCAGATATATACGAAGGTAATAATAGAATCGTTGGCCCTTCCACTCTGAAGATGAATGATAAGCGAAGCTTGTCTCTTTGCAAACCTAACCGTCCCTTTTCTCACCAACTTTGTTTACTGAAACATGCCCTTGAGATTAACGAGATGTGCATTGTGTGGATACTGGTGACATGAATGAAGACATGTCGGCAGTGAAACACATGTTTAATGAACATCGGAAACTTCACTGGTAACTTTTTTGCTGTCGTTTGCGTTCAGCATCACGAACACGTTCTTCTGCTCGGGCGGTTGAATCGGCACGGCGGAGACGAGCTCTTTCCCGAGCCTGTTCTCTGCGCCACTCCTCGTATGGCACCTGTTCCTCGAGACAGATCAAGACTCGTGCCCATCCCACCTCGATGGTGGCGCAGCTGTGATGCACGCGACCAGCTGCGGAGACACCACCCATGCTGACTTTGTCCCTCCCCTACACATAGTGCGCGCTGATTGGCTCCACTGTGTCGCGCGATCCGATGAGAAGAGTACGATGCGCGCTGATTTGCTGCGCCATACACACTCTCATATTGTTTCCTTTGTAAGGCAGCAGCACAGCTGTTGTCTCGACGCCTTTATTTGGCTGAGCCACGCGCTGAACGAAGACGACGCGCACAGTGATGATTATTATGTACAGGTGAAAAAGATGAAGGATTAATATTGTGCTCACACTAATTACCCCCTCGCGCAGAAGCGGCCAACCTGGCCGCTGGTTATAGCGGTGCGGCACGCCGTTGGAATGGCTTTAGGCACGAAACGTGGACAATTTCTGTGCCACGGTGGCGGCCATCGGAAGGCGTGACAGTGGGAGTGATGCGGTAGTTCACTGGGGAAGATTGTTCTACAACAGTGTGGGGCCCTATAAACCGTGACTGAAACTTTTCACACAGGCCAGGAACTCAAATGGGTGTCCACAATAACACTTCATCGCCAGGACTTAACAGAACGACGCGGTGAAATGCATCGCAGCGAGTCTTCCTATCCTGTTGACTTGCTTCGGTGTTGAGGCGGGCGAGATGGCGGCACGCGGCAAGGCCAGATATTAACTGCTCACTGATTGACGCCTACGAGTTCACGGGGACATCAAACAAAGAGACGTCGAGGAGAGAGGCCGGTTGACGCCCGTAAACTAGAAAGAATGGTGAGTAGGTAGTAGTGCGCTATGCAGGGGTATTGTAGGCAAAAATCACGAATGGCAGGATGGTATCCCAGTTGGTGTGGTCAGCGTTGATGTACATGGATATCATGTCAGAGAGAGTTCGATGAAAGCGCTCTGTGAGGCCATTAGTCTGAGGATGGTAGCTGGTAGTCGTCTGATGGATGGTGTTACATGTGCGGAGGACGTTCTCGAGTAGCTTCGACAGAAACGCCTTGCCACTGTAACTCAAAAGGACGCGTGGCGCTCCATGTCGTAGAACGATGGCTTACAAGAAGAAAGTCGCAATCTCCTCCGCGGATCCTGAAGGTAGCGCAGCTGTTTCGGCGTACCTGGTCAAGTGGTCAACTGCAGTGACGACCCATCACTTGCCGCTAGCTGATAATGGCAGCGGTCCGCAGAGGTCAATCCCAATGACTGCGAATTGAGCGTCAGGACCGGAAAGAGGTTGCAGCAGTCCAGCTGGAGGTGAAGTGGGCCGTTTGCGGCGCTGGCAGAGCGAGCAAGAAGCGACGTATTTCGCTACGCAGGTGGCAAGTCCAGGCCAGGAAAAACGACTGCGGATGCGTTCATAGGTCTTGTGAAAGTCGAGATGTCCAGCGGTGGGACCATCGTGAAATGTCATCAATATCTGTTCCCTGAGTGATCGAGGAGCGACAGGAACCCAACGCTGTCCTTCGGGGTGGAAGACATACCGGTAAGAGGATTGAGTTTGCACACTTGTTCTGTAACTGGCGACGGGCTCGCGCGTTAGGAGCACGAGATGAGCTGTGAACGCGCTCCATAATTGTGTGGCAGTAAGCGTCGTCGCGTTGGTGGGACGCAAACATCTCAGGGTGGAAAGAAAGAAGACCGTTGTGAGCGGCGAGTGAAAGAACTGCAGAGTACGCGCTCACAGGCTCGTTGACGGATGGAGGCAGGCCGGGAACGTCGGACTGCAGTGGTAACGGACAGCGGCTGAGAGCATCTGCACCATTGTGTTTCTTGCCGGATTTGGAGGCGACGTCAAAGTCATATTCTGGCAGACTAAGTATCCAGCGACCTAGACATCCAGATAAATTATTTAACGTCGACAACCAGCTTAAGGCGTGGTGGTTGGTCACGACCGTAATGTGGCGGCCGTATAAGTACGGTCGGAATTTTGGATGACCCAAACAACGGCGAGACTCTCCTGCTCAGTGATTGTATAACTTTTTTCGGTCGATCCATCCTATGCGGACGACATCTGCATTTGGGCATCAGGTGTAACACGACTTCAGCTTCGCGCTCGGCTTCAAAGGCAACCACAATGACATCTTGCTACCTTCGTCAACAAGGTCTTGAAATTTCATGTGGCAAGTGCGCAATGGTGGCATTCACCAGGAAGCCAATGTCTGATTACGGCATATCAATTCCCGACAATTTATACCATACAGCAGAAGTCACAGGTTACTGGGAGTCGTAATTGACAGAGACCTGTCTTGGACTCCGCAAGTGAATTACGTAAAAAAAGCGGCTGACTGCTATCTGTCACCTGTTCAGGTTCCTTGCAGGAAAAAGTTGGGGAGTATCCATACACGCTATGTTACAGCTGTACGTGGTGTTGTTCGTTGGATTCCTGTGGTACAGCCTGCCTGCAATATCCAACACCTGCAAGACTAACCTGCGTACGATTTAGAGAATTCAAGCCCAAGCCCTTAAGATATGTCTTGGCTTACCACGCAGTAGGTCAACGGCTGAAACCATTGCCATTGCCCAGGATTACATAATCACGACGCACATTACCGTTGAGACAAAGCGTACGCATCTCAGACAATGTGCTAGGAAGCCTTCCCACCACCTGGCGAGCCTCACTGCTGAAAGGACCTACTCGACATTTAGCGCTACTGTCAGTGCACATCGTGCATCGTTTACTTCAGGGTACGTACCTGCGGCCATGCCAGTGTTTCCTCCGTGGTGTGTGAGCCGTCCACAAGTACATATAACGATTCCAGGACTACAGAAGAAGTCAGATCTACCAACCCCTGATCTAAAACAACTGAGCTTACTCCTCTTGCATGAAAAGTACAGCAACCACGTGCACATCTATACCGATGGATCGACTACGTCGTCCAGTTCTGGTGGTGAGGTGGTTATACCAACGCGAGGAATAATACTGCGGTTCAAGACATCGCATATCACGACCTCAATGGTGGCACAACTAACGGCTCTGCGTCGTGCACTGGAATTCATTGATTCTGAAAGACCTAGAAAATGGGCTGTTTTTTCAGACTCAAAACCGCCATTACAGTGCATGCAGTCAGTTCTCCGACGCGGATGAACAGTTGACACACGAAATCGTGAAACTTCACCATCACGTGCAACAAAAAGGCCACGAGGTTGTCTTTCAATGGTACCTGGTGTAACATTCGCGGTGCTGGTCGCACTCTACGTTGGGGCCTGCAGATAAGATTGCCCCGCTTGCAGCGATATCTTTTCTTTTTATTTTTGTCACACCCTGATTGGCTACGTAGCGCACAAAAAGCGCGTCGCTGAAAGAATAAACTGGATTGTCTTCCTGGCACTGCGTGGGTCGTCTGTTCCTTGGGCCGGTCGTCCTGCAGCCCTCGGCGTCGAGCCGCCGAATACGTAACACTGGTCATTGTGGAATCAGTGCCAATGATTCCGCAGATAACGATGCTCGCACATCACACCAAGAAGAGCTCAGCGTTCCAATTCCACTTTCGAGGAGAGATGCCGCAAGGCTGCTTCGACACCTGGCACGCAGTCTCTCACTGACAGAGTGGAACTCGCCAAACTTACGACTTACACGACTGCATCAATTAAACCCTTCACTGCAACTCCGACCTCCATTCGGACTTCCTCAGCGTGAATCTTCGCTTCTCTGTCGCTTTTGATGAGGAGTTGCCTTCACAAAGGCATACTCTACATTAATTGGAGTACCCGACAGTAGCATGCGAGGTCTGCGGCACCGACGAAACTATCGACTACCTGCTGTGCCACTGTCCACGATATGCCCCAGAAAGACAAGAACTTGCTAACGCGCTAAAAAAAACTGGACAATCGGACAACGCTTTCCGTGCAGGTTCTGCTGGAACACCGCCCCCATCTCTCGTCGGCCCATAAAGCGGTGAGGCTCTCCCTGTCATCTTTGTGTTCCTCTTTTCCATTCCCCCGGTGTAGGGTTGCCAACCGGACGTTATTCTGGTTAACCTCCCTGCCTTCTGCCTTTTTCTTTTCTCCCCGTTCTCGGCCGATGTTAGCGTCCGACTTGCGTATGCGACCACGCGTTCCTCGAAACGTTGTCCTTGCAAAGTAAGAGCGCTGATTCCATGGCCGCTGGCGTCAGTATGGAGTAGAGTGGGTGCGGAGTCATCGAAATGACAAAGCACTGGCTCAGACGTGAGGGCGCGCTTTACAGTGTTAAAAGCCGCTTGGCACTCTTCTGACCATACATATGGAGTTCCCGAAGGAAGTAGTCTGTGAAGCGGAGCCTCGATGGTCGCAAAATCACGTATGAAGCGCCGGAAGTAAGAAGCCAGCCCAAGAAAGCTACGAAGTTCTTTGGAGCGTGGGGGCCACGGAAAGCGGAGGACGGCGGTAATCTTTTCGGGGTTAGGCCGAATGCCGTTTTTTGCTAACGAGGCGGCCCAGTACTTTAATACTCTTGCTGGTAAAGCGGCACGTTTTGGAATTCAGCCGAAGGCCAGCAGGAGAGAGAGACGTCAGAACTTCGTCTAGGCGCTGCAAGTGGAATTGGAAGGCAGAAGAAAATATGACTATGTCGTCAAGGTAGCACAAACAAGACAAACGTTCGAAGATTGCTGGTGCAGTGCAGAGGCCAAAAGGCATGACGTGAAATTCGTACAGTCCACCAGGTTTTGCAAAGGCAGTTTTTATCCTGTCTGCCTCGTGCATCGGAATTTGCCAATAACCCGAGCGTAAGTCAAGACGGGAAAAGTATTCCGCGCCTTGCAATGAATCTAAGGCGTCGTCAATGCGAGGCAAAGGATATACGTCTTTTCGGGTCACGTCAGGGCCTCTTCTCTTTTCTTTCCTTCCTCCATGGCAGCGGGCTGATGGGGCAACTAGAACATCGCCGTTGTCAACTACGTCGGCAGCAATCCCAAGAAATTGCTCGTGGCCAGGTGGCACCACACAATCGGCTACGGTTCGCAGACGGTGGCGGGACTGAGGCCCCTCGTCGGTGTCATCGGTCTCGCGCATGGGGACAAGGCGTTGTCGGCAAGAGATTTTCGAAAGCGGCAGCGGCAGAAAGAAAGTCCCAACCAAGAATGAGCATATAAGCGCAGGAAGTCAGCACTGCGAACGGAATATGGTGGCGGATACCATCAATAAAAACTCGAACGGAACACTGTACCGATGGCCGTGTCGTAAGGTTATTGGCGCTACGTAAAGGAGTACCATGGTAAGGTGTAGTGACCTTGCGTAGACGAGAGCACAAATAAGCATGAATAATAGAAATACCGGCCTCCGTATCATCTAATGCTCGAACAGGCACACCTTCAGCATACACCAATAACAAATTGGCCGGGCTCTCAGGTGGTGTTGTTTGTCCGAGCGATGCAACTTTCCCTCCAAAAACTGCAACATCTAGTTTTCCGAGTGCTAGTCGTTGTGGGTGACTGGCTGGAGTGGCAATGTCAGCGTCGGAGAGGGGAAGGAGAGCGGCGGCGTCCAGGACGGTAGTTTTGAGGAACGTCGGGTGGAGCGGGTGGGGAGAAGGAACGTGTTGACGGGCGTCGCTGGTATTGGCTCGGAAAGGACACCAGACACCTCTCCTAAGCATCGTAGCCGCGGCGTTCGTCCTGCTGACACTTTCGACAAAACCGCGAGATCTGGCCTCGAATGCCACAATAATAACAGATTGGGCGGGAGGAGCGCCAGGGGGCGTAAAGATGCACGGGGCGTAAAGGCTGCTACGTCGTTCTGAGGAACCGGAAGGGCACGCTGAGCGACGGAAGGTTGCATGGCAGCAACTTGGGCGTACGTGAGTGGCGGATTTGGCGGTGTCAGAGGGTCAGGACGCACAGCGTAAACCAAGGAAGACAGCTCGTCTTTGATGATGCCCCGTAGACCAGTGGACGTAGAGTGAGCTTGAGGAATAGCAGAGCACGACAGGCCTTGTGCTTGAAGCTCTTCGCGGATCAGAGCCCCAATCAATGTGCGCAAATCAGCATCCGAAGAAGGTCGCGTGTCACTGACGTCTGGCTGTAACCGGATGGCTTGTAGTGTATCCTGATACTGGCAGGTCGCGATGACATCGTCCACGGTGGTAGGGTTTTTAACTGCCAGTGCATTAAACGCAACGTGTCCAATGCCTTTTAAAATGTGTCGAACGTCATCGGGCTCGCTCATTGCCGCGTCGACGCGGTGGCAAAGAGAAAGGACGTCTTCAATGTATGTCTCCCCTGGTTGTTGCATGCGCGCATCGAGCTGCCGCTTTGAAACTTCAGAACGGATGCATGGTGTTCCGAAAACCTGCCGAACGTGGTGCTGGATGGTGGTCCAATCGGGCAAGGCGCTCTCGTGGTTAAAGAACCACGTCTTCGCGACATCGGGCCGGTGGAAGGCGACGTGGCGAAGTTTTTGAGTGTCGTCTCAGTAGTTGTACCAACTCACTCGGTCATAGTTCTCCAGCCAGTCCTCGACGTCGTCGCGCGGGAGACCAGAGGGGTCACGCTGCGGGGCGGTAGCCATCCATGCCGAGGCGGCTGGTTGGGGGGCAGAGGGGGTGATGCCGGAGACTCCGGGTTGCGGTACTTGGGTCATGGCAGTGGACAGGCGGAGCAAACGGCGACCCGAACGAAGCTCCAGTCGAACTCGACGTCGTAGAGGTCTCGGAGATCGAAAGCAGCCTCCACCACTTTGTAAGGCAGCCGCACAGCAGTTGTCTCGACACCTTTATTCGGCTGAGCCACACGTTGAACGAAGACGACGCGCACAGTGATGATGATTATGTACAGGTGAAGAAGATGAAGGATCAATTTTGTTGTGCTCACACCCTTCACGGTTTTTTCGGTTCACAATGCTGAACGCAAACAGTTTTTCCTTGTTTAAAGATTGTTTGCACATACCACAAACTCTAAATTCACCAAGTTCATCTCCACTAGTAGCGTAATGTTCATTCAACACTTCCAAGGCATTGTGTCGCTGTTCGTCGTAGCGGATCACACTGATGAGGGACAAGTTGTTGTCGAACCACAAATGCTTGCGTTCGAAGTTTCGAGGTGGCTCGGCAGCGTGGTTAGCAGCATCCGACCGCCATTGTCGCTTGCGATTTTTAAAAATAAAACTGCTTCAAAATTAAATCTATCTGTGACGTAAGGGAATGAATGAATCATACCCCCTTGAGCAATGGCTCATACCCCCGTAAACACGGCCTCCTCATTAAGACGACACAAGAGAAGTGAAATTGTACGCTGTAATGATGAGTGGCAACGGAGCCAGCTGTGGATGAAGGGGGCGATGATGAACGCGGGAGCAGTGGCACGAACGCGTTCGCGTGTCTGAGCTGAGGGGCGCCCACGAGCCAGCTGTGGAACTATGACGAAGACAGTCGAGCCATTGCTGATGATGATAGTTTATGCCTACAGGCGACAGAGGGACGAATTGGCTAGCCAAATACAGCTTCGCTGTAAAAATTGACAGTGACTTTAGCATACCCCAAAGAGCACGCTCAAGCGACATTCATTAAATTACTTGACATTCTCATTTGAATGCTTTGTTTCTTATTACTTAATTTTTTCCTACCACAGGTCGCGGATTCCGGTGCCCTAATTGACGCTACCTTAATCAACTGTGCCTTAATTATCCTAGCCCTAATTAACACCAAAGGTCGGGGGTTGCACTCCAACCAAAGGTTTAGGGTGCGACTCCTCCAAAGGTCGTGGGTTCAAGTGCCTTAATTACATCATAATAATTAGGTGTGCCTTAAAAAACCTCGCCCCAATTAACGCCAAAGGTTGAGGGTTTGAGTGCCTCAATTAACTCGATAATATTTTGCCTTAACGTCAAAGGTGGTGGATTCGACTCCTACATAAACTCGAGGGTTCGACTCCCACCGAAGTTCATGGGTTCGAGTGTCTGAATTAACTCTATCTTAACAAACACGACGACGACGGTGACACCATCAGGTGTCACCATAAGAATTGTGCACCATCAGAATTGTTTCGCGAGCGTTGCTTGCTTACTCATGGAAGACGATGACAACGGTGACCTGTACATCATCACAATTATAGCGTGATCGTTTGCATATAATTAAGACACGATGCCGGATTGGTGCAGTAAGTGTGTTACTACGCCGAATCGTCACAGTGTACGATTTCGCTTCAACGACACGGTTTTCGCTCAAGGACGTTAAAGGTCGACTGAACGATGAGACATATGAGGCTATCGCCTTAAACAATTCATCAGCCCTATGCATAACTGGGCATACCTGTGCCGACGCAGTCAACTACGCATTTGAGGCAGAACTTCTCTAAAGTTATCACACTTGAAATGTCAAATCAATCAGTATTTCAGATACACATTTCTAAACTAAAGATAACAAAAAAGAAGAAAATACATGTGGAAAAACCTCAATTTCGCCTGAACCGCTAAATAATAATATGGTTTAGCGTATTTCATTCATTAAATATACGCTTAAAGCTTATCACAGAGAAACATCGATCTTTAGTACCTGCGCGAATCAAATCTGTGGCTGAATATCATGAAAACTACGGCAGTAGAGAGGTTTACCTTGCCCGGTAATCGGGTAAACGCGGGTGGACCGGGCGTTGGGGCATTGTGGCGATACCGTAAATGTGAGCGGCCTGTATGCTGCTGCCAACTGGTGGCGCAGAGCTCAGACAAAAACAGCTAATGTTGCACTAACCAAGTGCATTCTACATCGCCGCTGGTCTAAATGTTCGGCAGCAACACGATTATTCCACTGCCGAAAATTTACACCAGCAGCGAAGTAGAATGCACTTGGTTACTGCAATATTAGCTGTTTTTGTCTGTTTGAGCTCTGCGCCACCAGTTGGCAGCCCCATACAGGCCGTTCAATTTTACGGTACCGCCACAACGCCCCAACGCCCGGTCAGCCCGCGTTTACCTGATTACCGGGCAAGCTAAACCTCTCTAGTATCGCTTTTTCTCAATTACAATAATAAAAGGCCGTACTTTTTATAGACTGAAAATAACATTGGGTTTCCGTGATAATAACTAGGTTTTAGTTGACTGATTTAATGAGTAGGTGCGTGTAAATGCTGCCTGGAAGAAGGCGAAATTATTCGAAAAAGAGTAAAACGAGGCTGACACCTGCATATAGCCGAATGATTTACCTCGCATGCTCGTGAGTGACGGGTATTTTTGAGAGCATTGATTAGGGAAGTCCTTCTGGAAGGAGTTCCGACATGTCCCTCATTATTTCTTCAACAATGCCACGGGCTACTATGACTAGTCTGACTATAAGTATGAATAGGAAACTAACTAAGCGAATTCAAAGCAAATGCAGAAAAAGGGTTCGTAGATTCTTGAGATGAAGGCGAAAGTAGTGCAATGATATTGAGGAAGTAAGTTTTTTGAAACAGTCAAGCCTGTCGCGGCTCGGAAATAAAAGCACTTCATGTGTGTTTTATTTCGCTTATGGCAGCTCGAACCAAATTGGTGCGTGCAGTAATTTAAGCTGACGCAGCCCACCGCAACGCCTTCATCATCCGCAATTATGTTGTTGTTGTTGTTGCCTCAAAACATGGCTCAATGATCCAAACAAGACCGAAGTTCACTTCTTTTCTTCTTCTTCTTCTTTGTGGGGTTATACGTGCCAAAACCAGTTCTGATTATGAGGCATGCCGTAGTGGAGGGCTCCGGAATAATTTTGACCACCTGGGGTTCTTTAAAGTGCTCTACAACGCAAGCACACGGGCGTTTTTGCATTTCGCCTCCATTGAAATGCGGCCGCCGGAATCCCACGACCTCGTGCTCAGCAGCGCAATGACTTAGCTAACTGAGGCACCATGGCGGGTGCTGTAAACTTCGAATCACAAGCAAAAATGTGCGTAATGCATGCTGAGTTTACGTATGACGGCGAGCTGTATGCACATAGTAAATGGCTTAACTAGTCTTAACTTATTCTTACCTTGACTAGTACTTGACGAAGGCTAGAAATTTATCTTTAAGGCATCCCACGTCATCATTTGAAAATTTATATTTGGAGCTCCTTGAGTGTCGGTGCCATCGTTCTGTTTTACATGAGTACGTAACAGGTTCATGTGAGCGCCACTATACCCTTTGCACAATTTCTAATGTTAAAGTATATTCCCGACGTACAAGTCGGGGAAGCGCCATGCGGATGCTGACTGCCTGTCTCGATCACCGATAGAGTCGGCTTGTTCACTCGAAGAAGATTAAACAGCATTTCTTTGTGTTCTGGACACCTCCGCCGTCGCTCAACAACAACGGGACGACCCTGAGTTGCTTGGTCTAATCAATTACTTAGAAGGAAGATCTGCGAAAGCACCTAGAGTTTTCGCAAGAGGATTGTCATCGTTTTGTTTACGGGCCAACGTCCTTTACAAAAGAAACTTTTCTTCGACCGGATCCCCCTATCTGCTCGTCATTCCTGCAGCTCTTCGTATGGAAGTACTTCAAGCCTGTCACAACAAGGTGACTTCTGGTCACTTAGGCTGCACGCGAACATTGGGCAGAGTGCGGCAAAGCTACTACTGGCCGAGACTTACCACCGCCGTGAAACATCACGTTCGCACTTGTCTCGACTGCCAGAGGCGCAAGTCGCCCCCGACGAAACCAGCCGGCCTCCTACAACCTGTTCAGGTTCCACGAACACCATTTTATCAAATCGGAATGGATATTTTGGGTCCACTTCCTACTTCTACTGCAGGGAATCGCTTTGTTCTCGTCGCAACCGACTACCTGACACGTTACGCTGAAACAAAGGCCATCCAGAGAGGCACAGCAGCCGAGGTGGCGCGATTTTTCATCGAGAATGTTGTGTTGCGACACGGTGCACCGCGCGTCGTGATAACCGACCGAGGCACCGCTTTCACAGCTGCGCTTTTAGATCACGTCTTGCTGCTAAGTGGAACGACTCATCGGAAGTCAACTGCCTACCATCGACAAACCAACGGATTGACAGAGCGCCTCAACAAAACAATTGAAGACATGCTTTCAATGTACGTGGATGTCGAACATAAAAATTTGGATGACATCCTCCCTTATATCACGTTTGCGTACGACACCGCGAAACAAGATACGACGCGCATGACTCCGTTCAGCCTTGTTCATGGCCGGGATGTACGAACGATGTTGGATGCTATGCTTCCACAAGAATTTGACGACACTGACACGGACGCCGATGTGTTTACCCAACGCGCCGAAGAGGCTCGGCAGCTCGCGCGCTTGCGGATCTGCCAGCAGCAAGACTACGGCGCAGGCCGCTATGATGTTCACCGTAGAACCATAACCTATGAAGTCGGCGACCTAGCGTGGGTTTGGACACCCATACGGAAACGAGGCCTCTCCGAGAAGCTGCTAAGGCGATACTTCGGCCCATATCGAGTATTGCGGCGACTCAGTGATGTCACCTACGAGGTCGTCCCTGATAGTCCCAACTGTACGCGGAGCCGCCCGCACCCCCCTGAACTTGTGCATGTTGTGCGCATGAAGCCGTATGTGAGCGAATGACTATGCGAGGGACCCTCACTTCCGCAAGTGAAATTTCCGGTCTAGCATCGGGGCGATGCTCTTTCAGGGAGGGACAAGTGACACGCGTGCTCTATAGGCAGACGACGACGACGATGGGGGCATTAACGGACTCCGTCTAGTGGGTCAGTTGGATTCTTAGAGGAAAAAGAGGTGTCTCTGTTCTGTTTTGTTGGAACAGGTCGTCCTGTGCTGTTCTTGAAGAACGTCTCCCTGTCTCCTGTTCGCGTTGTACCGCGACAATATTTATTAAATAATTTTAATTGATATTATTTAGAGGTTTCAACTGAAAGACAGCATTCTTGTACGGCTTTGCTCAATCAAAGTCAAACTGCCAGCGAAGTTCCTACACTAAAACTTTGATTTGGCTGTAGGTGAACCACACACGGTAAAATATTTTCGCCTTACAAAGCTTTCGAGCACTGGGTTCAGAATTATTTACAGAAGGCTGTGATTCACCCACGCAGCTGTAACTTCGCGTGAACGCCACCCCCATAATGATAGCCACTTTAAAGAAATTCCCCTTTGTAGCCTCTATTTTCCTTGGCACCCAGCCATAGCTGGACACTGTTTCTTGACGCTCAGGAGAACTCGCATTGCTGATTTATTTCCCAAGCCGTATTTAACAAACTTCAAACTCCATGCACGGCATCTCTAACATGGCTTTGACATCCACAAAATATAAACACGGTGAATCGTTTTCTTCACCCACAGCATCACAGGTTTCTGGTTTAACGCATGACGTTAGGAGGAAAACAAAGTTTCGGTGAATATTTTCAATGCTGCGTTGAGCCATAAGTGCCTCACTTGCCTTAAATGTCGCCCATTACATGGCCCTCTTCTCGTGAATGAGAACTTAGATTCGTCTACAGCTATCTCAAAAAACTCCGAAAAAATAGCCAATAACGGCCGTGTAACGCTTTAGAGCACTTGTTGAAAAACATTTCTTTACGTAGTCTGTTTTTGATTCACACATATTGAACTTCGCACGCACATCGGTCAATGTGTCCCCCTTCACCCCATTTTCATTGAATTTGGTTGCAGTGGCAACTATGGTTCCCCCTGGAATGTGGATAAATTCTTTGCCATTCGTAAAACACATTCATAACATTCCGGGCGCTTCAATACACAATGTAGAGAAGTGGTGGTAATAAACCCACTCAATTCCAAGTTTTTATACGCACCACCAATGTGAACCCCCTTACTTTCACGAAAAATGAGGAAGGAAGATCGCCTGAACATCGTATAACAACTGAAAATTGGTAAAGAACGAGTGTTCTGTAATTGTTCGCGAAATCCATAATAAAATTTTCTCTATCCGTCCGTCTTAACATTGTCGCTATTTCAACACAAATTGAACTTGGTGTCACGTAAAAATATGGAGGATAGCAGCAGCAATGCAATTTTGAGCATCTCCTTAAAGAATCTTTTGCAACACCTGTGTTTAACTGACGCTTTGGGAACTTCGCCCACACATGATCAATAAAATGTAAACTATTCCCTTCAAATCTCAGCTTAGTTACAAATTCAGTTTTTTCAACACATTCAAAATACTTTCTGCGCTGTTCGTCAACTACGTTTGTAAACCGCCTAAGGCTTGTACAAGTTTTCTACAAAGGCAGTGACTGACGCACTCAGTTGAAGCTTTTTTTTTTCTTGTATTACCAGTAGCGTGCTTCCTATTCCAAGAGGCACGGGGATCGATACCCCGCACCTCCACCAAAGATGTTACGGGGAGAATATATATACAATGGATATATTTACAAGGTAAGGCACACAACGCTACCGCAATCGTTCAGGAGAGCGCGTGCACACCAGAAAGCGACGCCGTTGTCGTCGTCATCGTCCAAGCACCGACCACAGGATCACCGCTCGTGACAATATAAAGAGTGCGGGTCCTTTATTTCACCGACGAGACATATATACGACCAACTACGCCAATCGTATGACGCTTACAGATAGGGAGAAAAATAGTACTAATAAAACATTTTCAGAGCACAGACCTAACCTACATACTTCAATTTTTCAGTAAACGTGACTGATAACGGGACAAGCGTCCATTTTAAATATAAAGTTGCTGTCTGCTTTTTGTTTTCGCTGGGCAGCGCGGGAACTTATGACTACGTCTCATCACACGGCTGTTAAAGCATCATTGTGCTTTTTGCGATCTACTGGGCTTCATGAAAACATGTAGTACTTCTTGTCTTCTTGTTTTCCTAGCTTGTTATCTCTGTCTCTCTCCTCCGCCTTCTCCTTCTCCCTGCGTGCTAAGCACCTTTTCCCAAACCACGTGCAGGGTAGCTAACAGGAGGCTTGCACTTGGGTAACTTCCCTGCATTTCCGCTATCTCTTTCTCTGAAAGCGTTTTATATAACGCCTCTAAACGGGCCCTAACTGAAAGTTGAGTGACTTGAGGAGCACAAGGACCGGAGGACTGAAGCTAGCGAGGGACCATAGGATATAAGTCGTGTATAGGTCCTTGTCAACACTAGTGCGAGTACCGGTCCGCGCTAGCGTGCGCAACTGTGATTGGCTTGGGCCCTCTGACTGCATAACACGACTGAGGAGATTGCCCATAACACTGTCACTACAAACGCACACTCTTCAACGTTCGCCTGCCCATCAACCTCTACCGCGCCCCACAATTCAGTTAAATATGAATGACGTCAATGATGCAGTTCTCTCGGGACTCCATTACAACGCATATATAACGCTTTTGAGAACTTGTACTCGCACTCACTGATTTACTGTAAAATTTTCGACACCGAATTTTTTCTAGTGCTGCACGGCTATAATAAAAACTATGATTTTATGTGTTAATTTTTATAACATATAAAAGGATGGCATAGGCTTCATAGCTGTTTTAAAGAGATATCCATTTATTTTTATTAAGAAAGTTCGCAGAGCTGAATTAAAAAACGAATTTATACACCGAATTCTATATTAACGAAAGGTTCGGTCATTTCGAGAGTACGTTCAAGCGATGCAGGGTGCATATAGGGCCTTTTTTTTTGCTCTATTAACGGCTATATTAACAGTGTGTTATAAAAACGATGGTATACCAAAGAAACGTCTCCGCCAGAACGCTTTTGGCCATCGCTTCTTGCCTACATTTGGATGCAGCATGTGCCAATTCGAGAGATCAATTAACGTTATCCTCCCATCTCTTGCTCAAATCTTATTTGCACAAGAAATTATGGCACGCCATAGCAGGCTAAGCTAATGGGGAGAGACAATCGGATATACGGATAGAGAGATTCAATAAGGCCACTAGTATAGTTTTGTTTGGCTTAGCATCAATGCGTTTACAAGAGCAATAAAAAATGAACATATATATGGAGTGAAAGCCAAATCTAATTTGTTCACCAGGAAAGAATGGAAGGTGGAGGAAAAACTCTTATGTGGGTGTCTTTATTTTCTCACCCGCCTGCATATAACCGGCAAAGTGCCATTTATTTATGGTATAATTGATCGCCGTTCGAAGAACACTGACGTGAGTGCAACCAAACCACAATTGTGGATGACATGCCACTAGCCTTTGTGTGAACGCGAAAGATAAACCGCTCTGTCAATAATACATTCGTGCTAAGAGAGTACAGTATTTATGCAAGAAGGCACAGGCGCGATATTTAGTTTATACTTTTAAGGACACTCAATAAATTTAGATATTTCCGCATTCACGACAGATGGCTGTAAACGATGTATTCATTTTTGTTAGTTCTTTACTTAGTTGAATGACTCCGACTGACACCAGTTTAGCAATTAGAAGAGTGAAAGAATATGTAGAGGGCAACACGTCCGATGAAATGAAATGAATGAAACTTTACAAACTATATCGAAATCACTTTCACTCGTAGTCTCCTTTTCTAAATAAGATCAACTTGTTTGGTGTGCGAGCCCTCTCCGACCATGAGCACGCGACTCGATTGCTTGGCTGGGTGAGAGGCGAACGGCGAATAATTTATTTCAAAGTTGTGAATAATAAAGAGAAACTAGAAATGCACCAGCACGTTGGTCGTCGTGGTATACGGTGTACGAATATCAAGAAATAAAAGTACATGGACGTAAATTATACCCGAGCGATGAAGCCTTCCTTCAGAGCGTTGTTCGCCAACGTTCCCACAATAGAAGTGTTTCAGTAGACTCCACTGCAGGCAGCAATGACCACTGCGTCCACTCGTGGGGGCATCCGTGTGTAATTTGTATCATCTCTGATCTTTTTTGATGCATGACGGCATTACTACTTACGAGTTTCGTAAACCTTAATCGAGACAACGAACATAAAAGCAGAGGCAAAGGATACTGTTGTGCACACGAAATAAATCCAGGTAAGATCGTTGGCTATGTGGTTGTCAAAGAAATATTTCTTGTTTAAATTTTTCATTACGGAGAAGAAGCGCTTTCTCAATTTAGTAATTAGTTAGGTGTATAATGACCACAAATTGTATGTGCAAGAAATAACTAAAAGAAACAAATTTGTATCGGCGTACACACAGGCGAAGTAAAGCGCTTTCATGCAAACCACTTTCTTTTATGCCAAAGACCCGTTATCGAAGGAGTTTCACCGCTGACAGAATGTACAGCATGATCTCCTTCACATGTTTTCAGTAAGTGACGCAGAAATACATACTACCCTGCTTCTGTGGACTGAAAAACGTTGTAATAATAACCTGGTCCAGGCAATCTAAAAAAAAGGGGGAACTGATTTGGGCCTTTGAGGAGCATTAGACAGCTTTAAGGCAAGCGTTGTATACGGTTCAGAAGAATAAGGGGAACAGTTGGCTTGATGTTTTCTTTATTACACCCAAATCAAGGCGGCAAACAATAAAGCTATCGGGAAATTATCATTTCACATTATACTAGTCGCCATTTACATTCACGTGATTAATTTATCTTGGGTTCGTGTGCAAATACACTGCCGAATGCTTCTTAATGTAAGTGAATAGCAGAACGCTTCTACAAAGATATTAGCTTTACTAAAGGAATGATGCGCCGGAAGGTGTATGTTTGTTGCAGTGGGGATGTTTGGGGAGCGTTTCATGCTTCATTGCGTAATTTGGTGTAGAGAAAAGAGCCGTTAATCATCATGTAGTAGGTGCCGGTTAACGGCTAGAAACCAACGAATTGCTTCGGTACATTGGAAACGCTCGGGGGTCGTTATTATTGGTTGCCATGCGCCAATGACATTCTTATCAACGACATCCACTATTTGTATACCAAAGCATGCGTGATGGTGCATAGCGTTGAGTTACAGTGGCTGCGTTTAACCTGCAGAGTTGTTGGCATTGTACTTGGAGCTAGTTCAGCCCACAACAGCTTTACTAAGCAACTATAAATACGTTTCTCGGAGTGACGGATCAGCTCTTGTCTCCTTCTGCGTGGCACCCAGAGTGTTCCCTCTGTACCGGCCGACTCAGAGTAGCACTCAGAGAAGACTGCTTAACGCGAAAATTCCGCGTGGCGTGAGACCTTGACAGGTCCGATGGGCGTGTCCATATTGAAATAGGCTAAATATCTATACAAAATACTCCCTGTTTAAAAGTAAACAATAATTTTGCTATTATGCCCTGAGTGCAATGAAGGAAAAGGCATAGCCCACGTAATGTGCTCCTGTAGCCTTTTTCATATTTGAAAAGCAAGTGTTACACGTTTGTAAAACGTGAAGGCGAAAGCCTGCCAGCTGTGGAAGAAGACGTTGACGTACGCGCGAGCAGTCCCACGAGCACGAGGGGCAGTATGGCAACGCTGGCATGATCAGTGGCATCGGAGCCAGCTGTGGAACAAAGGGACGACGAACACGCGAGCAGTGGCACAAGCGCGTCTCCGTGGCCACGTAACGTGCGCGATCAGGCACGCACTAGGCCCACCTTTACTAAGCCACAACGGTGGAGCAGCTGTGCATTCAGGGAAGCGTGCTCGTGTCGCACCGCCGAGGCCAGGGTTCGATTCCCACCCACACCGAAATGTACCAATTTGCTTTTCAAAGCCACTAATTCACTTTGTGCACAGGAACCTTCCTGGGAAATGTGAGGTCAATCCGAGCAATCAGGCGCGTTTTTACTCTTTGTGGTGTCAGCCATTTTTCGTCACGCCGCAGTTTCGTCATTGGAAAGCTTCAGTATATCAGCAGCAAACGCAAAGAGATAGCGTTATCGCTGCGTGCAGCAGACTGCGCGTGTGCTAGTCTGGTGCACGGGGCTATTTTCGGGATTTAGCGTTCAACGCTAACGCACGGAAAGTACGGACGATAAGAAATAGCGTTGTCAAACATGGCGGCATCTATGGCTCCCGCTTCACCGTGAATTCCCGTGATGGCTACGCTCTTACTCACGTTGATTGTCAGAAACTATTGAAATGAGCTTTGGGTTCCTCTAAGCTCATCTGAAAGGCTAGTTATGAGCGCATAGCGCGTCCAACTTCTGAGATCATTCGGCGATTCCGGCGTCCCTAATCCTGACCAGACACGTCCGCATAGTAACAGAATGGTCGCTAATAAATTGTCTTGGCTTGGACACGTCTGTCATGAAGCACTAGACGGCCCCGTGTCTTTGAACATCTTCCTTACGTTTGTGTTCCCGTAGGTTAAACTAAATGTCTTGAAGCTACACACACCATAGCTTCCCGCAAAGATCCGCACGCTATTGTTAACGGAAGCATTTTACACTATACTAAAACTGTCTAATGGCGCCGTCAAGCGCATCGCCAACTTAGACATCGAAGGCTTTCGCCTTAATAAAAAAATATCCACAGTGAACTTACATTAGGCAACGTGCACCCTGCACTAAAGCTTTGCAGAGTAGACAGCAGCGCCAGAACACACAGCCTAGCGAGTGGGCGAAGAAAAACTGGAGAGACGCTGTATACATTGGCCGTAACACTTTCGATTGCTTATCACGAGGAAAGACTGTCCGAGTAGTGAAGACGTCTAAAGTGCGCATGTGCAAGGCATAACACTCAGACGAGCGACGAAAAGTGACCGCTATCGTTTGGAATGGCGTATCATTTTCATCACCTCTCTAGCGGCCGGTGTCGGCGACACTGGGGTGAAAAATGCAAACGTCGTAGAGCCTTCTGAACAGTGCAGGGTGCACATAATAGCTTGAGTTACGACATGCATTAGGCCCACGAAGTAGCGCTGCCTGTCCATCGCGGTCTGCGACGGCAGTCATAAAGTTCTGAGAGAAAAGTGAGTTACTTACCTACCCGTTTGTGTGTTCTTTGTTTTACGAATGCTGCCCGTTACGTGCCGTGAGTATCGTGTCATTGCTTGTCGTTCCCATCCGAAATAGGATGTTGGGGGTGCCGCATGACAAACCTCTTTAGGATTCATTAAACTACCTCTCGCCCATTCAGCGCGAACGGAAACTCAAGAAAACAACCCAATTACGCCACTGTTACAGCTATTCGAATCGGCACGTTATTTAATGCGCTTATTCATAAAGGCGCATAATTCGTTCATATAGCCCTCCAACAGTCACCCCGAAGGCAGAGAGAGTTAGAGAAGAACTTTATTGATTTTTTCCTGATTGCTGGGCTGAGCTTCCTCGGCAGCTTCTTCGGCCTGCTGGATCGCCCAGAGTTGCTGTCCAGGCCTAAACTGAGCAGCGCAGTCCACCAACGCGCCCGAAGGCCCTAATTGGAGGCCAGGACCCACGTATTCCTGAATAATGCAGGCCATGCCCATATGATGTCATCCAGTGTGGCTATGGTGTTACAATACTGGTATATGTTGGTTGTATATAATTCAGGGTATATGTGGTTCATGATGACGGGGTTCCCGTATGTTCCTGCTTGTAGCTGCCGCCATTGAACGCACTGGACCCGATTGAGCTTGGCGTGAGGGGGTGGATAATCCCACCTTTGATTCGATAATGTTGAGCAATGTCACAGAATTGTGCCGCTATAGTCATCACGATTACTCATCATTTGGCTCTGCTGTGCGACTACGTTCGAGTGCATGTACTTTGTTCTGTCAGAAGTACTGATGGTTACGCTACTTCGTGTGGGTTAATTCCTAGTGTAATGTTTTCACAGAAAGAACAAAAACGATCACCGGAAAAGTGACCACTTACTACTTTTTCCAATTTCGTTTACTTTCTCTGGTGCCATCACAACCTAAAGGGATTTTGCTTTTAAGCGTAGCCCATGATCTTTGTTGCGGCCTCTGCAGTAATTTTCATTAATATCTCAACTTTCTCGTCGCCTTATTAGCAAATGAAAGTGGCGCACTCGTTCTCGAGCAGTTTCTCCTCATACTAGTTTGAACCTTACAGAACTGATCCTGGCTCTGACTCCCTCACCAGTTACTGCTGCTTGCCCATTTTAGCAGCACGCCGATAGAACATTCATTTACGTTTTCCTTTCGTGCGCGTTCAGTACAAGCAAACAAATTTCATGCGAAGGCACACCTTCGTATCATATACATCTTGATCCAGTGCATTTACAAGCAAAGCACTGACAATGATAAGTGTAGAAACGTGCAGGCATTCGTTGCCTTTTTATCCACGACCATGCTTTCAGTGTCAATAGAGCGCGATGCGCTAGCAGTGTTAAAGGAAGCTATAGCCGTTCACTGGGTGCATCACCCCATAGCAATAGTTGGTGACGTTTCCTTGGCAATAAACGATACGCAAAATCCACAACTGCGCTCATCCGCACACAACTCGCTTTAATTACCTACGAGAGCGGAGCTCAGACTGGAATCGTAATTACGCCGGCACTGTGCAAACAAATGTCGTTATCATGTTGCTGCTCACACGGCTGATTTCTAAAAAAGCGCCTCTCAACTTCAAAATTTCGACTATAGGCGACCATGTTAGGGTAAGTTAGGCGCTCCGGAAAGCCTGCGTATTGTCAATTGGTAAGACGTGTTTAGGGTGTGTTTTTTATTGGTACAGCTCACTTTCTTGTGGTTATAAGCTTGAATCTCAAACGTAAATAAAGATTAGCTGTAAGTGGCGCTTGCGTGCGTCAGCACGCAAATTGCTTGCGCACGCAACATGCGTGCGTGCGTGAGCACGCAAGTATGTTGCGTCAAAAAGTCGACAAAAGAGCACCTATTTATACCTTTTTTGGTCTTCACCCTAGTTCTTTCAGTATATGTCAACATTACAGCAACACTTCTTGCGCAAAAATCAGTGCATAAATGGGTATAAAATCGCTTGTATATAATTATCTCTATGAAATTATTCCCGGGAAAGGCGAGAATAGCGTGCCGGTGTTGCGCAACGCAAGTGCTAAGTGAGCCGGAGTGCCATGACGAAAGCGGCGCCTACTGATTTTCATAAAAATATAAAGAAATATCTAGAAAGTTCCTTTCAGAGCACACGTGTCAGAAGCAGCTGCATGGATTCTTTACGTTAGCAGCAAACGAGGTTAAGGCTTTAAGCATTTGCCGACCGCCAGAATCAGCTGTTCGTAGAACGTGCCCAGGGCTTGTTGTTCTAGACAAGCATTTCTTTATCGCTCACATGAGGCAGCAACATGCACACTTTTTTTTAAACCTTTGTTAACACCACTTCTGGCGAGTGTGCTTTGAAGTTGCGCAGGAGACTGGCTGTGCTCTTTTCTCCTAACAGTGCAAGAGATTAAGGGGTTCAGGACGTCGCAGTGTTTTACTTATTGCATTTCACTATAGTTACAGTATGCACAATTGTAGGATCTAACAAGAAAGAACACCAGCGTAAACGTCATCAGTGGTCATTTAAGCGAACTAGAGCCCGTTCTATAAGTGAGCAGCCATAGGCACTTCCTGGCTTCGGGAAACAACATTATTGTAAGCGAAATAGTTCTTCAAAATGGAACGAACACGATAATCACGTGCCTTCCTAGTGCTAGAAGTGTTCTGATAGAGATCGCAGATAACACACTCGAGCTCTCGATACAAGCCTTACGTAATTATGCACGGCCTCTGTGACACTGAATTACTTTCATTGTTAAACATCTCTGGAAACCACGTTGGTGACCTGCACGATTATGTCATTTTTTAGCATTAAAACGAAATGATACAGGCAGGATAATCGCAAAAAAAAGCTTCACTTGAGTTACATGAAGCAGGTGATACAAACTATGGAAGTCAATGCAATGCGAAGCGTTTATGTGCAGCTGGGTGGCCGGGTTTTAGGTAGCGCGGAATGCTACCAGATGGCACAGCTTAACCAGTACAGCTGCTCGAATCAGCAGTGCTGATTCGAGCACGTGTGTGATGACAACGACAAGATGGCGGCACAATTACGACGGCGACGACCTTTGTATGACGACGATGGCGACATGAGAACGGCTTGAAGAGGACAGTGAGGACTATTGATGAACACGAATGCCGCGATAATGACTTGACGATGAGTACGATGGTGTGAAGACAGCGGCCACGACCTGACGATGGCAGCGATGATAATGGCATGGCACTTAACCGGCGTGCCATTACTTCAAGGCCTGCTTTAGGGCAGCGCTTAGTTCTCGTCTGGGAGCTGTTGAAAGAAGTGGCTTATATTCACTTGCTTTTGCAAGCAAGTTGTTGCTATGCGGCACGATGCACGCATCAGTCATCTAAAGAAGCTAATTGGCTCGAGCGACGCATGTGCGGAATGCGTAGAGCATTTTACAGCGCTCCAAATTCCTGGTTCAGATAGGAGCACCAAAAAAATATGAAATTGTTTATTTATGGAATTATGAGAATTATGAATAGACAAAACACACGGGATACCTATCAAGGTAACCGAAGTGCGGTCGTTAGATAAAAATAAGATTCTGAAAATTGGCTCCCGTTTCTTCACACAGTTTCTGGCCAGCCGATTGCCCGGATTCCAGCAGCATGGTTACCGGCTCCTGTGAAAAGCCCACTCGCCAAATTTTGTCGAAAGTAAAAGTAATCTAGCTTGTGGCACTGGCCCCGCCTATTTCAACGTCCCGTGCAACTGCTTTTGAGCACGCTCTGCCTGAAAGAAACTCGCATTGCGGGCCAAGAAGTCAGCTCATCCTCCTTTATTCATTTGATACCGTTTTGAACTTATTTCCTGTGTATATGTCACAAAAAATTCTACTTGCAGGTTTTCGCTTGGAGATCAAAGCAGCACATTTTTCAATCTCAACGCCAGGTATTGTAATCATCCGCTGCGATTTAATAAACAGGCAACAGAATGAAGCCGCACTTGGTGGAAGCCCTCTGGAAAGTTACGCTAAGCGAGATTTAAACCCTCGTGTAGTCTCATCGTGGCCGGCATCATGGCCTCTTAGCCCTCCTGTTTCATTGTAATTTCGGACCGGTAGATTGCCTTGTGCTCTCGATTGCACAATTTGGTGTCCTCATGTAAGGTCCTTGGCGACCTTCTGTTTCACTGCCCCTTTCAGTTTTTCATTTTCCGGGGCATTCTAACATTTGCAGAAGAAACACAAGAACACGACAGATTTTTCGCAGTATTCGTTGCTAAACGTGATGCTCCGGACAGAAAGTATCTAATCTCGCTATGAGCGACCACAACGGCCAGTACTTCAAGCTTCAATAAAGCAAGTTATGAGGTCTGGTAAAATGTAGGAGCACACTAGACGTTTCTGTGATCCGCTGAAATGATGAAGGCGAGGTGGAGAGAATAGCGAAAATTTTCTTATTTCAAACGAAGAGTTTTCTGAAGAACAAGAGCCTCGCGACGTCAAAATTTATTTTAAGGTAAGTCCCAGAGATTGTTCACTGTTACGACGCCGCTCAATGTCTCAGCCCATAAAGAAAAAACCACTTTGGGAGGTCCTGCTTTCCACGCAGCAGTGTGTCTCAGCGAAAAGAAAACTGACGCACGTTTGCTTAAAATGTGATCTGAATGGTTTAGCACCACCGTTCAATGAAAGTACCACTTTACAGGCAGCGTAGTTTTCTTGTATTTTTGCAAACTTTCACGTCCTGCAGAGTTTGAAGGTGCCACAAACACTGAAGGTATGTGTTCCTGGATTGCAGTGAAATGTCAGTGCCCTGCCATATCATTTTCAAGTAAGCAATAGGGCGTTAGTTTCGGGAGACAGCAAATGAAAGAGATGAATTCGCTGCTTAAAAGTTGCGGTGCGTTGCGCCTAGAGTCTGCAAGTTTATGGTTGTCCCGAGCACTGCCTTCTAAGTTAGCAGCTACCGCGAGCATAGAGAAATTGTCAAAGCACCTGACTAAAGATTATTTACCCATTGTGACGTTAGCTGCGTTATAGCCTCACATTCGCGCAAATCTATAACAAACGAGATGACGGAGTAGGTCAAGACAGCGATGACTGTTCGCCACAGCGCAGGGGTGCAAATACATAAGCAAGTTTAGCGTTCTTATTTTGTTCTTTTTCAAACAAACATATTTAGGAAATCAAGTCCAGCGCGAAGTAATATTGCGCTGCCTTGGCGAAATTCCTTTAACAGGCATGCGTTCCTACAATAAACGACAATGTGCACATGCTTAATAGGTTGGGCGGACGAAAAAAAAAAAGACACTGCTTTTTGGGGTTTTTGTGTTTCCGACTCAACTGATACTGGAACTATACAGTCTACCTCGATTGAAATTTTGCCAGGACTGAACAGAGATTCGAACAGATGTTCATGAAACGTGCCTGAATACAAACCTAACTTATGCACACACGCAATAACAGAAATCGATAACGGTTTCCATATCCAAACGCAACGATCCAGCCATATTTTACGGCCAACAGTCAATAAATGTGTAGCGGTTACAAAGAAGGCTTAACAAAAAAAATAAAGAAAGGGGGCGGGGGGGTAGGGTGCGATTTTTAAAGCTTTTTACTCAAATTACATTATTTCATCATCTTTATTGCGATCGAGTGGCTGCCCCGAGAATGACGGTGGTGTTACGTCTTGCAGGCCAATGCCGAAAGGCAAGAAATGTTACAACAAAATATAATCTTGAATTTTAAGTTACAGCCGTGGCCTACAATATTAGCAGCCATTTTTGACTGGCAAGGCAAACAGGCATGTTAGAACAGACACTGTCTTTAAACCGCAAACAAGTGGCTCTTATAGGGAAATATACGCTTCCAGTTCGACCTTGCATCTCGAATATAGGTGCAATCTTCGAACTATGCTGATATAAATGAAATAACCATTTTCTAAAAGCCATTTTAGCTGCAAATCTTTGTCTTGCAGCGCGTGTAGTGTAATGGCCAATTCACCAAGGCATGCACGTTGGGTGGCACAGGGAAGTTGTACACCGGCCTCTAGAACGGCGCTAAAATATTCGTACGCAGTAGACATGAAACGCCAACAAGAGCGTTTGATAAATAGCGGCTTAACAAGGAATTTCCAAGATAAATATATCTGGTAGCGAAGCTTCCACAGAAGCCCATACGTTCATAACATGGCGGTTCTTCGGCGCTTAATGGGGCTTAGCCACATCTTTGCGAGGAGGGAACACTACCGGCGGAAGGAAAAATATTTTGACGTCATATTCGTGAAAACAGAAGTGACATAATTTTGTTCTCAAAGGTGCGAAACTTGTCGGTGGCCTGCCAATAGAGCTGTATATTTAAATGTCCCGCCATTCGACTTGACGGGCGTTTAAAGCTTTCAGCGTGGAAAGTGATGCGGGAAAAGTTCAGCCGTACGGGTGTAGAAATCGCATCGCTGCACAGAGCATAATTTCTTGTGAAACCGACGAACGCTTTGGGCGTAGAGTGCTCGTCGTTCCGTCGGACTCCCAGCCCGTCGGCCAGCGCTGTCCCACGAAAACAACTGAAGTAAACAATCATCTGGCGGTCGCAACTTACGAATTTTGACTGAACAGGTTAAGAAACAATGAAACTACCCGCGTCATCAAATTCAGACAAACGTCGATGAGCAGAGACACACAACATGTGAGGGGCGCGTGTTGTAACAGGGGAACTTTACGAGCGCGCATTTCTGCCTGCTTCAAGAGCCACATGCATTGCATTGAAGTGATAGCGGCGTCAGCGCCCGTCGCTATCGGTGGCCACTCTTACAGTGGGAGCTGAAAAAAGGCATTTATTGATAATGATCAGGTAAAATAGAGTTGCTGTTTTCTCGCCATGTGTATATAAAATTGATTAGGAATATTATTTCCGTTGAATGACTCTAACTGTGTCTCGCTTTAAATAAACAACGCTTTTTTATTTCCCAATGTTTGCTCCCTCCAAACATAGTCGCGCCTAAATCATTTCTCCTATAACCGCCCTTGCTGGTGTCAGTGACAATTCGTTCTTAATCGCTTTTCGCCCGAAGCTTCGCGACCTAATTGGAACGACATTGGAATGTCGCTGAAGCGGATGCTGAAGCCAGAAGAAGAGAAATCGCCTTGTGGAAGCATGAGCTTCAGCGGTATTTCTTATTCAACCACAGTTCGTTGCTTCAAGCTTTCATCCTGATCCCGTCTCTACCACGCCGTACATCCTGCGCTCTATTCCTATAAATTTCCACACAGCGATCAATGCGCAACGCTTTACCACATGGTATGAGCTTGCGCAAACACACCACAGCTCACAGCCATAACATACCCCACCACACGGCAATGGGCGGCAGCGATGTCCAGCTCCGACTCGTCGGACCAGGTCAACCTGGTCACCCGAGTGAGAGGGGTAGCTAAGGCCGCTGTACTCCTGGACTGAGGGAACCACCCACTGCAGAGCGGAGGAGCTCCCTACGCTCGTGTGCTCTTTTTGCATAAAGTTTATTCTCTCTTTCTACTGTGAACTTCTTTTCAAGTGCTTGAACGTGTTTTCGTTTATGTGTACTGCACCACATTTCCTAAGCAACTAGACCGTATTCAAATAACGTCTCTTACTGAACAGTCTCGTAGTCATGCTATCATTTGCTATCAGGGTTCCAATTGCTATCAATGGGAGGGAAGGGGAAGAGGGGAGGAGTGACTGAAATACTGACCTAAAAGAAGTTTTGTTACTACAGGCGCGAAGTTCGAAGCATAATTACATTATCATCATCATCATCAGCCTATATTTACGTCCACTGCAGGACGTAAATATAGGCTAATATAGGCCCCTGTCTTGCGCTAGCTGATTCCAACCTGCGCCTGCGAATTTCCTTACTTCATCACTCCACATAGCTTTCTGCTGCCCTCGATTGCGCCTACCTTCTCTTGGTATCCATTCTGTACCACCGGTTATCCGTCGTACGCGTTACATGGCCTGCCCAGCTCTACATTTTCCACTTAATGTCAACTAGAATATCGGCTTACCCGTTTGTTCTCTGATACACACCGCTTTCTTCCTTTCTCTTAACGTCAGACTTAAGATTTTTCGTTCCATCACCCTTTGTGCAGTCCTTAACTTTTTCTCGAGCTTCAATGTTAACCTCCAAGTTTCTTCCCCATACGTTAGCACCGGTAGAACGCAATGATTGTACACTATTCTTTCAACGACAGTGGTAATCTCCCAGTAAGGATTTAGTAATGCCTGCCGTATGCACTCCATCCCAATTTTATTTTTCTAGGAATTGCTTTCTCATGATCAGTCTCCTGTGAGTAATTGTCACAGATCCCGTGATCGGCAAACGCCGGACCAAATTCGAAAGCTGACTTATCAGCTTCCGAAAATAATGCCACGAAAGCAAGGACAATTAAGAATGGGCCCTCTGGTGCGCCAGAGAACGCCGCTTGCTGTCCAAAGACCGAGTCAGAGCCGAGAGTTGTCAAAACACGACAAAATATCTTGGAAGGAAAGAAAGCGCCCTACAAGAAGCCGTAAACACCATCGAAAGCTATCTCCAAAACTGTGGCCTCCGCTGCGCCCCCGAGAACTCTGGGCATCTCGTCCTGAAAGCAAGAACGAGACGCAGGCCACCCAGCTACGAAGAGCCCGACCCCTGCGTCACCCTCAATGGGACGCCAATCACGAAAGCCGATACGTTACGAATAGTTGGACTCCTTATTCACAAGGACGGATTCGGAGCGGCCAGCCTACCAAGACTACAACGCACACTTTCGCAACTCACGCACCTCGTCAAGAGGATCTCAAGCCAAAGAAGCGGCCTCAAGGAGCAACACACGCTCAGAATAATACAAGCACTGCTCACCAGCCGCATCACATACGGCATGCCGTACCTGGCTTTAAAGAACGCAGACATCGAAAAGATCAACATCATGATAAGGAAAGCAATCACAGTCGCCCTGGGACTCCCCCCCCCCCCCCCCCCCATGGCGTCTACTACACGTCTCCTTAAGATGGGCATCCACAACACGTGGCAAGAGCTCGCTGAAGCGCACAAGAAGAGCCAAATGGAACAACTCAAGCTTACACCCACCGGGAGATCAGTACTCCGACACCTGAACTACAGTGAGACGTACGTCGCAGACACGGAGAAGAAAGAACGAATCCCATCGGACGTTCGAGAGTCCCTCTGCATTGCACCCATCCCGCGCAACATGCATCCCATATACCCCAAGAGTAGAAGGCAAGCTAGAGCCAACGCGATCAAACCAAGATTCAAGTAAGACCCAGACGCCCGCTACACCGACGCGGCCAAGTATCCGCATCGAAACGCGTACGCTCTCAGCGTCGTAGACTCCCGAGGCCGCGAGTTAGCATCGGCAACCGTCAAGGCACGCAACTCGCAAACGGCGGAAGAAGCAGCAATCGCTCTCGCCACCACCACATGCACAGACGCAGCAGTCATTTTCACAGACTCGCAGGCCGCCTGTAGAAATTTCTCGAGGGGCCGCAATCTCGGCTGATGCACTCAAGTTACTACAACGACGTAGCACTCCGCTCCCGTACATCTGCGTAGCGTGGATACCCGGACACGAGGGACGAGAGGGGAACGAAGCGGCCCACGCCGCTGCCCGCGAGCACATCAGCCGGGCTCCCCTCACCCCACACGCCCTCCAACCCGCGGCAGAAGAGGCTTACCCAACAACTATTCGTCGATATTCCAACAATACAGGCTTGAGCGCCGCGTGTACCCTCCACGGCACCCAAACCTCGGCAAAGAAGAAAGCGTGGTCCTCAGACGTCTACAAAGTAATACTTACACTCACGGAACTATAATGCACCGCCTCTACCCGACGCTCCACAGCTACATCTGCCCACTTTGCAACGTTCCCGACACCCTGGCACACTTGCTCTTGGAATGCCCGTGGCATGAAGATAGCGAAATGCAGCCGGAAATGGACGCTAACCGAGCACCACAAGCAAACGAAGACCACCTATTCGAAACATGGGAGGCCAAGCTCGCCCTCGGGGACCTGGAAGACCAACGACAACTCGTCGCCAGGGCCAAGAGGGCAGCCGAAGCCAGAGGGTTCCTGGACTAAGGAACCTTCCCACCTCAGGGTGATACCGGGCCTCGCTCGGGACACTGTTTCAAGAATAAATGTTTCTCTCTCTCTCTCTCTCCCCACAAGGTAGTTACACACACACTTGTACATTTAGGCTAGACACAACACAGTAGAAATCAGATGGGTATTAACAAACACAAGAAAGTAATTCACGACAACCACTAAGAGTCCAACACGTAAAGCACAAAATGAATATGACCACTAAGTGTCCTATCGTATTCACCGTGCTGGTCCTGTCAGACGATCTCGTCGTAGCTCGGGGCAAATCTCGAAGGAACTTCCACCGGAAATGCAGACGCTCGATGAACTCGTCGACTAGCTTGTCGGGGAATCCCCTTCTTCCGCAGACGGTCAGTCTTCACGTTACATCTCTTTACCGCAGCGGTCTGAACTGAACTCTTGATTCTCGCATGGCGGTTATATAACTTCCACAGGCATTCTAGAACTTTCCTATTGGAGTCGCGATCTCGTAGTATGACCAAAGCCTGGGAATCTTCTAGTCTTTTCTCGTACCTTCAACCGCTGCCGTCGGAGCATTGTCGAGGGGGGGGGGGGATGACGACTCATCCCATTGGCACACGCTCACGCTGTAGCAATCTCTCTCGACTCACCGGGTGAGAAGGTGTCTCGGCGCGCACGTGTGCTCTCTCTCTCTCTCCAGTTAACGTCGCTTCGTCGATGCTCTTCTAGACGTCTAGATGCCGTGGTTCGCGTTGCTGTTTGAGGCATATTCACTCTCCCCCTCTGTTGAAACTGTCGCGGCGCGGGCGTGCTTCCTTCGCAGGCTTGGGTGACACGCTGCGCGTGCATTGATTACGCGCTCTCTTGAGACATTGTCCCCCCTCCTTTAAGAATATTATGCAATACTATTCCAGAAAACACAAAAGAAGCGCGCACAAACGTCTACTACGCACGAGTCCTTAAGTCCATAAATCAGTCCAACACAATTCACAAGTCACTTCACTCGCGGTACAATGAGACAAATAAAAATATCGTAGGTACACTTGGACTACACAATAACACATCCCCTCGCGTAACAAGTACACTTCTACTATACAATAATATATATCTCGCGTAACAAGGCAAACATATGAAATATAACATGTGCAACAAGTATAAAAAACTGTGACAGGGTAGTTTACAGAACACAAACACTATGTCCATGATGCATAAATAAACACTCGGTGCACTCATTCAAAACGCTTTGCACGACAGATTATCGTCAACGGTTTTTTAAATTTGAATTTCCTGTCCTTGGTTTTTCGATCGTAGGGTTTCAGATTGTGGTTATGAGTATCAGTCAATTTATTTTCGGAATCGGGCTTGGACGGGAGCTGGAAAGGCCTCGCCGGAGTCTTAGCTCGAGCTCGGCTGACAGCTGCCGCGGTGTTCTCGTCAGCTGCTGATGGTTTTGCGCGTGTCTCTTCAATCGTCGATGGTTCGATCGTCGGTGATTCCTTCAAAGGTTTCGGGCCGTCTGGGCCTCGAACTCCCTCGATGTTTCATTAAGTCATACAGTGGTTGTCCATACAAAGAGCAGTGACATTCCCACTGTAGTAGGGGGTCTCGACCTCAATCCTGGCTTCGGGAAGCTTCCTAGTAGTACCATCGACCAGGTAAACTAAACTGGTTTCGCCCGTCAGCTCACTGTCTTTGACCAAGTCCCTCCGTACGATCAATGTGCTTGTGCTGGTATCTCGTAACACCGTGATTGGTTTGTCTTACATTATTCCGACAAGCACAGGCATCTCCCTAACGGGAAATTCCTTGGCGTTGTGTCATCACCGCATTAACGACTGGAATTATTTTCCCGTCTCGGAGTTCTACAAAGTCGTCGTTTATGTCTTCTTTATGTTTTGGCGGGGAATATACACAGGATGTTTGAGGAATTTTCTTCACTCCGTTGCGGCATGTATCGGCCTTGTGCCCCGTTCGCCCACATTTAAAACATTTGACATCATTGGGGCGCGTAAAATTACTCCGACAGTTGCTAGCATGGTGGCCTAGTCGATTACAAATGTAACATCTCGGGACAGGTTTCTGAGGGTTTCTCCTTTCATCGGGTGCCGGTTTCTTTGCGTCCTCTGGCACCTCTTTTTTGATCTTGAAGAGATTGGTGCCTCCATGTGCTTCCAAAAATTGATCTGCCAATTCCAAGATATCTTGAAGCGATTTAGCTTTCTTTTCTTTCAGATAGAGTGACAGGCCAGGGTGGCAACTTATGAGGAATTTCTCCTTGATCAGAAGCTCTCTAAGCGCACCGTACTCTTGTGCAGTCTCTGAAAGTTCGGTCCACGTATCAAAATAGTAACAGAGCGGCGCGGCGAACTGCGTGGCAGTCTCGCCATCGGCGGGCTTTCCAGTCTTAAACTTATCTCGGAAGCTTTCTACGGTGAACCTAAATCTATTTAGTAGAGCAGCTTTCACATTTCCATAATAAGAGGCATCGGTTGGCGTCAGCCTAGCCTACACACTAAGTGCTTTGCCACTCAAACACGTGCGCAACGCAGTGGCCCATTGATCTTCTGGCCAATTCTGACTTTTAGCAACTGTCTAAAATCTGCGCAAATAAGCATCCAAGTCATCTTTTGTTTCACCGAATACCACAAGCACCTTACATGGGTATAGACGGAAGCTAGTATCTTCCCTTTCAGTGCTATCGACTCTTGCCTGAGCGGGAGCGTCTGTGCGCGGCTGCGAACGAAGTCATTCGAGTTCTAACTCGCGCTGTTTTTGTCTTTTTCTCTTATTAGCTATTTCAGCTTCTCATTGTTGTTTTATGTGTCGCTCCTTTGCTTCTCTTTCTTCTTTTTACTCCTTTGCTTCTCTTTCTTCTTTTCGCTCCTTTGCTTCTCTTTCTTCTTTTCGCTCCATTGCTTCTCTTTCGTCTTTTCGCTCCTTCGTCTCTGTTTCTTCTTTGGCCCGTTCGGCCGCTAGCTTCTCTCTATCTACAGCTTTTTTTTCCTTCTGACTAACCCATTTGCGTAGTTCAGCTCCGGAAAGACCCATCTTCTCAGCAAGGGCAACTAACTTCTCGTCATCCATGATGCCCTTCAAAAATGTAGCTGCGTGCAAAAAGTACATGCCTAGATTTCAACTATCGAACTGCTCTCTGCACACAAGTAAGCAAGACGTGGTGCAACACTCAAAATCGTTTACAATGGCAATGTAAATGACCCTATGCTCATTCTCCCTACTATGGACACACAATTTGCACCACAAAGGTCCTGTTTCGGACGCCAGAATTATTGTCACAGACCCCGTGAACGAGGTGCACACGCCGGACCAAATTCCAAGGCCGACTTATCAGCTTTTGAAAATAATCCCACGAAAGCAAGGACAATTAGGAATGGGCACGCTGGTGCGCCAGCGAACGCCGGTTACTGTCCAAAGACCGAGTCAGAGCCGAGAGTTGTCAAAACACAACAAAATATATTCTCCACACGAGGCACTGACACACACATTTGTACACTTAGGCTAGACACAACACAATACAAATCAGATGGGTATTAACAAACGCAAGAAAATAATTCACGACAAGCACTAAGAGTCCAACACGTAAAGAAAAAAATGAATAGGAACACTAAGTGTCCAATCGTATTCACCGTGCTGGTCCTGTCAGAAAAAGGACGCGCGTGCGCAGTACGAGCTCTCGAACTTAGGCGCGCGCCGTCAGAAGGCGCAGCGATGCTGTTTAGTCTAAAACCCCTATATATGAAAAGTAGCGCCATCCACTTCCTCCTCCTCCGTTCCACTATCGCGCCCGGCGCGACCAGCGCGATCGAGGCGCGATATCGACAGTGGCGCCGCCTACGTCGGGCCTGCCGTGGCAGACGACAGCTAACGCGATACCAGAGGAAATTCCAGGAAAACTTCGATCGCGCCCTGCGGAGAAGTTTTTGAGGCGCGATTTTGCTTCGTCAGTCAGTAACTGGTCTTAATAATGCCGTTTTGGAAGTAGCAAAGCGACGATGCGAGACGGCGCAAATATCAAGTGTGCAGCAAGCGTTTGCGCACGCCGGATGGTAAACAAAAAAGCCTATCGCCCTCGCCTTGTCGGTTGCGGCAACTTAAGGCGCAGCAGCATGCCATCACAACGAAGTTCTTCTCCCTAACACGTTTGATCCGTTTGTGCGTACAGCACTTTCGTCGTACAGGCCCGAGAATGGCAGTCGGAGGGCGCTGGAAATAAAAAAAAGTACAAAAGCGCAACGCGTGCTTCCACGTGACACGGATTGGCCAATGGGGGAGCGGAGGAGGCTGGGGCGACAGGAGGCGGCAAGGAGGAAACGCCGGGGTGAGCGCGGTGGCGGCAAGATCTAATAATGGCGCTACTTTTTATATATAGGGGCTTTAGTCTAAAGCCCCTATATAAGAAAAGTACCGCCATCCTTTGATAAACGCCGCTTCTCTCTTTCCTGTATCTCCGATTGGACGATGATAGCGCGCGCTTTTCACTTCCTAATATTTTCTTTTGTTCCACCTCGGAGCCATGTTGAAAGTCCTCTGTGCAGCCGCAGTCGCCGGCGGCGGCGGCGGCGGCGGCGCGCGCACTGCCTGAAAGCTTCAACGTGGACTTTCTAGGTGCGCCACCGTCGACTTGGCTTTCGAAAGCAAAAAGTAAAGAAAAAAGCAAGCGCTTTAGGAGAGGAGGCGGCGGAGGAAAGAGTAGATGACGGTACTTTTCTTATATAGGGGTTTTAGTTTAGTCTAAAATCCTCATATAAGAAGAGTACCGCCATCTACTCTTTCCTCCGTCGTCTCCTGTACTAAAGCGCGTGCTTTTTCTTTATTGTTTGCTTGCGAAAGAAAGTCGACGGTGGCGGCCCTAGAAAGACCGGCGCCGCCGGCAACTGCGGCAGCGCAGAGGACTTTCAACATGGTTCTGAGGCGAAATATATATATATATATATATATATATATATATATATATATATATATATATAAGGAAGTCAAAGCGCGCGCTATCATCGTCCTATCGGAGATACAGGAGAGAGCGAAGCGGCGTTGATCAAACGATGGCGGTACTTTTGTTGTATAGGGACTTTAGTTTAGTCGCCGCTCCCGTTGTCTCTAAAATTTTGCACTCGACTAGATACATGTTTATCTTTCACCGGTGGCCGCTTTCCCCGGCTAACAAATGTTGTTTAAACGTTATCGCTAGGCGCAGGCTGCGCCTGCATTGGAAGCTTCTCGAACGTTATCGATGCGTCTATCCGTCGTCTGTGGCCACCGACACTCATGTAATCTGGTTGTACAAGCGACGCGAATCGTCTAGAACCTTCTGGAAGACACGCGGGCACCAGGGATTAATCTGGAACATTCGATGACTCACGTATAAAAGCCGACGTGTTTCGCCGCTGATCATATTTTCGACGATCGCCGACTGTGTTCGCCGCTTTCGTTGTGCTTCGAGTGTAGCTTGCTTGTCTGTGCAAAGGTTCGCCCAATAAAAAATTAGTTTCGTCATACACAGTTTTACGACTGTTTATTTTAAGGTAACTACTACGTGGCAATAGTGCCACTAAGAGCCTCGCGGACTTCCCGGTAGTGCTGTCAGACTCGCTTTCACTTTGCGGTCAAAACTCTTGCGTGCGGCCCACAAAAAAATAAAAAAAACGCTTTCAAGCCTACAGGCAGATTCGAGCTTAATTATCAGTGCTTCCACGCATTAAATGAACCTGAAATGCTGCCGTCTCCTAAATACTCGTGTGAGATACGCACAGCCTTAGACATACCCTTACATAAGGCATCGAAGAGAAATTAAATCTGTAGAGTATACCATTTCTAAAAGCGATCCTCGCAGCCCGTTTATAAGGCGCGGTACTCTCCATGTGCGTGTTGCAACAACCATCCGGTGATTTCTAAAAATAGACTGCAGTAGACTGCGGAATAGGCAGTTTCTAACCTGATACAGCGTCATTTTTTTATAACTCGCGAAATCCGAAAATAAAGGCCGAGTTCAACGGAAACTCCCGCGAACTATCCACATATCTCTATGATGAAGAACCACTGACGTTATCCTTTCTCGAGCGTTCATCTGTCGCGTTTTCCTGAAAGTCAACATCAAATTAACTCGAAATGCATCGTTTACAGAACGTTCCTAAATTTACAGAACGTCCTAAAACTCAAAGTTGTTCCAATGTATCCTCAGAGAAATGAATAATAATGAATGCGACTTACCAAACGTGCATCGAATGAAATGCACAACTGTCAAACAGAACACGATTTGTCCCGGACTCGAGCAGAAGCGTCACTCCTCCCAAAAGTCTTGGCCCTGCCCCTTTCAATCAGGGGCGAGGAAACGGTAGATTCCCCTCTCTGCCCAAGGTCGTGCCCCCGCAATGCACCACACGGATGCACACGCACACACTTGGGTCCGTTAATCGGCGTGTAGCTATCTCGAAACTATGCCGCACCGTGGGATCACGACGTTTTTGACGCCCGTTATATACCAGTGCAAATGATTTCATTGCGTGTGCATGGACTTGACCCTATTTTCCAAGTTTGACGAATCACGCAAGATGTATTTTAATTACGTTGCATGTAACGTAAAATATGAATAAGTTAGTAAATCGTTGCAGCTAGGAAGTTCTTGGGAATAAATTACACTTATGGTAAAAAAATATGGACTCGCCATCCCGGCTTTGCGAAAGTGGATGTGTAGCGTAACTGTTGCAATACCACTGCACCAGCTGATGGCTTTATGAAATGTTTTATTACTTCAGAGTAAGTGTGGTGGTAATCGCTTTGCGGCCGCTGTTGTTCCTCGGGAGCCGCAACTCTGCGTGGCCAACTCATAGCAGTACTGCAATGAGAGTGTCTATGGGAGCTGCGGTCGGGGCGGTTCAGCCAACGTGGAAATTATGGGAAGCGCATTGATGTGTCTAAACTGCGTCTCCTGCTGGCTTCAAACGGCTTCGTGACTTCGTAAACTCGTCATTTTCAACAAAGTACTACTGTGGCTAGATAGGTAGGTGTGCCGACCGAGCTTAGTTCACCACTTCTCCGCATCATGACGCAGAAGTGGCGCTGGGGACAGTATATCGGCTCAGCTGCGCGCAACGCCGGTTGCGCTATGTAGAAAAGCAGCGTGTTTGATAGTAACGCTGGATCTGCTCTAGCTTTGATTTACACGTTATATGATGCCGTTTTGAGCAGTGCAGGCAAAGCCAGAATGGGTAATTCGTTAATGTCGTCTAGTCAGAAAACACGATATGTTGAAGTCAATTTGCTAGCTTGGCAATTGGTCACATTTATTGGTATAAACGCGGCGCTCCAGCCCATTGCATTGAAGACGTAAATGTTTTTTACATGCATAAAACAATACTACAATGGCTTTATAAGGTATATGGACATGTGTTTACGCGATATTTAGTGAGTTCTAATGCTTCAATTCCGAGGAATCCAGCTATTGTGTTTATTGTTGCCTAAGTTACGGGATTTAAATTGTTACGAGACGAATTTTGTTGGTAAGTGCATATGGTTCACTGGTTTGTTGCAATAAAATAAAGCAATACGTCTTGGGCTAGATTCATGAATATATTTAAAACACAAGAAAAGCTCACGTAACTTGAGTCAGCAGACGCACTAACATAAATAGCCTAGCGCCAGCAAGGTCGCAGCGTTGGTCCACCACATCATAACATTATTCACAGCACATGCCTCAGCTTCTGGGACTTCCTCTTCTCCCTGTTGCTTTCGCGCACCGTGTTCTTCCCCTCGACAAAGAAGTAAAGGCATGTAATTGAATAGAACTTCACAACATCGTTTGAGAGCTTCTTCTTGTGCCGCTCAAAGCCGATAAAATTCGGAGGATTCACCTGCAGAAAGGATGCAAAGTCGGCGATACTGTTCCTTCGTAACTAATTTAAACTGAAGCAGAGCGTGTTTATTTAGTGCTTCAGATGGGAGCAAGTGTCCTGACCTACTCATTCTGTTGAATTCAGAATGAGCAGGTACTTCATTCAGTACAATGAGTAGGTATTCAGTACTACCCCTGAGCCATCGGAGCACTTGGTTCTTTGCAGTAACTTGTTTGCTACATAGCCTGCTATATAGAACTTAAGCCTAGAGTCACTTTTCCTTTCCCTGTAGCAGCGCAGCGGTGCTCGATGTCGCAGGCGCTGAGCACCTGATGGGTGGCTTGCAAATTTTCAACGTCGAGGAGCTCATCGGCGTACGCTTTTCGGTGTACCGCTTGCTAAATAACGTCGCCGGTACTGAGCAAGCTACTGAGCCGCCCGGGGCGAACATTTCCGCTGTCAGGAGACCTTGCCAGATTCGTAAATTTCAGTGCCCTTTCTCACAAATTTAGAGCCCGACTTGCAGTTCGGAGCGAAGCACTAACCCCCGTATTCAGAAATGCAACTTCGCTTCAAGTCCGTGCTTGGCTTGAGTTACGGGACGCCTGTTGTGAACTCGCCGAAGCAAACGCAATGAGTGTCCAGGGCATGTTCACGCCAGGCGTCCTTTAAATCAAGTCAAGCATGGGCTTGAAGCTAAGTTGCATTTCTGAATACGGCGGTAAGTTTGCTTGGTGGAGCAATGCCGCTGCTAATCCCGTCGGTCATTTTTCCGACCTGTAACATTCCACATCGCTTAGGAACTGGAAAACAGTACGAGAGACCCGGAGCTCTTCACCTTTGAAACTGACATGAACAGACGACATACAAATATTCCAATGCGGGCTTTGTTTTGTTTATCTTTTTTTTTTGCTCGCCGCCTGCCACCTGTAGCAGACGATGTGCGCTGCGAAACCGTTCTACTGACCGCAGCGCAAATTTTGCGTCATGACGCGGAGAGGCGGTGAACTACGATCCAAGCGCGCCGGTCGGCACACCTTCCCATCTATCCACCGTAAAGGTACTGGGCAATGACTAAATAAACAATATTAAGGTGTTCGACTGCAGGATTCGAACACAGGACCTCTGTATCACAGAAACGCGATGTTGAAACCATTACACCACGGACACATGCATCCAGAAGCTGCATAGAACGCCCTTATGAATTTCTCGCGGGCTAGTCAACAAATATGTTGCTCGGATGCTTGTTTCGTGCATGTTTTTTTATTGAAACTAGTATTGTATGGAACAGCGTTCGAAGGAAAGGCGTTCCTGGAACTAGTTTCCTTTTTGGAGGAACGAAGCAACGCCACCATTTCGTTAAGGGTCCGTGGAACTGTAACGGTAACTGGTTAGCTTTACGAAGGAACGGCCGAAGGCACGGCGTTCCTTCCGTAAATGTTTAACGGCATTGAGCAAACGCGCGCACTTACGCAGCACATCACGCAGGGTGGATGGGCGACCACGTGTGGCACAAGGAACTACCCGCTTGCCTGTCACGTGACTGTGTGGCATTTGTTTTCGTGAGTTCTTCGTGGTATTTTTTTTATTACCAGGGTTCAAGATTGCCACGTGACGCTCCCTCTTGTAGTTTCTTTCCTCCATGCCAGCATACCAGCCTGTCGCAGAGGAACCATGACGTCAGGATCTCAGCGCCACTCGAAGGACTTGGGTGCGGAAGGAAAATTTCCACTTCTCACATCCTCACGGGCCCCAGACCCTTTCAGCCGATGCACAGGATGAGCTGTGGCGATACTTGCCGGTACCATTTCACTACCCGCTGTCGCAGATGAAGAACTTCGAGAGACTGAACCAACTTTTCCTCAAGTACAACACGACAGTACGCTCAAGCGCTTCGGTGGAACGGCTCTTGAACATTGCCAACGATCTGCAGCCGAAAAAAATGGGTTCGTCTGTCGTACACCAACATCAGGATGCAACTCTTTCTGGGTTCAAACAAGGAACTTTACTAAGTTGCGGATATGTTTTCTGGATTTTTCCCACTCTTACTGCAATATTGAATCAGCATTCATTAAACGCATATGTATTATTCCTTTCGATGGGGTTTCTTGTGCAAGAAAGTTTATTATATTTTTGCATGTGATAACTTTCTATTTGCACATCTGCAAGCATCCTGACTGCGCATTTGAAGACCGAAGTGGAAAGTTACATATGTGTTGCACTTGTAACAGACGAGCACGAAAGTTGCAGTGAGTCATGTCAGGAGTATGTCGGGTGCTCCACAAAAAAAAATCGTCTCGGAGCGTTTATTTGGAGTTTTTTATCTCCAGATTTTCTGCTGCTGGCGACGTGCAAATTCATATAGTATACATAGTTCGATATGAGTTCTTATTGCTCATTTCAGACAGACAGACAGACAGACAGACAGACAGACAGACAGACAGACAGACAGACAGACAGACAGACAGACAGACAGACAGACAGACAGACAGACAGACAGACAGACAGACAGACAGACAGACAGACAGACAGACAGACAGACAGACAGACAGACAGACAGACAGACAGACAGACAGACAGACAGACAGACAGACAGACAGACAGACAGACAGACAGACAGACAGACAGACAGACAGACAGACAGACAGACAGACAGACAGACAGACAGACAGACAGACAGACAGACAGACAGACAGACAGACAGACAGACAGACAGACAGACAGACAGACAGACAGACAGACAGACAGACAGACAGACAGACAGACAGACAGACAGACAGACAGACAGACAGACAGACAGACAGACAGACAGACAGACAGACAGACAGACAGACAGACAGACAGACAGACAGACAGACAGACAGAACAGACAGACAGACAGACGGACGGACGGACGGACGGACGGACGGACGGACGGACGGACGGACGGACGGACGGACGGACGGACGGACGGACGGACGGATGATAGACAGACAGACAGACACAGAGAGGCAAATGTTCAAGAAATGCTTCGCATTTAAAAGAACACTGAATACTGACCAATGTGGCGTGGTCGAAGTTGTTATACGGCTTAGCTTTCAACGTGACCATGCGAAACCTCCCCATTACTGGAAAGGATCCCGCATATGAGGTACTCCATCTACGCTGATGTATCACCATCTGGACCAACAGCTGTTCGGATGATGAAATCATGGCCGCACTACAAGCGGCCGCGCACACCATACAAAATTTTGTGCGACAAACGGTCTTGCGTGCTCCACGACAAAATCCGAGCTTCTCGTAATCCGGGATAAATCTACGAAAGCAGCCACTGAAAGAGACGCCACTTCACTCTTCATAACTCCGAGCAGCTTTTTCAGCTCTCCAACGTAATACCTGTCCGGGTGAGGACAAAGTCTCCAATCATCACCTTCACAATCTCGCCGACTGGGATTACGACTTCCTACTCTCCTTTATGAATAATGCCTGGAATACTGGGGACCTTTCTTCTGCATGGAAGCATGCTAAAATCATTTTCATACCAACACCAGGGAAACCACCGGAACTTGCTTCCCTTCGACCTATCTCCCACACCTCCTGCATCGGTAAGCTCATGGAGCCCTTAGCAATTTGCCGTCTTCAGCGTTTCTTAGAGAATACATCTTACTTACCTCCTACTCTCATTGGCTAGCGCGGACACATCTATACGCAAGATGCGTTTTTAAAAATCCAACATGACATTCTCTATGACTCTAGCCCCTTGCAACCGCATGCTATACTAGCTCTGGATCTTTCAAAAGCCTTCGACAACGTAACACAAGATTTAATGTTGCAGGAACTTGCTCGTACGTGCTGTGACGCTGGCATGTACAATTACGCTGGCTTGTTCAATATAGGCGGTCGCTCCTACTCCCTACGATTCCCCGATGCCCCGACATCATCCGTATATTTCCACCCTCAGCGCGGTATACCTCAAGGCTCAGTTCTTTCACCTCTGCTCTTCAACCTCGCCATGTGCGTCGTTCACCGCGCCCTCGAACCATTAAGCTCGATCCGCTATACTATCTATGCAGATAACATAACTATCTGGTCTTATCTAGGTTCGCCGGGATGACTGCCTACAGAACGCCCTTGCTACCGCTTCGGCTGCCGCCAAAACAATCGGTCTTTCTTGCTCACCCGATAAATCTGCTCCCCTCCTTGTCCACCATCCGCGATGGCAACCCCCTTCCCTAGCACTACTACTGGATTGTCATCCCATTCCTCTAGTATAATTCATAAAATTATCCAAGCCGATGGCGGAGCCCCTTCCGCGATCCGGCACATTCTCCAGCAAAGGAAACAAATTCTACACCTAATGCGTCGCGTCACTAACTGCGTTAGGGGCATACGCAAATCTGAACTTCTTCGTCTTCGTGATGCACTCGTTATGTTTCGCTAACGCTACCAGCTCCCTTATTAACTATTCGCCAACAGGACTTTAATCGCCTATACGCACTCATACGCAAAGCAAGAAAAATTCCTTTGGGCCGCCCAGTCAGTGCCAGCAACGACCGCCTAGCTCAGCTGGGCATCCACAACACTGCAGAACAGATTGTCTTGGCTCACCGTCGCAACCAGGAACTTCGGCTGAGCACCACCACTAAGGGACGCTACATCCTGGTCCATGTCGGCTTCGCTGTCTCTACGTCCCCATCCACCACCTCAACGGCGATTTCGTCATCCTGCGCGGCACTTCTATGCATCGCACCATTACCTCGCAACATGAATCCCTGTATACGCGCACAACGCCGCGCGGCTAGAATCCGCTATTTTCAGCATTTCATCCGCACTCATCCAAACCGTCATTTCTTCTACACGGACGCTAGCGTCTCCTCACTCGGCTCTGCCATAGTGGTTCTTTCGGGCAGCTACGCTATTCTCCACAGAGAAGTCCTCTCGACTACAGATCCCACACTTGCTGAACTACATGCGATAGTAGCGGCTTGCCGCTGTCTTCCCCCCAACACCCCGCACCTGCCTATCATTTTCACAGACTGCATGGCCACCTGTCGCTCCTTATTACGCGGGGAACTTCCTACCCCTCTGGCACACATTCTCCAAAAAAGTCTGAAATCGTGTAGGTACCTGGCCACGCGGGATGGTCCGGGAATGAACGGACTAACCGGCAGGCCTGTGACACTGTTCGCCAGGCTCCCGACTTCTCCGGGCCAAGCTCACTGATTCCCGACCTGCTCCCATTTCTCTCCAGCCCTATCGACTCGCCCGCCGCGCGTTTCCGCCTTCACAACTCTATATCTCGCACACACAGCGTCCTCATCCGACAACCCCAGACGGGCTCTCTTCTTTCTCCCACTCGTATACATCTCCTTCGTGCATTCGCGGAAGAGCCACATCCGCGATCGCACAGGTGCGGCGGTCATCCCAATGGCTCTCACATACTGTGGTCCTGCCATCCTCCCCACCCTCCTCCCCCCCCCTACGCCCCCCAACCTATCCCCTACCCCTTCAGCTGCTTGGTTGACTCGCGCAGCATCATTGCTGGCTCAGTGCTACTTGGAAACCTTCATCGCTGCAGCGATGAAAGGCGTGCCCGGTGGGACCCTGGACTGAGGGACCCTCTCCGCAACGGCTACTCGTACTCTTTATTTAATAAAGTGTATCATCATCATCATCATCTTCCCCTATCCGAGTCAATATGGAAGACAGCCCAGTTCCGTCCCTAGTGACAATAAGAGTGCTGGGTAAGACTAGGGGTATACAATACGCTTGACGAACTCATGGAAGCCCATAAAAAGGCCCAACGTGAACGATTATCATCACCATCAGCCTGTATTTTATGTCCACTGCAGGACGAAGGCCTCTCCCTGCAATCTCCAATTACCCCTGTCTTTTGCTAGCGTATTCCAACTTCCGCCTGCAAATTTACTAACTTCATCATTACATCTGGTCTTCTGCCGACTTCTACTGCGCTTCCCTTCTCTTGGTATCCATTAGGTAACCCTAATGGTCCACTGGTTATCCATCCTACGCATTACATGGCCTGCCCAGCTCCATTTCTTACGCTTAATGTCAAATAGAATATCGGCTATCCCTGTTTGTTCTCTGAACCACACCGCTCTCTTCCTGTCTCTTAACGTTAGTCCTAAGATTTTTCGTTCCATCGCTCTTTGTGCGGTCCTTAACTTGTTCTCGAGCTTCTTTGTTAACCTCCAAGTTTCTGCCCCATATGTTAGCACCGGTAGAATGCAATGATTGTACACTTTTCTTTTCAACGACAGTGGTAAGCTCCCAGTCAGGATTTGGCAACGCCTGCCATGTGCACTCCAACGCAATTTTATTCCTCTGTAAATTTCTTTCTCGTGATCAGGGTCCCCTGTGAGTAATTTACCTAGATAAACGTACTCCTTTACAGACACTAGAGGCTGACTGGCGATCCTGAATCCTTGTTCCCTTGCCAGCGTATTAAACATTATCTTTGTCTTCTACGTATTCATTTTCAACCCACTTCTTACACTTTCTCAATGAAGTTCCTCAATCATTTCCTATAATTCGGCTCCATTGTTGCTGAATAGGACAATGTCATCTGCAAGCCGAAGGTGGCGGAGATATTCGCCTTTGATCCTGACTCCTAAGCCTTCCCAGTCTAGGAGTTTGAATACTTCTTCTAAGCATGCAGTAAATAGCATTGGAGGGATTGTGTCTCCTTGCCTGACCCCTTTCTTGATAGGTAACTTTCTACTTTTCATGTGGAGAACCAATGTAGCTGTGCAATCCTTGTAGACGTTTGCTAAGATATTCACGTATGCCTCCTGTACCCCTTGATTACGGAATGCCTCTATGACTACTAGTCTCTCGACTGAATCAAATGCCTTTTCATAATGTATGAAAGCCATATAGATAGGTGGACTGTACTCCGCAGATTTCTCGATTACATGACTGATGAGATGGATGTGATCCATCGTAGAATTACCCTTCCTGAAGCCAGCCGGTTCTCTTGGTTGGCTGAAGTCAAGTGTTGCCCTGATTCTATTGGAATTATCTTGGTGAATATTTTATACAATACTGAAAGCAACTAATGGGTCTATAAATCTTCAATTCTTTAACGTATCCCTTCTTATGGATTAGTATAATGTTGGCGTTCTTCCAGCTCTCTGGTACACTTGAAGTTGTGAGGCATTGCGTATAAAGGGCCGCAAGCTTTTCAAGCATGATATCACCGCCATCTTTGATTAAATCTACTGTTATTCCATCTTCTCCAGCAGCTTTTCCACTGGTCATGTCTTTAGGGCCCTTTTAACTTCATCGCTAGATATATAAGGAGCCTCTGTATCCGGTTCATCACAATTTCGAATGAAAGTAGCTTGGCTGTTTTGGGCACTGTACAGGTCACTATAAAATTCTTCCGCTGCTTTTACTGTGTCATCGAAATTGCTGATGATATTACCATGCTTATCTTTCTGTGCATACATCTTGCCTTGTCCTATGCCAAGCTTCCTTCTTACTTATTTAATGCTGCATCCGTATTTTACGGCTTCCTCAATCTTTCCCACGTTATCATTTCGAATATTCCTTACTTTCTTCTTGTTTATTAGTTTTCACAGTTCAGCGAATTCTATCTGATCTCTTGAGTTTGACATTTTCATGTTTTGTCGTTTCTTTATTAGGTCCTTTGTTTCTTGGGAGAGCTTACCTACTGTTTGCCTTGGTGCGTTACCTCGCACTTCTATTGCTGCTTGCGAGATCAACCTAGTTACGGTTTCATTCATTACCTCTATGTTGTCTTTATCTTTTCTAAAGCTGCATATTTGTTTGCGAGCACCAGCCTGAATTGGTGTGCTTTTACCCTTGCTGCCTCTAGGTTGGCCTGTTTCCTCTTGACTAATTTCACTCTTTCTTCAAATTGAGAGAAATCCTAGACCTCACTAACACATGGTCACTGCACTTTACCTTACCTAACATACTTCTACATCCTGCACTTTCCTTGGATCGGCAGAGAGTATGAAATCTATTTCATTCCTTGTTTCTTCATTAGGGCTTTTCCAGGTCCACTTCCTGTGGTATTCATTATTCAGAAGGTATTCATTATTCATAAGGTATTCATTGTTCGGAGCCTATTACTTTCCGCGAATTGTACTAACGTCTCTCCTCTTGCATTCCTAGAATCGATGCCGTAGTTGCCAATTGCTTGCTCTACAACCAGTTTTTTCCCCACTTTTGCATTGAAGTCGCCCATGACTACAGTATACTGAGTTTGCACCTTTCTCATTGCTAATTCAACGTCTTCATTAAACTGTTCTATTTCGTCAGCATCGTGACTAGAGGTTGGGGCGTAGGATTGTACTACCTTCATTTTGTACCTCCTATTCAGCTTTATTACGACAATTGCTACCCTCTCATTAATGCTGTAGAATTCATCAATGTTGCCCGATATGTTGTTATGGACTAAAATCATACCCCGGATTCTCTCTTATCTGGAAGAACTCTGTAGCAGAGGACGTGGCCATTAGTCAGCACTGTGTAAGCCTCACCAGTTCTTCTAACCTTACTAAGGCCAATAATATCCCAGACAATGCCTGATAATTCTTCAAATATTCCTGCTAAGCTAGCCTCACTCGAGAGGGTGCGCGTGTTGAGCGTTGCCAGGTTCAGTTTCTACTGGCGGCCTGTCCGGACCCAGAGATTCTTAGCACCCTCTGCCGCGTAGCAGGTCTGACAGCCGCCTTGGTCAGGTGCTCCCCAGCCACTGGGGACTGAGGGCGATGGGTTAATTGTCGGAGTCATGAGGAAGGTAGTGGCCGAATACTGCACCAGGGAGGCCAATTCCTGTTCTGGTGAAGGAGTGACATTGATGAAGCTTAGTGGGCCTCACTAGTTTGGTTGCACCTGAACTAGTACAGCCCCAATAGCTCTCGGCAATACATTTTCTTTCTTGCCGGTGTACCACTCCATGCCTGAAAATGTAGTGGACTGGAGCAGGATTCGAACTTACGACCTTCAGATTTGAAGCCGGGTATTCGACCTCAGTATACAGCACCGCAACTGACAGGCTCATTCAGGGTAAACTCAGGCTGGATCCCGTTATGAATTCAGCAGGACGAACCACACTACCCAGTGCGGTCAAACGCCAGTTCGTTATCACACCGTTACCCAAAAACATGCTTCCTGGGAGACACGACAAGAGGCGGTTTGATAGAGCCAAGGCCCTTCATGAAAATTACCAAAACAACCAGCACACTGCGTATGTCGATGCGGCAAAGCAAAACCACCGAACTTACGTAGTGAGCGTCGCGACCGCAGAGGGACGTATCCTGAACGCCGCGACCATAACACCGTCGCTGTCATATGCGACTCCAACAGGGCAATCGCTAACTTTTCGAGAGGCAGCATAGGCGTCTGCGTGACGCGAGACTTGCGGGACTTCACAAGCGAAAAGGCTATTGAGCTCGTATGGGTCGCTGCCTATTTGGGGAATCCTCGGAATGAGCAGGCGCACTGGGTAGCCCGAGGTCTAATCAACCGGGAGGTGTGCCCCTCAGACTAGGATCCCCTGGATTGGGCATCGACGATATACCACGAAATAATGAACTACTACAGGGAGAACAGGCGAATCTATCCACCTCCAAACGCAAGCCTCATGCGAGCACAAGCCTTGATCCTGCGTCGAATACAAACTAATTCTTTCCCAAACCCACATTGGCTGGCCATAATTACCAGTGGGCAATGGAACCCAATATGTCAAAACTGCCTAATTCAAACATTGCCTACCCAAAATCACATTCTTTGGGTGTACGAGGGTTTTCCCCTCCCAAATCGCTCCGGCCAGCTCCCTCATAACAGACGTGGGAGGAGCTGCTGAGAACACCAGATGAAAGACGACAGTATGCCCTCATCACCTAGCTGGGCCGAAAGGGTTGCTCCACGAGAGCGACCATCCTATGGCTCGGGCCTGCCAGACCTTACCTCAGAAGAGTTAAAAAAAGTTCATACCACCCACGGCTTGGCGTCCACACGGTAGTGTTGGTGACGCAAAACCACTTTAACCGCACCACTTTGGTTGGCGTTCTGTGTTTTAGAGCGCACCACTTAGGAGCCCATTCCTGGGTTGAGCGTCCGCGTCGCTCGTGGCCCTGCTCGCGCGTTCCTCGTCGTCTTCTTCCACTGCTGGCTCGTCGGCGTCCCTCGGCGTAACCGCGCAAACGCGCTCGTGCCACTTTTAGCGCGTTCGTCGTTCTTCCACAGCTGGCTCCGATGCCGCTCATCATCCCAGCGTTCCCAAACTGCCCTCCCTCTTCGAAGGCGCTGACGGTGCTGGCCCACTGCCAGTAGGTACGGTGATTTCGGTCTCAAATTATTTGCCTCAGTATACCACGATATGAAAACAAGCATAGAGCTGTGCTAAAATTGGCATTAGGGGATATCGTAATCGTCGGACATTTTTTTCTTCCTTGTACATTATTGCACTTGGACATCGGACGAGTCACCCTCCAATCATCCATGTCAACACATCGCTAAAACCAAGCTAAAATAGCCTCAGAATAAAGCGCTTTTTATTAATCAACATGTACCTACTGAACAGCTTCTTGGTCGCCTAGAAGTGAGATGCAATGTCACAAGATGAGCCCAAGTAAAAAGTACGCGCTATGAATGACGAAGGCCAGTGTCGAAATTTACAGAGAGAGATTACTCTCCATCCCAGGAACTGTTAAATTGTAAACTATATATGCATGGTTTCGGCTCCCTTACCAGTATATTTTAGTTAGTAGTGGTTAGCACTTCATGATTATCGATATATTTAAGAGGAGATTTTTCCGGAAAAAAGCAATAACAGCGATGCTTCAGACCTCCTGCACTCTTATCTCTATAGTTTAGAACATCAAAGCTTGCTATTTCGAAGAAGGGAACAGAAAACGGTGCCTTCGACTTAGTTGCAATAGTCACCCTAGGCGGCTAAATGGGCGGCGATATTGGGATGGAGCTATTAGAAAACAAAATTTTATCAGCGACACCATTGAAGCTACAAGAATAACGGCAATCATATTCAATTTACCAAGATATTTTAGATGTTCTAGAATGATACGTAAATTTGATTTTCCGCACTAATCTGGGGTATAGCATTAACACTAAAGCACCACGCTGTCCTCTATGTTACATTACGTCATGTATATATTAGATTTCAATCAGTATGACTCGCTGAAACTTGCATCGCGCAAAACATTTCTACTAAGAGATGTTATACCATGCATTGAATGAGTGTACAGATGGTCTGCACTTTCGTGTGCGCACCTGAAACCGTTGCATATCCTCAACTCAGGGCCACCACACCTACGTGCAATTATTGACGGTGTAGGCATCAGTCGCCTGCTAGAGCGGAGCATCCTTTGCCTACCACTGCGTTAAGGGTCACGGTCGTCCGTCTCGCCAAGTAGAATCTCTGGCGCTGCATTGTGCTAAACTGGCTTTCCTCACCCAACCCACCATGGTAGCCCAGTGGCTATGGCGTTACGCTGGTACGCTCGTGATCAGGGCTTCGATCTCGGCAGCTGCGACGGCCGCATTCCGACGGCGACGAAATGCAAAGGCGCTCGTGTACTGCGCATTTTGGGCACGTTAGAGAACCCCAGGAGGTTAAAATGGCTCAGAAGCCCGGTACTACGGTGTGTCTCATGCTCTGCATGAGAGTAGATTTGGCACGTAAAATCCAAGAATGCAAATAATATTATTTTTTTATGTTCGTAAAGTGCGAGGAACGCTGTAGGCCGTCTATTTGACGCATCCGATGTCCAGCATCGCGAAATCACACGAAGGGGATAATACTAGCGCCAGTGACAGCACGCTAATATCATTTGCGAATAAAGCTTACCTTAGCTCTACTTTCCGCGGTGGCTTAGCGGCTATGGTGTTGACCCTGCTAAGAAACGAGGTCGCGGAATGGAATACCGGCTGCGGCGGCCGCATATAGATGGGCGCGACATGCAAAAACGCCTTTATCCCGTGCTTTGGGGGCACGTTAAATATCCCCTGGTGGTCGAATTTAATCCGGAGTGCCCCGACTGCGGTGCGCCTCCTAATCAAATCATTGTGTAGGCATGTAAAACCTCAGAATTCATTCATTCATACCTTAGTACTTTAGCTCTGTTAGGTACGCCACCTTGTTTAGACCTTGACGCCGCCTCTATGACCGCTATTGGTACGTTATGGGGCACATTCGCCGCTGAAATATACTGCGCATTTCTTATAGGGATGAACAGTTTTGTCTTCCCCGCTCACCATTCCTTTTTCGATCCTTGTGTTTGTAATTCTGCAATGGGAATTTGATCCGTGAAGAGTTGTTTGCCTAGCGACGTTCGCATAATGCAAATGCCACTGCCCCCCCCCCCTTTCCCCATTCTTCTTTTTTAGTGACTTTAGTGTAGAAATTACTTTTTGTACAAGCTATAACACGCCCTGGCAGTGACCCTAGTAATGCATTTTGAGAGCACGCGAGTAATAGTTTTTCCAAAATTGAGGCATGAGCCAGTTCGGCCCACCGCATAGCCCAATTTTACTCATCTGTGATGTATACAAACATAATATCCACCACCGTTCTGTTCAGAGTGAATTCATGCGCGACTGCTTTGGCGCTACTTCCAGTTTGTGAGTGGCACGAGCCTGGTCTGCCTCCAAACATGGAAGGCACTGCTGTAGAGTAGTTATTTCGAAAAGCTTGCGCGCGCCTTTAGTTTCCAGTAGTCTTCTAATTTTTTTGTGTGTGTGGCAAGTAATCACGTGAATCTCTGCCGTTTAGTCCGAAGCACAAGCATTGTGTATGAAGCGGGTATCTGGAAACACATAAATCGTCTTCTCTATATTTACTCTGCTCCTTAGCTCTGAAAAAAATCGTCAGAACAACGCCTGTTTCGGCCTATCCTAATTTGAATACGCACTGTGTCCTACGAACACGGCAGGAAGCTTCTGCTTTCAGGAAGCAGTGTTGACGCAGTAAAGCTTCACACACATCACAGTTTGCTATGTCATCATTATCATTGTCATCGCCATCTCATCGACGATGGCAATGACGGCGATACCCACAACAAAGATAATCTCATGAAGCTAACGTAGGAAAAGTGCAGAATATATCAAAATGCACCTAGTCCTCTTAGCACATTGTCCCAAATGCTTGCTTCGAGACCTGTGGAGTGAAATGGCACGGAATAATTTCTACTTCCTGCTTAAGCCCTAGACAATTGGCGTGGAGGCTGATGTTCTGACGTGGTTGGTGTATTTTCTTACGACAAAGCTGCAAAAAAGTTATCAGCAAAGTTTCTGGTAATACATACGTATAGGTGTTTTTTTTTTCCTTTTTAGTGGCACCCACCACTGTAAAAAGGAAAGCAGTTTTCCGTTCGCTCTGTGCTAGCTGCATAAAAATCGCCATGGTGTTAGATATGGCAAATTCTAGCCAAGCAAACTTGCCTCAAAAATCCCACCGCGTCATCCTACGTATGCCTTGATGCCTAGTTTTCAGCAATATGTATCCCTTCTAAGAATCAAGACATCTATAGCAGGGTAGTGCGATGGCCCCGACCATCACTAAGAGCGTCTATATAGATTTAATACTGATTTGCGCTTGCGGCTTTTACATCAGTCTGTCGCACTCGTCACAGTGCTCGGCATGTCACGCTCCAGAGATAACCCAGATACCTTGCGCGTGCCCTTAATGTGGAGGTGAGCGAACGACAATAAAATACAGTATACCGCCGTGTCCCCCATTTCTTCTCGGAGGAAAAAGTTTTGGGCTTGTAGATGCAGGTTGTTAACGCATATTGCAGCATAGAATCCTTGTTGGTCTTTGTGTGTGACAATTAGGCGGATATGTGCATAATGGTTTTGCGCAAGAATGACTTATATGAACACCTCACTTCTGAATGTACAGCTTCTATATGCACATCCGCGCATTGGACAAGGTGTTTACAGCTCACTATACTGACACGTGTTCTTATTTACCCCTTTTTGCGGGGGGTGCATTTCGCTCATTAATAACTTAGCGTTACAGCTTAGCGAAAGACGCGCCTCCATGATTTGGACTTTACTCAAATGGTATGGTTGTTTCTACATGTCGTCTATGTTCTCGCTGAACCTTGTGTAATCAGACTGTATACGCGACGCGAATAGTGTTGTATTTTCTGGAAGGAATGCGAGCCCTAGCGATTACGCTGGGACCTTCGACGAGCCATGTATGAAGACCGATGCATCTGACCAACACCACCTAGATAGCACCAAGGCCTGTTCACTCCAATCGATGACGTCATGCTACCTGGCACGACTGCCATATAGTCTAAAGAGGATGCTGCTGAGTAAGCAGCGGCGATTTGGACGTTACCGCGTTCGTCACCATAGGCTTGGTAATGGAAATTTCGGGACAGGTAGTATTGTGTCATGGATCGGAGTGAGCAGGCCTTGTGCCATCAAGGTGGCATTGGTTTGACCCGCATATCACATTTTAGACGATCGCCGACTTTTCTCGCCGCTATCGTTGTACTTGAGTGTTACTTCTTTTGCTGGGCACAAACTCGTCCAATAGATCAATTAAATTTGGGACTCACAATTTTAACACTGCCATTCCTCACCATCACTAAAACACTGAAATACTGTAGCATCCTGAATTATATTGTGGGGCTTTACGTGCGAAAACCATGATTTGATTATAAGGCATGTCGTAGTGGGGGACTCCGGATTAATCTTGACCACCACAAGTTCTTTAACGTGCACGCTGGGCACGGGACAGGGGTGTTTTTGCATTTCGGGCCCATGAAAATGCGGCCACGCAGCCGAGATTTGATCCCGTGACCTCGTGCTTAGCAGCGCCACATCATAGCCGCTAAGCCACCGTGGTGGGTATGTAGCCATCCTCACCTTCTATCTACCTCTCCCTTTTCCTGCCTGTCCCGTTTCCCATTTACCCGACGAGGTGCAGCAAGCTCTTGCAGCCAACCTCTAGCTCCTCTTAGTTTTTCATTGAAACCCCTACCATCCTCCTCCTGTTAGTTTCCAGTCTGTATTCCTCCTGTATTCATGCCCCTTATTTCTTGCGGCACTTTCTCCTCCATAAGATATGCATTAGAGACCTGACCAGGATGTCTTAGGAGGGTCGCAGAAGCATCGAATAATCAGTGGAACGCCATAGGTCTAAGTTCTCGCATTGCTAATTTTCGCCAGTTTGTACATGTTAACCGATTTCCAATCATCGTTACTGCGAACCAAAATTAATACACCCTATCAGACTATCCGGCTACAAGTCAATTACGTCCTCAAGTAAAAACGGAAATAGCAAGGTAGTCAATTGCCGTGAGCTTGCTTACGTCGTCCAGCCTGTTCAAACTCATGACGACACTCAGCATGTCTGCTCAACCTTCAAAAATAGAAAGATCGCCTTTAGACTTGTAGGTGCGTACCTATCTCCATCAAGCCCGTTTGACATCAAGAGACTAGAAGACATAATAAAAGCGTATCCTGGTTCTTGGATTATAACCGGACACTATAACGACCATCACACCATTTGCGGATGCTCATAAGGCAACACAACCGGAGGAAGACTCGCTTCATTTTTCTTCAATCATTACCTCTTGCTGCTCAATGACGCTAGTCCTACGTTTTTACGGGGCACAGAGTGCAGCAGCTGCCTGGACTTGACCTTTGTATCACGCCGCTTTGCCACGCGTAGTAAGTGGTTTTTGGACATTGAGACAAATGGCAGCGCTCAAATCCCCACTTACCTCAAGATCGACGGCATGTCTAACACTCACGCGCCTAACACACTACGAAGAACTGTTTGGACTGTGTTTAAAAACCTACGGGAGGACGCTTGTCAGAAAGGTCTCTCCTCTGGACTGAAGTAAGCTATTAAAGAAGCGGCGCAGACCGCTATGTGGACGCTCATGTGCTGATTGAAGTACTTGCAGTTCGACCTGGAGTTGAAGCGATTTTGTGATTCGTCGTCGCGCCGAACGAAGATAGCGACGCAGGAAGTCCATTCTTGATCTAAGGACAGCCCGGCGCACTCAAAAGAAGATACAACGTGCATAGATAAACTGGAATCCGAGCGATGTGCAAAGTATTGTGAGTCCCTTGATCACCGCAAACCACTATCTCAAATATGGAGAACTGCGAGAAGCCTGCGTTCTGTTCCAGAATAACGCTTTCCATTCAAGGCCCTGGAACTTTTCCACACCGACAAGACCTCGACGTAGCGGAAGATTTCTGTGCTATGATTGCAGGGCAGTCAACGGGCTCAAGTTTTATTACTTTTAATTACGTTCTGGACACGCACATGGATCTGCCGTTCACCACTCAAGAGCTCAACGCTGCACTTGCTCGGTCGTCGTCACCTGGCCCAGATGGTATTGTTTACCGTATATTGTGCCACCTCGGTGAACAAGCGTGAAGTGCACTGCTGCACATCTTCATTGAGTTCTGGGAGGATGGAAGCGTTCCTCAAGAATGGAAGACAAGCCACATGGTACCGCTCCTCAAACCTGGCAAGTCTCCCCTAGAGATTACTTCATACCGCCCAAGCGCGCTGGCATTGGGAAGGTGACAAAACGAATGATGCACGCCAGGCTTGAATGGTACCTGGAACGCTGCGAAGTTTACCCAGACGCAATGGCTGGCTTTCGACGTCACCGATGCTCCATTGGCAACCTCATCAATTTGGTTATTTACATTCAACATTAAAAGGCGTGTAAGTGATTATCTGTCGCCATGTTACTCGACATCAAAGCAGCATATGACAATGTTCTTCGTGATGCTATATTAGAGGCTCTGGAAATGGTTGGCCTCGGCGGTCAACTTTATCGTTGGACACGCAGTTATTTACATATGCGGTCTCTATTTGTGAATACCGAAGACGGCCCAACTTCTCAACACTACACACTGTGGAGTACCTTAGGGTGGTGTGTTGAGCACAACACTCTTCAACATTGTGCTCATGGCTCTCGTAAAATGCCTACCAAATATGGTGAAGTTATCATTCTATGCCGATGACAAATGCATCTGGGTATTTGGTGTGACGCGTCATCAAGTGCCTGCAAGGCTCCAAAAATCTGCGACGTTGATAACGACGTACCTTAGCGAACAAGGCCTCAAGATTTCCCAGAAAAATGTACGTTGGTCGCGTTTAGCTGGATACCAATGGCTTCATATGCCATATCCATCGATGGACAAAATATCTCTTACGTCAGGACGCACAGGTTCTTACGGGTAATCATCGACGGTGACGTCTGTTCGAGTGTCCATGTCACCTACCTACACAAGCGCTTGACAGCCATCATTCATCTTTTCCAATTTCTTGGAGGAAAATCCTGGGGTACTTCCGTACACGCGATGATGCAACTCTGCAGGACGCTGTTTCCCGGGTGTCTGAGGTACAGCTTGGCAGTGCTGACCCATAACTGCAGAACTAACACCCGTACAGTCGAAAGTGCTCAGGCACAGGCGCTTAATGTCTGTCTAGCGTTGCCATGATGTACATCAGCATCAGAAACAATTGCAATTTCGCATGACTACCCAGCCAAGGTTCACATTAATATGGAAGCAGTCAGAGCACACGTCAGTCACCTTGCTCGCCCAAGTCTCACAGCCAGAAGACCGAGCACGTGCCTCTTTTTTTCAGACGATATGGTCTTATTGTGTACATATTCTAGAGCACTGCACGGGCTCGGGCTTACCCGAAAGCCCGGGCCGGGTAGAGCAATTTTTTGACGGGCTCGGGCCGGGCTCGGGCACGGCGTTTGCTTTTTGACCCGGGCCCGGGCCGGGCTCGGGTTTTTTGACGCGGGCCCGGGCCGGGCTCGGGCTTTCTGCGAGTTATTTTCGGGCTTCTCAACTCTGAAAAACATATATTTTTCAGTCTCGGGCCGGGTTCGGGTCGGTTTCGAGCCGGGCTCGGGCCGGGCTCGGGCTTAAGTTAAAGGGGTGCCGGGCCGGGCCAGGCGGGTAACGTAGATTATTTCCGGGCCCGGGCCGGGCCCGGGTCTCGCCATAAAAGTTTTGATCGGGCTCGGGCGGGCCGCTCAATGTAAAAACGGGCCCGGGCCGGGCCCGGGCAGCAAAAATCGGCCCGTGCAGTGCTCTAATATATTCCATCAGGTTACACAGCTAGAGCGATAGTTTTGTTTCCCCCTTGGTGCTTGGCTCAGCCCCAAGTTTGACTTACAGCGTCAGGAATTCGAACGAAGGCACAACTCTCATCACCAGCTCTCAACCTACTTACGCAGATCTTGTTGTACGAAAAATACAGTGATCATACCCAACTGTGCATTGACGGTTCAACCATCGTGTACGGCTCTGCAGGATAAGTTTTTTCTCCGAAATTCTCCACCTTGAAGTTCAAGACATCACACCAGACGACATCGACAGCCGCGGAGCTTGCTGCTCTGCGTAGCAGCACTTCGCATAATTCGTGAGGAACTCAAAAATTGAGTGTTTTCAGTGGCTTCAAGGCAGCTCTACATTGCTTGTTTTCCACCTTACGACTTGAACCCTACGAACAACTAGTCCTAGAAACCCGAGAGCTCCTTCATCGCCTCATCGAGCGAGGACACGACGTCATCTTTCTGTGGATCCCTAGCCACTGTGGCCTAATCAGCAACGAACTTGCCAATGAAGCTGCTTGATTTGCTCATGAAGACGGCGTGCCGCCTCACTTGCCAATGTCGATGGCAGGAGAACTCGCTGCACTTCGAGTCACACTGCAGATTATTATTGACGAACCAGCAAGCAAATGCTTGACTCGAAGACGGCACTGTAATGTTTACTGTAAACCTTACGGCGCGGTCATCATGAACAGTTGGTGTTCGAGAGAGAGAAGTTACAGAAGCCATAAACGACCTGACTGAGAAAAAACATTAAAAAAGTTTGGCAGGTGTTACACTCTTGTAACACAAGAAGGCGAAAACCTGCTGCACATTTGGTAATACAGGAAGTTATACAATCGGAGTTAGACTTCTTGTAAGACGTACTGGTAATGCATTAAGTTATGCAATCGCGGCTAGACTTCTTGCAAGACATAACTAGCGGCAATGGGAAGTACACGTGCGGCACTTAGGCGACCTCCTGATCACCACACATGAACAACTTAAGTAGTACGTAAAGTGCAGCATGTTAGTGTATGCACTAGGCCACACATTTAGTCAGGGAGATGGCTGCTACGTGACGTGTGCAATCACGCATGCACTCGGCACACTTTTAGTAAGCCACTTCCTGTGGGTCTTCCCAAATCGGGGCAGGTGCTGCTGCATAGGCTCAATTCCAGCTTCGTCCTCATACCGGACGTGCTGGAGCGGTGGCGGCAGTATCGGCCACGCCGGGAGAAACACCCTCCTTTCCCTTGTCCTACTCCCTTCCGTCGCAGGAACCTGGCCCCTCGACAGCCTCTGAGGACGACGAAGCATCCCAGGAGCCGCACAGGTGTCCTGACTGCGGCGTGGCTATACGCGAACATCCGCAGCCAATTTGTGTTGGGTGTGCCAGTGCTACGCTAAGCAGCGGGACCACCACCTGAGGGCGGTGCAAGTTTCGTCCTACGAGGAGTGGATTAGGCCGGCAACTGAATTAGCGGATTCCGACAGGGCCATTCTGGACTCGCTCTTGGGTTTCGCCACGGACACGCAGCTTCTAGGACGGCTCCAATTTCTCCTGCCCTCTCCCCTTCCTATTCCACATAATAGGCCTTGGAGCCATCTTACAATAAATACATTTTTATCATCATCATGAGTAAGCCAGAACAGTAGGGAAGCCGTGGCTTCCAATAAATAAAAAAAGCAGTCACTTTAGAGAAGCGCGCTCGTTTCGTACTTCCCACCCAGATGGAAATGTACCAAATTTTAGTTTCAAAGCCACTAATTTACTTTGTTCACAGGAACCTGCCTGAGTATTGTGACGTCAATCTGAGCATTTTTGTGCATCGGCTATTTTTGCTCACGGCGTAGTTTTGCCATGGTAACCACCAAGGGCACGCTAAGGGCACCGCCAACATAGATAGCTAACGCTCAGCTTAATAATTATGCAGTGGCTATCAAGTCACTTGCTGAATATTCGCCAAGATAATTTCCAATAGAATCAGGGCAACACTTGACTTCAGCCAACAAAGAGAACAGGCTGGCTTCAGGAAGGGATATTCTACGATGGATCACATCCATCTCATCAATCAGGTAATCTAGAAATCTGCGGAATACAATCAATCTCTCTATATGGCTTTTATAGATTATGAGAAGGCATTTAATTCAGTAGAGATACCAGAAGTCATAGAGGCATTGCGTAATCAAGGAGTATAGGAGGCATAGGTGAATATCTTAGCAAACATCGACAAGGATTCCACAGCTGCCTTGGTTCTCCACAAGAAAAGTAGAAAGTAACCTATCAAGAAAGGGCTCAGGCAAGGAGGCACAATCTCTCCAATGCTATTCACTGCATGCTTAGAAGTATTCAAGCTCTTAGACTGGGACGGCTTAGGAGTGAGGATCAACGGCGAATATCTCAGCGACCTTCGATTTGCAGATGACATTGTCCTATTCAGCAACAATGGAGACGAATTACAGCAAATGATTAAGGACCTTAATTGAGAAAGTGTAAGAATTGGGTTGAAGATGAATATGCACAAGACAAACATAATGTTTGTCGGGTTAATCACCTGTCAGCCTTTAGAGTCTGTAAATGAGTACGATTATCTAGGTCAATTGCTCACAGGGGACCCTGATCACGAGAAATAAATATGCAGAAGAATAAAATTGGGTTGGAGTGCAGACAGCAGGCATTGCCAAATCCTGACTGGGAGCTTACCACGGTCGTTGAAAAGAAAAGTGTACAATCTTTGCATTCTACCGGTGCTAACATATGGGGCAGAAACTTGGGGGTTAACAAAGAAGCTCGAAAACAAGTTAATGACTGCACAAAGAGCGATGGAACGAAAAATCATAGGACTAACGTTACGAGACAGGAAGAGAGCGGTGTGGATCGGAGAACAAACGGGGATAGCCGATATTCTAGTTGACATTAAGCGGAAGAAATGGAGCTGGGCATGCTATGTAATGCGTAGGATGGATAACCGGTGGACCATTAGGGTTACAGAAGGATACCAAGAGAAGGGAAGCGCAGTCGAGGTCGGCAGAAAACCAGATGGGATGATGACGTTAGGAAATTTGCAGGCGCAAGTTGGAATACGCTAACGAAAGACAGGAGTAATTGGAGATCGCAGGGAGAGGCCATCGTCCTGCAGTGGACATAAAATATAGGCTGATGATGATGATGATGATGATCAAGTCGCTCTGATATTATCGGCAATCAATGCGCCGATCGAGCTGCTCGTTGAGCTTATGTAGAAGACAACTCTCTATCTATCCGGCCGACTTGGACAGATGCTGGAAGGATTCTCCGCTTACTTGCACGTCAATGCATTACATAGGAGAGGGATGAGCCACATTTTATGCAGGCCCGTTTATACACCGTGGCTTGACTTTTGAATTTTGACTTTCACGAAGATTTCCCTGAAGAGACGCGACCCTTTTTTGTAGGCTATGGTTGGGCGTCGCGTTTATCAGTGCCTTTGCGTTCCACATAGGGATGACTGATACCGCAGTATCTAACAATTGCGGCGACGAGGAAATATTTCGGCATGTTCTATGCCAGTGCCCGCAGTACAGTGGGGAAAAACAGTCGCTTACCGTCGTGCTGAACCAGTTGGATGACCAGCCTTTGTCGGAAGAAAGAATTTGGAAATGTCGTCGCGACTTAACATCGCATCAGAAGGCCGTGCAACATCGCATCCGATGCCTGCACTTAACATCGCATCAGAAGGCCGTGCAAGCGATACTCCGCTTGAAATCGACCGGCCAGTGTGAACGCTTGTGATTAGAACGCCTTTTTTGTTACCTGTTCCGTTTTTTTGTCCTCTATCTCTCTTTCTCTCTTTGCCACCTTTCTAAAACCTATATCCCCCACCCCAGTGCAGGGTAGCAAACCGCAAACTCGCTTGCCTTTTTTCGCTCGCTCTCTCATTCAGAACTTAGCAGCGCCAGTCGTCTACCGAGGATTCCATAAGCATTTATGAACTGCAGATGCTCTAAAAATGTGTGCACTAGCTCCCCTGAGTGCACCTACCGAGGCCTCGTACTCAGCACTTGAGCGACATTACCATTCAGCTGCCACTTCGGGTCGGTCGTTGAGGCCCTTGTGCACAATCAAAGTTATGTAGTGTTGGGCAAGTTTCTGCGACACTGTTTATAGTTGAGCGCTAAATTCAGCAGCAGCAATTAGATGAGACAAGACAGGGTGCTTACTGTCATAGTAGTAGAATCTCAGCAAACGGTAAATGCCTAAACAGGATTGCCAATTAAATAGAAGAAAAACTTTATTGTCGGTTAATTTGGCATAAAGCAATAAGAAAGCTGGCTAGACGGAACCACAGTTTTTGCAACTCCGAATAACGCAACTAAATATTTTCGGACGAAAGGAACCGGGCAGCCTATCACAGCGGCCTTGTTAGCGCATTTCCTGTCTTTCCCTTTCGGGTTTTTTTCGCTAGTTCTCCACGTTTTCCCCAAGGTAAGGCGGCTTTTGTTCGTGCCGTGGGAGCATGGTTGCTTGGCTCTCCCGTGGTCGTGGCTCGCTGTGGTTTATTTATGTCGGCGGTGGCTGTGAGCTGCGATATAGAGTACGCCTTACAATGTGGCTGAGAGTTTGCTTAGTGTTTCCGATGCCTGCACAGACCCGTCTGCACGATTCGCTTACGCTGGAGACAAAGGTCTAGCTGATCGATTCCTTTGAGAGTGTTTGGTTGAATAAAACAGTGCTTGCAACGAACGACATACCTAAAGGGATGCTTACAAAGATTCTCAAGTGCAGGAAGATTGTACTGCTAGTTTTGCTGTTCAAATGAAGAGACTGGATCTACTTACATCAGAAATCTAGAGAAATGCTTGATCGTGTTGCTAAGGAGGGCCCTCAGTGAGAATTTCCCTATCATCATTCGTGTGAATGCGGCAGAATTCGGTTTTAGTTTCGGTCTCAAGGGTATCGCCTGCAGCGAAGAATGTGCTATGAGATTCGAAGAATTAAACGGCATTGTCTTTACCACTGTTTCCCGAGAAAGTGCTACTGCCGACGCGATTGCATACAAAAGCTGGAAGAAGAACGGTTCCCGTAGATACTACGCCAATCCATTCCGAAGGACATCACCAATGCAATTGAAGGTGCGCATTACATTACACTTCTCCCATCGAAATCTCTCACCTGCAATGTTGCGAAGTGCACCGGCAGAAAGCCGAGTAAATAGAGGGTGACTGTTTGAATGGCGGCCATTATGACTGGAATGAGCATTATCTAGTCACTGGAAATTCGAAAGTCAAAACCGCCGTGCTATTTGAAGAAGGTCGCTACATTGCATGCTTCGTGTGAATCTAACAGCAAAGCAAGGATGACAAAAGCAATCTTGGTTCAGTGGATTCGCTGCAAAGACGGCGCTTCTCGAAAAAAAAAAATCTGGCAAGTTTGCACTCGGTTGCGCAAAGCTTAGGCACAGCGAAGTTTACTGGATGCTATACTACTAGGCATCAACTTGGATGCTGCTAAGTATTAACTTGGCTTAACTTAACTACGCATGTAGGAAGGTATTCTCGAGCGATCATTTTCGGAGGTACCTTCCCTTTCGCGACAATTCGCGTGACTAGCGCTGGACGCGTAGGTGCCTATAAGCGACAGCGCTCCTGGCATGCCACAAACGCAGGCAGGCTGGCCAAGCGTCGTACAGTGTCAAGAACGCTGTCGCTTGTCGACGCCGAACGCGTTGGCGACATTTCGCGTGACTAGCGCTGGACGCGTCGGCGCCTACGAGCAACAACGTTCCTGGCATGCTACAAACGCAGGTAGGCTAACCTACGTTGGCACAGCGCCAAGAACGCTGCTGCTTGCGACGCTGAACGCGTTGGAGGCTAGCCGCTCAATATCAATCTGCTAGCTTCGCTCTGTCTTGAGCTTTGCACGGCCTTGTGCAAGCTTTCGTCTCTTTTATTGCGATACAATTATATGGACACTCAAAAGCAGATTTCTGCCGTCGGCGTCGCCGTCGCCGTGAGGTTCCGTATGACGTCAATGGAGATGAAATCGTCGCCGCGCGCCGAACGCTGTATGTGCGAGTGAAAGGGCGCGAGGGACGCGCGCTTTCACGGAGAGTGAACGCACGGCGGAGAACAAACGCGCGTTCTGCTCTGTGCTCCCTTAAGGGCTGCAAAAGTAGGCGTCTTGTTCCTCCTCTACAATCACCATATATGTAGAGCAAACGTGCCTTCTTCCGACGCACGAAAGGCCGTGGGGGGGAGGGGGAGGGAAGGGAGGCGACGTTTAGCTGCGGCACCAAGTGCCTATTTATATCAGAGGCTCCGGCAGCAGTCACCAACGCCGCACGCATTTTGAGCGAACGCGGGCAAAACGCCGACGGCGTCGACAACAGTTCTGCGTGTTGCCGGTGCTGCTGCATGTCCAAGTTTATACAGCTGATAAAGCTGCTATCATTACTCCGTATAGCTCTCTTCAAATTTGCTATCGCAATTGATGCTTCACCTTTCAGGTGAAACTGCGACAACTTTTTTTAATCCTGGCTCAGCGCGCCGCGGAGAGAAGAGAGGCAGGGGTCGGGAAGGCACGGAGCTGGCGAGAAGTAGACTGCGTGTACATGCACGCGGTTTCCTCCTCCATCTCCTCCAGGTTGCCATGGCTACCAGGCTCCACACCACAAATTACGGCTGGCTTGAACAGTTTTGCTGTTAAAAGAAACGTAGTGTTTTATGGCTTTCTCCTGGGACTAAAATCTGTACGACAGGAATTTCTGCCACCCACCACCACTGCACTCCTTCAGCTTATGAATCAAGAAAAAATATATTTGAAAGAATTAATTCTGTGGTTTCACGTGCCAAACGACGATTTGATTATGAGGCACGCTGTAGTGGGGGACTCCGGAATAATTCTGACCACGGGGGGAACTTATCGTGCCCCCAAAAGCACCGGAGACAGGCGCTTTTGCATTTTGCCCCCGTCGATATGTGGCCGAGGTTGCGCTGCTAAGCACTATAGCCACTAAGTCACCATGGCGGGTGGGTAATAGAATTAATTAGGCCACGCTTCTGCGAGTGTCTATTCAAGGGGTCGTTGCTTCGCATAAAGCAAGGGAAGGAATACAGAGTCGTCCTACTTCGTGCGGTATAGCTTCTTGACGACATGTGGAGGAAAGTCAGTCCTGACATAATTGCTTGTTGCATCAGGCACGCAGGATTCGGTCTGATTACAGATAATCTATGCACGTAGGACAAACCTGATACAAAACTTGATGCAACAAACGACCTGGTCAAATCACCGCTACATAAGGCATCTCATTTTGCTTTAAATAATAGGTTTATATCGACAATGATGTCACTATCTGTACAGATAACGCCACAGGGAGCATCATGGCTGACTTCTTGCAAGATGACATCGTAACAGAAGCAGAAAAAAGTCGCAGTTTTGTTTGAAAGGCGAATCATTGATTGCCATAGTAAATTATTCGACAGCTATACGAAGTAAAGATTGTAGTTTTATTGGCCGTATAAGATTGGAAGTATTCACTTGCTAACTTAATTAACAAGCCTGGTGTCACGAACACACAGGCAAACTTGGAACACATCTCACCTCGATGACCGCGAACGCTCGTTGTCAAAGCTCTGGCGTGAGGAAGCGCGGCAGCAGCAGGGAGCAAAGTAAGCTGCCTCTAGCTTCAGCGCGAACTAGCCGGAGAGAACACAACGCACAAGAAGCTACCAGCCCTCAGCTGACCTGGAATCAGTCCCCCCATCGCAAATCGCTTTCAAGATGGGGGCCATGCGGCCGCGTTCAGCCACTCCATGCGCAGCGGCCGCCGGAGTAGAACGTGCCGCTGGTGGCTTGCTTCTGTTGGAAGCCGGCACGCGACCTCCCAGCCTTCGTCCCTTGGTCGTGGGAGGTGGAGCCACCTTTCTCGCCTCACCCTCGCGCGCTTTTTCTCGCACACACAGCATACGGCGCGCGGCCACGATGTTATCGCACTTGGACTTTATACAGAACATCCCGGCGACGCCGATGGCTAAAATTTGCCTGGAGTGTTCATATAATTGCTATCGCAATAATATCTTTCTTTCTGGGATTTTATGCGCCAAAACCAGTTCCGATTATGAGGAACGCCGTAGTGGAGGGCTCCGGATTACTTTTGACCACCTGGGGTTCTTTAACGAGCACTACAACGCAAGCACACGGCCGTTTTTGCATTTCGCCTCCATCGAAATGCGGCCGCCGCGGCCGGGATTTGATCCCGCGACCTCGTGCTCAGCAGCCTCAGCTAACTGAGGCACCACGGCGGGTATCGCTATAATATCTGAGCATGAAACTGTTTATTTAACAAGTGTCGTGACCCCTCAGCAAGCGGAGTTGGAACTTCAAACCCCTAAACTTCTTTAAATAGGAGCAAGGATCAGAATATCACATGCAGTGCCTTTCGCGGTGGAGCATTGTGATACGAAAGAAGCGGCTGCGGCAGCTGACATAACGATGAATTTATTTTTTGCGGTTGGACATGTAGCTAAGAATTCACGGTGCCAGTTCTTTCCTAAGTCTGCACCAGTTTTCTTTTAATGTGGTTTTTAAATAATATTTATTTACTGATGGCCTAGAAAAGACCTATAAATCACGATGTACACACCATGGACCATAGAAAAAATACAAACAGTTTTGATCTTTACAAGTGACATTCACGGGCAACTTATCAAGAGATGATACAAGTCCAGTTGAAATTCTGTTTGGACCCACATGTCTTTCAAGTAACCAATCACTGTAGCCGCGTCGAACGTGGTTGTATTGCACATTTTGACCATCTCAACAGTAAGAATCGCTGTCTATGTTGGTTTTTACATTTGTATGTTGCAAGTGAATGTGCACTTGCACTCCACGACATGAACTGGCGCCTCTATAGAAGATCAATAGTGTTGTTTCTATTGAAAAGTACTCCGTGAACTGCTGGAACATTGATTTTGCTTTAGGATATTTATTTCAGCTAAGAAATTTATAAATAAACAACAACGACTGCGGTGGCCTGTAAGGGATCTTACTGCTAATTTTACAGCTATCTCTCGGTCTTTACACTTTGAGCACGCATATAGTTCGTGTGTTCAGTGAAGCATAGCTACATGAACTTTGGTGGATAAGTACTCCTTTAGACAGATACCGATTTCTCGTGCTAGCGCCGATGCAAGAATACTGGCACCCAAGCGAGACAGAGTTTCAAACAGCTTTATGGAGCGCCCGAAAACTTCTCCGCTTGGCAAAAGCGCATGCTGTATTTCTTGGAAGTTAACTAATGTGTCTCAGTGTCACAATACATGGAAGTCTGCAGCTCTGCGAGTCACATCTTACAAAACAAAAGAAAATGTATAAGCAGCCGTGGCCGCACTTCCGATGATTTAGATCAGAGGCCGATTTTGAGGAGCCCAGCAGGGCGATTGTTAAATCTAACTCATTCCCAAAATTGACGTCAATACTGGTATCGGTGCTATCAGCATTGCCGGATTCGGAGAACGCGCCTTTTATTAGCGCGCACGAGATAAGTAGAGTGTGCACCACCGATCAGAAACTGACATAACGTTTTTAGGAGGTAACGAGCGTCGCGACGTCCTAACATATTTCGTTATGAGAGAAAGTGTAGCATTTCTAACGCCGCGGAAGAAAGCTTCTGTCGCGATGTGGCCATCGCCACAGAGAGTTGCTGTTGCGACGCCAGAATTAATGTCTGGAAAGAAAGCTTCTGTTGTGACTATAGAAGTCTTGTTGTTCCTAAGTAAGTGTCTGTTGCGACTTTTAGTCGTTGTGAAAAAACGTTTCTGTTGCGACATCAGAGCTTCAGTTTTTACGTTAGAAATGTCTGGTGCAACGGCATGAACTGATGTTCTACATCAGGAACTTCCGTCGTACGACACAATTTTTTTTTGTCTTCTTCAGCTGAGCTATGTTAACAATTACACAAATTGAAACAAAAAAAAAGGTTTTGACAAGTCCAGCTATACATATTACTACCAAGATACGACGCAAGAAATCCGTATTTTTTCTTGAAAATTAGACATCTCCAAGAATGGAGTAGTTGTTACCAAGCAAAATCGCTTTCTTCCCTCCATAAGCTACCGCGCTAGCCTGTCACGAATGCAGTCCAGCGCTATCGTTTCACAGAACCTGGGGTGTGCATTGGCTATCCCTACCATGAAGTGCAACACAAAAGCGCCAAATGAAGGAACACAATTGAAGGTCACCGGCTTCTTTTTCTTTCTTTTTTTTATTCTGGGAGTGTATAGGAGTACAATATGAAGAATATGGCGTGGGGAAGCCAAATGCATAAATACCTACAGCGTTCAGAGAGAATGAAGCAGTGCATCTTTAAGTACATCCTAAATACATCTTTAAGAAATGTTACCGGCTATTTTAAAGAAATTGTAGTAGTAGTAGTAGTAATAGTGCTTTATGTTGGCAGAAAAGGGTATAGATACTCAAATGTATCCATACACATAATTAATGCTAGGAAATAGAAATATATTATGCCGGGGGCTAAGAGCGCCTCTATTTATAGATACACACACAGCCATGTTATATGGATGGTTTCCCAGCTAGCATTAAACCTATAAGGGTGCGCTTTAGGAGTACGCTAATAAAACATTGTTGTCTTTCACTTTATCCAGTAAATCACACAATGCATGCAACCTGTTGCAACAGTGGGCGTGGAGGCAGTACAACTGTGGCAATGGCTTACGAGCACCGCTTTCATGTTATACAGGTCTTCTTGGTCTGGTTGCCCTTTGTCGCCTGTCCCTACAAGGCAGTGGACCCCATCGCCACGCAGCTACAGCCCTCATGAGGCCACGGCCATTCTGCGGATCCGACTGCCTTCTTCAGCACATCGGTACCCCTAAAGCCATTCGAAACATCGCCATCGTCTGGGACATCAACCTTATCAAGCTATATAAACGGTCACAGCAAGTACAACTGTGGCAATGGCTTACGAGCGACGCTTTCATGTTATACAGGTTGGTCAAACCTTTTCCATTTATACTAAGAAGATAAGTAATCGTTTTTGCTGCTGCTTTCACGCCCGCAAGTGTTGTATGATTTGTCTCGCGAGTGCACTGACGTCTTTTATTCGTTACTTTTATGTTGTGGTGACGTTGAAGCGAATCCGAGACCCCCTATGAAAGTCCCTGGGCCAGCAGATGACGCTGAGCGTAGTACCGTTTCTGATGACTTGCGCCATAAAGAAGTTGCGTCAATGCTTTCTAATATTAGTGCACGCTGCAATTCATCTGCTGCAATGCAGTCAAACTTAGTGAAGGCAATTGATGAGGTCGAAGCTAACCAAAAACCTGTGTCGGTTGAGACTATAGGACTAAGGCGGTTGAAGACCTCGAAAGGGAATAGCAGATTACGAATGAGGCAATTGACACCATCACTCAAACAAATGACGTGTTGGTGTCGTGTTTGAATGAACTTGAGGACAAAGCACGAAGAAACAACTGGGTGTTTTTAGTATGCCCGATAAAAATGAGACCGGGCAAGCGACCGAAGAGGCAGTCATTAATTTACTATCGAGTACTGTTGACTCAGAGCTTGACGCGAACGTGATAGAAAGAGCCCATCGTTTAGGTGGTCCATATGTAAATAAAAGAGGTCGCTCTCTCACAGTTAAATTTTCAACATTTAAAATAAAAGAACTTGTTGTGGTGGGGTGATCGAGGTTGGGAAGCCATAACGTCTCGGTATTAGAGGACGACTGTCAGGCGACAAGAACTGCACGCAAGATGCTACTTAATTATGCCAAATCGTTGCCCGGTAGACCTTCTTTTCAGCTCCGTTACGACAAGCTTATTGTTAACCACAAAAAAAATTGCCTATGACGCTAGCACGGATGTGGTTTGCGAAACTACTGCTCATGTTCGCACCGATGGCAGCAGAGCTCGAAACGAAGTTGGACGCACTTTTCCTCTAGTGACAACTGCGACCGTCATACATGTTCATCTTCTAATTCTGCCCATCTGTCACATGCGCAGGCATCTAATGCTACTACTTAACAATCAGTGAAGGGAAGTGGCAGCGGAAAAGCATCGCGTCCTACCTCTGTGCTGTATACCAACATTTGTAGCATCATGAAGAAGGGTGACGCTTTCGAGGGTCTTGTCGATTCATGTGAAGCCGACGTTATCGCTGTAACCGAGACATGGTTGAATTCTATTATTGGTTCGCGACAGTGACATTTTCACTATTTCCAAGTCGTTGCAAATTTATCGCTGCGATCAAGATGGAAGACAGGGCGGTGGCACTTCGCTTGCAATTTCAAAACGTTTCAAGTCTTTCCTCATTAACCTGACGTCTACGTTGGAAGTGATATGGTGTGGGGTGGTTGCTAACAATAAGACGCATGTCTGTGGCGTCTGTGACCGTCCTGCGGATACGGACATTAGCTTTGTTCATGAGTTTCACGATAACATTATTTCAATTAAAATGCAGTACCCATCAGCGTCAGCAACCATTCTAGGCGATATTATTATCCTTCTATAGCGTAGACGTCATAATTACCACAAGTTGTGCCATTTTATTCTATCAGCCAAAGCTTCCTTCATACCTGCAACCTTTTTAATCGAACGCAGATGGTGGCTATTCTAACTCGTGTTACCAGTACTTCATCGCACGCTCTCGACTTGGTCCTGACATCAATGCCCGAAACTATTCATTCACTATCTTCCTTTCCTGGTCTTAGCGATCACTGCAGGTCACACTTTTACATAAACAGCAGCACGCCTGCTGCTACTAAGGAACGCAAGGTAATCTAACACTACAATGCCGCAAACTTCGAAGCAATTATTCAAGAACTGTCTCTATTTTTTGACACTTACTTATATGATTTTAATCACAGAGCCGTACAGGAAAACTGGAATTTGTTTGTTAACAAAATTTATTAACTTACTCGTATTTTTATTCCTCCAAAGTTTATACCTGTAAGCTGTTCCGCATCCTCGTATTATACATACTTGAAGCGTATTTCTAACAAAAAGAAACGCTTGTTTCATGGGGCGAAATTGCAGGGTACTGACGAACGCTGGCGTGCCTACGAATCTGCTACACAAGCTTATTCTTTGGCAGTGTCAGACGCTAAAGCAAACTTTCTATCAAAAAACCCTACTTTCAAGCTTGTCAATAACCCGAGGAAGTTTTGGAAAACTGTAACAAAAACCAATAACAATGAAATTGTACTTGTTGACACTAATGGCCTTCCCGTACCTGCCGGGAAGTGTGCAACACTCTTGAATAAAAATTTTGCTCGCAATTTTTCAAATTCGTCTACTAGCACGTCTGTTCCTTTGTCAATGCGCAATTATTGACCTGTGTCTCCAATAGAGCTTGAAGCGCCTGGCATTGTGAAAGTGATTGAATCCCTCTGAATGTCTTCTACTTGCGGTGTTGACAATGAGTGAGTGAGTACGAACTTTATTTAGGTCCTGAGGAGAAAGAATTAAAGCGGGGCCGGAGGCCCCGCCAATCTATCCGGTGGCTCCACCCAGGCCGGGGCCGGTAGACATAGTCCTTCGGCGACGGCCCGGGCCCTCTGGACAGCCTTGAGCTGAGCGATGAGCTCTGTACTTCTGAGCGCTGAGTCCCAGGAGGACTGGTCAGGAAAGTCCGTGCCCGCGTTGGCAGGGCACAGCCAGAGCATGTGTTCGAAGTTGTTGTATTCGTGGCCGCAGTGTGGGCATGCAGTAGGAAAATCTGGATTGATCCTGCTTAGTGTTGTTGGTGTGATGTACGTCCTAGTCTGCAACTGTCTGTAAGTGACGGCCTGTGCTTTCTTGAGGTTTTGGTGAGGAGGAGGAAAAATTCTTCGTGCTAACCTATGATTTGAAGTGATTTCGTGGTATGATACAAGCGGGTCTTTGTTGTCTAAATCCCTCCAGGCTGGGTTGAAGCGAGGGGGCGGACCGCAGACGCGGAATGTGAGTTCTCGCGCCAGTTGGTGTGCCCGCTCGTTCGGATTACAGTCAGGAGGTCCGGAAATGTTGCCCATGTGGGCCGGGAACCATGTGATGTGTGGGGACGTGAGGTTATCTCCTCCCGTTTCTTGGAAGATTTTGTTGACCACCGTAGCTGCTTTCCTAGAGACGAGGGCCGCCGAGAAGGTTCTGATGGCTGTTCTTGAGTCCGAGTAAATGACGGAGGCTTCTTTGCAGCTTCGAAGGGCCACCGCGATGGCCATTTCTTCTGCTTCGTGAGTGAAGTTGGTAACCACCGTGGCTGCGTTGACGAGTGATCCATGGGCGTCCACCACAGAGACTGCGTATGCGCCTCGATTCCAATATCTGGCCGCGTCAACGAAGAGGACTTGCGTTTCGTTACGATTAATGTTGCCAAGGATTGCCTTCGCTCTCGCTTTTCTCCGCCCTTCGTTGTGGGTCGGGTGTATGTTTCTTGGGATTGCATCAACGGTTATTGACCTCTTGGCATTTATGCATAGTTGCGACTACTCTGGTGGCATGAAGAGGGGCTGTATGTCTGCTTCTAGTAATATCTCGATGCCCGCCTTTGTGAGTGAGAGCCGACTAATTTGGGCGTTTCGCTGTGCTTCAAAGAGTTCTGTTGCCGTGTTGTGTAGCCCCAATTGAAGGAGTCGTTCCGTACTAGTGTTTCTAGGGAGGCTTAGGACCTTTTTCAATCCTGTTCTGATTAGTGTGTCGATTTTGTTCAGCTCCGTCTTCATCCAGTTGAGGAAGGGAGCGGCGTAAGTTACGTGGCTGATGAGGAAAGCGTGAAATGCTTTCATGAGGTTGTCCTCTTTCAGTCCGTCCCTTTTGCTAGCGACCCGTGATATGACCCTGGTGAAATTGTGGGTGCTTTTTGTGATGCGTTTTAGTGCCTCCGCGTTGTCATTGGTGTAAGCCCCAATGACCATGCCCAGGACCTTAATTGTGTTACACCTGGGGATGTTGCCTCCGTCCCTGGTGTGTAGGTGAACGGGGAGGAAGCTAAGGGGCTGTCTCTGCCTGGGGCCTTGTTTGCACAGGAGGAGCTCTGATTTGCTGGGGGAGAGCTTCAGTCCCGTGTTTGTAAGGAAAGCTTCCGTGGTGTCCAGCGCTTGCTGTAGGTTCTGCTCCAGAGTGCCTAGCGGGCCGCTCGTGGACCAAATGGTGATGTCGTCCGCGTAAATCGCGTGCCCTACCCCCGGGACTTTCGAGAGTTTGTTTGCGAGATCGTGCATTGCGATGTTGAAAAGAAGCGGCGAAAGCACTGACCCTTGCGGGGTGCCGATGTTACCTAGCATGTGCTTTCTGCTTCTGATTTGTCCGACGTTTATGGTGGCCGTTCGGTTATCCAAAAACGATCTTACAAAATTGTGGAAATTTACTCCGAGATCTAAATTGGAGATTTCGTTGAGGATGTGTTCGTGCCTGACCGTATCGAAGGCCTTTGTTAGGTCGAGCGCCAGGATGCCTTTTACATCCCTGGATTTGTTGTCTATGACGGCGCTCCTGATGAGTAGCATGGCGTCTAGCGTGGATAGGGATTTTCTGAAGCCTATAAGATTGTGGCGGAATAGACCGTTTTCTTCAATATGCTCGCCAATTCTATTGTGGATGGCATGTTCCGCGACCTTCCCGAGGCACGACGTAAGGGAGATGGGCCTCAGATTCTCTACATGGAGTGGTTTTCCGGGTTTGGGGATGAGGACTACATTGGCAGTTCGCCATTCGTCCGGCACCCGGCCTTCAGCCCATACCTCGTTAATTTTGCTCGTAATAATTTGTATGGCTTTGTCATCTAGATTTCTGAGTAGTTTGTTTGTTAGTCCGTCTGGGCCGGGGGCCGAGCGACCGTTTAGGTCGTGAAGGGCGTGCACAATCTCCGAAATTTCGAAAGGACGATCCAGCGAGAGTTGAGGTTTCCCCTTATACACGCGTGTCGGGTCGTCCCACGGTACAGATTTGTGCTCTACCGGCAGGTAGATGTCTGCCAGGGTGTCAGCAAAGTCCCGCGGATTCGTGCCTTCTTTCGTATGAAGATGAATGAGCCTTTCGATCGTTAGTCGGGCATTACTCTTGGTCGGTTTGTTGCTGTCGGTGAAGAGGTTCTTGAGAAGGCTCCACTTGCTGCCCCTTCTCATTTTACCGTCCGCCTCATTACAAACCTCGTCCCATTGCTGCGCATTCAACTTTCTAGAGTGTTCTTCGATCTCTTTGTTGATTTTCGTTAATTTAGACCTCAGCCTCCTGTTTAGCTTCTGCTGTTTCCATCTTTGTCTTAGCGCGTTCTTGGCCTCCAGGAGGTGTGCGAGTCTGGAGTCCATGGCTGGTACCTCTAGGTCTACGCTTATTTCTTTAGTGGCGTTGGCCACTGTAATTTTCAAATTTTCTAGTAGGTCCTCGAAGGTTTCTATTTGTCTGTCCTCATTAGCCCTCATTCTTCTGAATAGATCCCAGTCGACGTAGGTGTACGTCTTGGGAGGAGTGGGTGTGATGCGGACGTTGATTTCCAGGATGTAATGGTCACTTCCAAGGTCCTCTTGCAGGTTGTCCCACGACCCGTCAGCGTTTACGAGGAACGTCAGGTCCGGGGTGGTGTCCCTCTGAACCGAGTTGCCTCTGCGCGACGGGAACCTTGAGTCCGTGATGAGTTGCATGCTTAGGGTGTCCGCGCACTCGGCAAGGTTAATCCCCTTCCTGTCATTGGTGGCGTAGCCCCAGACGGTGTTGTGCGCGTTGAAGTCTCCGGCAACGATCAGCGGCCTGTCCTTTGCTTGCGACGCGGCTGATGTGAGAAGTTTGTTAAAGTTCCTGTGTCTGTCAGTCGGGGAACTGTAGACGTTTAGTATGTAAAGGTTGGTCTTTAGGGCCCGACTGGGAATTATTTCTGTGAGCATGAATTCCAGGCCTTTCTTGTATGTCGGGGTGCCCCTTTCCACAAAGCTGACGTCTTTGCGGATGAGAGTGGCAATGCCCCTGGCTTGGAACGCTTGGAACGCGAGCTACGCATTAGTCCCCCCCCCCCCCCACTTAAGCTTAGTTCATGTAGCATGAGTACCAGGTCACCATCCTGATGAAATAGCTTATTCTTTAGCACGAGCTTCTTTAAATGGTCCGGTGGTAACTGCGTTGCCGTCAACTGCGCACATCGCAACGGCTACACAGTTCTGCTTGACCGAAGACAAAAAAAAGCCTCTCATAAGACAAATCTACGGACTTTATGCATTTAAAATATTCTTGTAACTGACCAGGGTGCCCTAAATGACAGAGAGCGAGAGAGAGAGAGAAATAAACTTTTATTTTCTGAAACGGTAATCCGAGTCAGGACCGGTTCACCCTAGGTGGGAGGATTCCTTATTCCAGGAACCCTCTGGCTTGCACTGCCTCCTTGGCCCGGGCGACAAGACAGCGTTGGTCATCAGGCCGTGAGAGGAAAGCTTGGACAGTTCGAAGAATAATTTACAAGACTGCGTTGCCATATTCTACCACTTAATTTTCGCTTACACAGGTGCGGTCTGGCGGTATCACCTTTATGCTACCTCTGCAATGAGCCGGAATCCGTCTATTACGTTTTACTACCTTGTCGGCAGTTTTCTACTCAAGCAAAGGTTGTTTGTAAGTTTTTCTTCGTAATCTAGTACTGCCTTTGTGGAGTACTGTTGTACTCCCTTGCAGTAACTATATTAGGATATAGCCACAGGAACATTTCCGAGCCATTTCTGGCCCTTTTCGCGGAGCAGTTTGTTCTAGAGAAACTTTCGGCGCTTTCGGCGGCGCGCCTTACGTGTCTCAGCGAAAGCCCAGGAATACGAAATCATTACCACTTCTGCCCTGTTTCTTGCGATCAGCTGTCGGAAATGCAACTGAGTTTTCGCTCACGCACTGTGCTCCATTAATGCTGAAATGTGCATCGGTATATTGAAGACATGTGCAGAATAGTTGGCTGCAAAAATGACTGGTCTTTTAAGGAATAGAATGAACATGTGTGACCAAGTTCACGGACCGTTACTACATACGGATAGACTGTGCTGCCGGCACCTTCTCGACTTCAACCCCGTAATGTCGGCAAGATTGAGTACCGCTCGTTAACAATGACAAAGGGATAGCGCCGCTTCCTTGCATAGTAAGTTTCGCGCACGTTATCTACACGCAATCTACCTCAACTCGCACACAAGCTCACGCACACTCTGTCGCCAATGTATTAAGAAAATGCGAATAGGCGCAAACTTGAATCAATGCGCCAAAGTATGGGGGACAGCAACTACACCGACAGCATACGAATAAATGGTCGAAGCTGAATGTTTCGCGACTGTCCAGAGGAGTAAGCCAGTTGCCAGCGATAATACATCTCTGCTACAGCATATTAAAAGCACAGAGCAGCTACGTTCAAAGACATGTGTGCAGACAGAACAAATCTATTGCAACTGAGCACACCCGCCAGCAATTAGGTAGAACATAATCAGATAATGACCACACCGACGACCTTCACTGAGTCAGAAACGTGAGAAGCCGCTGCTTTAAAGTATTTGCCAAATAAAGAACGAAGAGGAAAGCGCATTGATCCTGATTCAGTCAACAAGCGGAATGTTCAAAAAGCTTGGAATACATTTATATTCTCGCTTTTAGAGCAAGCACCATGTACCCTGCTCGCATCATTTGGGCAAAGCCTAATAACCTCCTAAAGCGCTTTTGCGCGCCCTCTGAAGCTGTGGCCAAAGCTTCGTGTCGTCCACCCAGTCACCATCTGCGATATCTCCCGAAACCTAGGTTTCCTGAGTCGCACCGGGCGTCACGTACATCCACTGTAAACACGAAGGCTACTGAGGCAGCTGAAGCAAGCAATAAACGCGTCACCCTGCGATCAAACATGGCAGCGCCCCGGGGTCGCCGCGAAAAGGGTCAATAAACCTCTATTACACAAGAAGGTTGCCTTATTAATATTTCTCATTTCTTGTAACTCATTTATTTCTCCTTCATTCAATTATCAATTTCAAAAATTCAAACAGCAAGAAAAACTCACAGTACTTAATATTATTAAAACTATTATTAAAATTTTACCTTACTCAATCTTTGCGTCTACCCTTTACTTTAGGTATCTTTAATGTTAGGATCATGGTACTAATCCTGTATCTGCAAGAATGAGTACCTTATTATACACTACTATATATTATCAGTTTCTTTCTTATCTTCGTTATTCATTTGTTTTCCCAAGCTTGTTTTCAAGCGAAGTTTTAAAGGCTCACTTGTGTCGGGGTCGTTGTACTCGGTGTACGCGGTATCATCATCGGCACTGGCTCGAGCTTCGTCGTCTACTTCCGCAGCTGGCTCGTTGGCGCCCCTCGGGTTGCGCTCATGCGCGTGTTCGGCACGCCCTCCCGCCTCTGCTCCCACATCCGTAGTCGTCGTCTCATGCCACAACTGGCGCCGTTGCCGCTCATCGTTCCAGCGTTCACTTCTCTGTTGTTGTCATAATGGTGACGCCACGTTTACGGGGGTATGAGCAATTGCTTAAGGGGGTATGGGCCATGCATTGTCTTACGTGATGGACAGATTTAATTTCGAAGAATCGCAAGCGGCAATGGTGGTCGAACGCTGCTGACCACGCCGCTGAGCAAACTCGAGACATCGAACGCAAGCGACAACAGTGACGAGCAGAGAATCGTACAACGCAACGGAATGGAAAGTTGCCCGAAAGTGAAGGAAACGAAGGAAGAAAGGGAAGGACAAGTAGTACGAAAGTGAAGAAAAAGTAGAAGGAAAGGGGAGGAAAAGTAGTAGGTCAGGTACATACACGACAAGCTTCTCTTACCCCGATTTTCTCGACAGAAGGGCTCGCGAATTTTTAAAAATATTTTTACCCTGTTACCATCCTGTTGGTGTCCTATTCCCACCATGAGTTGCTGCCTTTGAACAAGGCATCATCATCATCGCCATTTGCCGCCGCAGTGGGTGTGTACCCTTTTTCGAGGAAATTAACAGTCGTCATCCTTGCACGCGCACCACGCGCCCGGTCGCATTCGGGGTTCCCGAGCTCGTACAAGGAGAAAGGCTCTTCGATCGGCCAAGGTTCCTCGTTTGAGCTGAGTACTGCTAAATTTCTTCTCGTTTGTTTTTTTAGTCCTTGCCTCCTTGAGTCCTTTTTGCGCAGTGCCTGAGGTAGCCAGGCTAGCTTGTGTCGCCTTTTCAGTCTTACACGCGGACGTAATCGCTCGGCACGGCTTGCGTTCCCCTTACTTGGGAATAGGCCTTCCAGCTTTGTACTATTTTATCTAAATATTTATATTATTGGCATACTGATCTCAACTGTGTACCCGTGACTCTGGTGCGCGCTAATTGAAGAATTATACAGATACAGAACCCGAAGACGCAAGAGGTGAACTTCCAAGGGCGGCCACTACCTCCTCTGGCTGAACGTCGCTGAGCCTCAGCCATTCTGAGGACGGAGACCTGCGCTCTCTGCTCCAGTCTACGCCTGTACTAAAGGATCCTGAAGGTCCTTGTTTGAAAGCGGTGAGCCACTTTGCACCATCAGTCTTGGTTCATGGGAAAGCCCAGTTCGATGGTTTACGAAACTATGCGATACATATAAACATGTAATAACAGCATTACTACTGTTACTATTAGTAATAATAATTGAGACAGTTCCATTCAACTAGTACTTGTTTTATGGGGTCATTAACGACGAATTTGGACAAATTCTACCGAGCCGGAATTATTGTTTTGACCGAGTGAAATAATAAAATGGGACGTATTAGGTTATATCTATTTTATCCGAACTTTACGAGAGTTTTGAGATTGTAGGATCTTAGTAGTGAGTATATTTGAGTGAGTAGTTTGCGGATACTTTCTAAATCGATTATGTTCGATGGAAGAATGCTTACAAACTGAGCAAATGCAGCACCAGTGCATGTGCTCACTGCAGCGTGCGCGAAATGTATAGGGAGGCACGTAAACTTGCTATCGAAGGGTTGGTTAGAGAATTTTCGGCACTTACCATCCCTGTGATGATTGAAAATGAGCCGTTTGTACAATTTGCGACCAACGTGACGGCAGACCGAGGGCATGAGCACGTTTCCTGAAGAGGCATGAGCATACTATAGGCGACACTTCACTCAATGCCTTTTTCTTATTTTTTGTAAGCTAGCATAAACCCCTCATGGCAACGTGTGAGTGAATAAAAAAAGACCACAGTCAATATACTGTAGCCGAACGCCAGAAAAAGTATTTCGCACAGAGTAAAAGCAAGATAAACTTATAATTGGTGCAGAATAACTGTATATATGTGCAGTAGTTAAAGAGTGTAGCAAGGTGTAACATGTTATATTTATAACATATAAATAAACTCGACGGCTGCTCATTCAGGTTTCGTGTTACATACAAGGTGTTTGAGCTAACTTGGGCCAGCTACTAAAAAACAAAGGCACTACGCGTGTCGTATTGGCGCAGTATTGTTCCGAGCCATACGGGGCACGTCATGATATTTTTTCTAATCCGCCGAGCTGAGCAATTAACAAAAATTATTAAATTAACTTTTTAATGATTAACTCTAGCGAAAGACCCTTAATACAAGAGGTGTAGCGCTTGTTCACAAACAGGATTATTTCATCTGTACTAAGATTACAGCCCTGGTTAATGTTTTTCCAGCCTCTCTTTAGAGTGTGCGAAATTGAAAACTACCACGTGACTGCCAGATAACGCGTCGCACTTTTGGTGCCCTCAAATGTATCTTGAACGACTTAGCAAAGGATGCTCCCGGCGCGCAGAGGTCAATTCGAACAGGCTGTCGGGGACTGCGGTGTACGTTAAGGGACAAAATAGGGCTTACCATTTCAATCAAAAAAACTTTTTGGTTGGACAAGCAGCCGCCACGTGCTAATGCGATACAGGACCTGAGCATTTCACGCATCGCAGGCATTTTTTTTATTTTCTTTTCGGCCCAATGAAGAACACGATAGAGGGAGAGAGGGTGACAGTTTGATGAAGGACGGAGATGAAGAAAAAAATGTGGTTGATCCCTCTAATAGAGGAATCGGTATAGAACACGAAAGTGAAACGTGTCTTCACAGAAGTAGTGTAATGTTTATTGCACATTGATGTATAATGTCTATTGGTGTTTTGTGGCTAAAGCGCCCTTACGCGTTGATGCACCCACGCTGACGCCTGGTGGCACGTCTCCTCCTCACGACTACCAACGTCGATGACCATGAGCAACCGTCGTGCATATGGAAGCTGCACTACGCTGCACACGCTAGCACAACGCGAAAGACGAAGCACGTAACTGACACACTAATACAACCGCAAGACAAAGCACGTAACTGAATCGTCACCGAGTCAAATCAGCGCGTACAGCGCGTCGTAATTGCAGCCTCCGCGATCAACTTCAGAAACAATTTCAGAGCTAATTTCGGAGGCCACGCTCCGCTGTGCTGAGTACGGTGAACGCCACCTAGGTGGCGTTGGTAGTGCTTCTTGATGCCAGCGTCCCTTCGAATGCTGGCATCGAGGCGTCGTAGTGCTGAGACCACCGAAGCGTTCACTGTCGGTGCGCGTTAGTGTCATAATGCAGTACTTCTCTTTTCTGCGGCGGCCCGCCCCGAGCAAGAGCGCGGGTACACGGAGGAGTGTTAGATATATAAGGCGCGTCTGTGTAGCTCTCTGCAAATGCGTTTGTGGCGCAATGGGTTAAACGCTCGGCGATCTATCGTCGCCGACCGAGAGGTCGTGGGTTCGATTTCCAAATTTTGCATGTTTGTGGAACTTTTTCTTCTGGTTTCTTTCTTGTATTATGTTCGTGTACATTGTAAGCTGACGTATTTCCGTGACGGAAATACGTCAGTGAAGTCCTGGTGGACCCCGGCATAAAACACTTTCGTGTTAAAAACATGACCGCAGTTACCGCACCCTGTTCAATCGACCTCTCTGCGCGGAGCAGCCTTTGCTAATTCGCTCAAAACACATTTGAGAGCACTAAAACGCGCGCGTTAGCCTGCAGTCACGTGGCACTTTTATATTCCGCGCACTGGAAAACATTAACCCATGCAGTTATATTAGCACAGGTGAAATAATTCGATGTTTCTGAACACACTACAACTTTTGTTTTGTAGATTTCACCCTAAGTAATAACTAAAAAGTTAATCAAGTAAGATTGTTAATTACCCTGATTGATAGATTGGAAAAAATATTATGCGCAAAAATATCCGACACATACTGCGCGAATACGTCACACGTAGTGCCTTGGACCAAGTTAGGTGAAACACCCCGTACAGCAAGCATATGTGGTTTACTGTATGTGTTTTATATGCAACTTGTATTTGTATTATCGTATTTTTTGACCATAGGGAGTCCTGGTGAGGTTGTGTGATATCCATTGCTGAGCTCCGTGTCTGTAAGCCCCACCCACATCAATATGTTGCGATGTACAATGTTTTTCATGAACGCAGGCGGCACGAACATCGCCGAAGCTTTACTCTGACACCTTAGGAATGAGCACCGACAACCACTAGGTGCGATCGCACAACTTCAGCATCATCCTCTCGAGTTCACTAGTTTTGGTTTTGCTCATGGCGACAAATGTCTGACATGAAACAGCCATTCATAATGCAAGTTCACAGTCGTTTACCTTACCTCAAACGCTCATAGAGCAGCACAAATGCATGCTAGGCGCGAGAGCTGCGCGCTATTTTGTCCTCGCATATGCGTCAAAATTGTATTTCGTTCAAGAAATATCAATCCAAGTAGTAGTGAAAAACTCACGTTCTTAAATGTTCACCTTCAAGTGGAGTCAGAGCGATGCTTCAAAAGCGCTATCGCGACATCGCCCCCTTTCGTGCTACCATTCATGTGTCCTGACCCTCGCAGTCCATTTGCACATCGAAAACTTGGCCGATTCACCCCTTTGCCTATATTGTCTCTTGAAGAGCTCTTTATCCTACTCATAGCGAAATCCAGCTTCAGTGAGACTGCCGATGACAGGGAACTCTGTTTAACGAGGGCGAATACATGTACGCGGTGTGCTACGAAAGGCTGCAAAACGGGCCACACGTGTGCGTCCGATGGTGGCGCGGGCATCGCGCATCGTCGCACCTACTTGAGGTATTGCACAATTCCTATCGAACAGAGTCGCCGCTTGGCGGGAACTCACCGTTCCACGGTTAGTATGGCATACGCCGCACGTTGTCTGAACAACGTTGTCAACGTTGTCAGAACAACGTTTTGCATGCGAGTGTTACGTGCACATAGTATTAAAGAAGCTTGCTTTTCGTGTTTGGTGCCCAGTTGAACATGTTAGTCAGAATACTTTGACGTTGTACAGGAGCGTTTAGCCTTGCATTTCATCCTTGTGCTGTAGTACGATCGGTGGCTGCACGTGCCGAAGGTGTGATGCACGCTTCAATAGACACAATCAAGCCTATTTTTGTTGTCACTTCGTGTTTCAAGTGCATCACAAAGCATTTTATCTCGTTTTAAGCAAATTAAGTGGTCGCAGTGAGTCGTGAATGCCGTGGTTTAACGATTTCTAACGATGCGTTGATGATCGAAACATGATCGAGGGCCGTGAACATCGCTGAGTAGCAGAAAGAATTTATAAACATACACTCTATAATATGATAACTGCATTATGATAATTGCGACATTTGCATAACTCTCAGTGGCTACCCGAGGAGATTTAATTAGCTTTGCCTGAGATTTTCTTAAATGTGTGGTTCTGAAGCCACTACCGCAAATTCATTTTGTCTCGCAAGTCAGAGGTGGGCTTTCGTGCTTCGAATCGCTGGTACAATAAAGAAACTAATATAGAATAATATATGAGAATCACGTGTGACAGCGCAGTATCTCGACGCAGGATGTTATAACACGGAGTTCAACGGCGGCCAAAATAGTTTCCTCTTGCTATTCTGTGCGGCGTTTCAGCTTCATGGAAGACAGATGCCATTGTTATCTGAGATCTCAGAATAGGGCACACTTATGGTGCACATAGTTTTTGATGACTGGCGGTGAACCTCCAAAGTGTAGTAGATGTGGGGACACCCTCAGTTTCAGCATGTGTTCCTGGAATGTTGCGAAGCACAAGCCAAAGAAAAGACACTTCCCTTTAGCATATAGGCAGTGTATACCACTTCACTTGGCACTGTTCTAGGCAGAGAACCGCTATTCGACATGAAATCCGTTTTAGCATTCTTAAATGACGTCCGTACGCTCAATGTATTCTGCCCAAAAAACTCGTAGCACGGCCTCCTGCGAGAGGCCGCTGTTGCGATGTCAACCTTCGTTTATAACACATGCCTCGGGCCCCTTGTACTCAAGGTACCTGGTGAGGCTGTTGTGACACTCGTTGTCAACCATCATTTTTTCATTCTTAAATACATGTTAAGTTATCACAACCTTCTTCCACCATTCAACTCATAGCATACACTAGAGCACTTCACGGGCTCGGGCTTACCCGAAAGCCCGGGCCCGGCCCGGCCCGTGGGCCGGGCCGGGCGGGGTAGAGGAGTTTTTCACGGGCTCGGGCCGGGCTCGGGCACGACGTGTCTTTTGTGACCCGGGCCCGGGCCGGGCTCGGGTTTTTTGACGCGGCCCGGGCCGGGCTCGGGCTTTCTGCGACTTATTCTCGGGCTTCTCAACTCTGAAAAACATGTATTTTTCGGTCTCGGGCGGGTTCGGGCCGGTTTCGAGTCGGGCTCGAGCCGGGCTCGGGCTTAAGGTAAAGGGGTGGCGGGCCAGGCCGGGCGGGTAACGTAGAATATTTCCGGGCCCGGGCGGGCCCCGGTCTCGCCATAAATGTTTTGATCGAGCTCGGCGGGCGCCCAATGTAAAACGGGCCCGGCGGGCCCGGGCCGCAAAAATCGGCCCGTGCAGTGCTCTAGCATACACCACTTCAGTCACTATCATTATTTTATTACCTATATGCCTTACGCCATTTACAGCGACAGTTTTAGGCCCTTTACAGCCATGTTACATCTACCATGAGAAACTCATTGCCCGCGTCATAGCAGCTCATTGATTACATTAGCACTTGTCATGGCGCTGTTTGGCCATACCTGGCCCTTGCGCCATAAAACACCACATCTATCATTGTTATCTGAGATAAAACATGTTATCGCGATAGCAATTATATGGACATTCCAAAGCGGATTTCTGCCGTCAGGGTGGTCGTTGCCGTCGCCGTCGCCGTGAGGTTCCGTATGACGTCAATGGCGATGAAATCGTCGCCGCGCGCCGGACGCTGTATGTGCCAGTGAAATGGCGCGAGGGACGCGCGCTTTCACGGGAGTAAACGCACGGCGGAGAACAAACGGGCGTCTTGGCCGTGCTCCTTCAAGGACTGAAGAATTAAGCGTCTCTTTCTCCTTTACATCGTATATATGTAGAGCATACGCGACTTCATCCGACGCGCGAAAGGCCATGGGGGGGGGGGGGGAGAAGGGAGGCGACGTTTAGCTGCGGCACCAGATGCCTGTTTATATTAAAACGTTGAGAGGCGAGAAGGTTGTAGATACTTCCGACGCTGCTCGACGAGTGTCCGTTCTGATCTCGTTGGAAAACTCCGAGCCGCCCCCGGAGCCCGGCAACAGTCACCAACGCCGCGCGCGTTTGTTGCAAACGCGGGCAAACGGTGACGGCGTCGACAACAGTTCTGTGTGTTGCCGGTGCTGCTGCATGTCCACGTTTATAGCGATAAAACTACTATCCTTACTCCGTTATATCTCTACTAATTTGCTATCGCAATTGATGCTTCGCCTTCGGGTGAAACTGTGACAACTTTTTATTAGCTTAGCAATTATATGGACACTTCAACCGGATTTCTGCCGTCGGCGTCGCCGTGAGGTTCTGTACAAAGTCCAAGGGCGATAAAATCGTCGCCGTGCGCCGCATGTCCGAGCGAAAGAGCGCAGGGCACGCGCGCTATCACGGCGAGCGAAAGCAGGGCGGAAAGCAAACGCGACCGTCGCGCGAAAGGCCGTGGGGGTATGGGAGGGAGGGAAGCGGGGCGACGCTATGCTCCGGCACCAAAGGCGTATCTTGCAACCGGGCGTAAGGGGAACTTGCCACTCAATCTACCACGCGAAAGCAAGGAAGTGGGAAGGCAGCGCGGGAGCGAGGGGGGCCCGGGGACGC